>NC_137969.1:47527043-47794543 GCF_963924665.1 Micromys minutus | reverse complement strand
GTGTGACTCTAAACAAGGAAGTGAAAAATTTGTATGACAAGAACTTCACATCTCTGAAGAAAAAAATTGAAGATCTCAGAAGATTAAAAGATTTCCTATGCTCATATATTGGCAGGATTAATATAGTAAAAATTGCCCTCTTGCTGAAAGCAATCTACAGATTAAACGCAATCCCCATCAAAATTCCAATTCAATTCTTCATGGAGTTACAAAAAGCTGTTTGCAAATTCATTTGGAATAACAAAAAATACAGGATAACAAAAATTTCTCAACAATAAAGGGAATTCTGGGAGAATCACCATCCCTACCTCAAGCTATATTACAGAGAAATTGTGATAAAAAACTGTATAGTATTGGTACTGAGATAGGCACATAGATCAAGGGAATAGAACTGAAGACCCAGAAATGAACCCTCACACCTATGGTCAATTGATCTTTGACAAAGAAACTAAAACCATCCAGTGGAAAATGATAGCATTTTCAACAATGATGCTGGTCCAACTGGTGGTTAGCATGTAGAAGAATGCACATTAATCCATTCTTATTGCCCTGTGCAAAGTTCAAGTCCAAGTGAATCAAGGACCGCCACATAAAACCAGGTTTACTCAAACTAATAAAAGAGAAAGTGGGGAAGTACCTCAAACATATAGACACTGGGGAAAATTTTCTGAACCGAATACCAATGGCTAATACTCTAAGATCAAGAATCAAGAAATGGGTCCTCATAAAATTGTAAAGCTTCTGTAAGGCAAAGGACACTGTCATTAGGACAAAATAGCAACCCAAAGAATTGGAACAGACCTTTGCCAATCCTACATCCTATAGAGGGTTAATATCCAATATGTACAAAGAACTCAAGAAGTCAGACTCCAGAGAATCAAATAAACCTATTAAAAATTGGGGGGCTAAAGTTTTAATTTAGCTAAAGAAAGATTTCTCAACTGAGGTATACCGAATGGCTGAGAAGCACCTAAAGAAATATTCAACATCCCTAGTCATCAGGAAAATGCAAATCAAAACAACCTCACACAAGTCAGAATGGCTAAGATCAAAAACTCAGATGACAGCATATGCTGGTGAGGATGTGGAGAAAGAAATACTCCTCCATTGTTGGGTGTGATTGCAAGCTAGCACAACAACTCTGGAAATCAGTATGGATATTTCTTAGAAATTTGGACATAGTACTACTTGAGGACCCAGCTATACCACTCCTAGGCATATACCACAAAAATGCTTCAACATCTAACAAGAAAACATGCTCCACAATGTTCATAGCAGCCTTATTTATAATAGCCAGAAGCTGTAAAGGACCCAGATGACCTTCAACAGAAGAATAGATACAGAAACTGTGGTACATTTACACAATGGAGTACTACTCAGGTATTAAAAGCAATGACTTTATGAAATTTTAGGGGGAATGTATGGAACTAGAAAATATTATCCAGAGTGAGGTAACCCAATCACAAAAACACATACATGGTATGACCTCAATGATAAGTGGATATTAGCCCCAAAGTTCAGATTACCCAAGATACAATTCACAGAACACATGAAACCCAAGAACAAGAAAGACCAAAGTGCTGATGCTTCGCTCCTTCTTAGAAGGGGAACAAAAATATTCACAAGAGGAAATATGGAGTCAAAGTTTTAAACAGAGACTGAAGCAAAGGCCATCCAGAGACTGCCCCACCTGGAGAGCCAACCCATATACAGCCACCAAACCCAGACAGTATTGCTGATGCCAAGAAGAGCACGCCAACAGGAGCCTGATATAGCTGTCTCCTGAGAGGCTTTGTCAGATCATAACAAATACAGAAGCAGATGGTCACAGCCAACGATTGAACTGAGAAAGGGGTCCCCAGTGGAGAAGTTAGAGAAAGAATTTAAGGAGCTGAAGTTTTTGCGGCCCCGTAAGAACAATAATACCAACCACTCATAGCTCCCAGGGACTAAACCACTATTGAATGTGTACTCATGGAAGAACCCTTGGCTCAGCTGCATATATGTATGCATGGTTTTTTTGGCATCAATGGGAGGAGAAACCCTTAATACTTCAATATATATGGATGCCTCAATATAGGGCCAGGGAGGCAAGAGAGTGTGGGTGAGTTATAAGGAAAGTACCCTCATAGAAGCAGGGCGAGTGGGGATGGTATAGGGGGTATGGAGGAAAAATTGGAAAAGGAGATATTTGAAATGTAAATAAAATATATTCAATTAAAAGGGAAAAACAAAATGCAAATCTTAGTAAAATAATGAATGAATTAGGTAAATGCTCAGGGGATTTATCAGTAAATAAGAGAGATTTTTCTAATATGTAATAAAAGAGGAGACAATACTAGAGATCCTACAAGCATTAGTGAGACATTAGGAAAATTCTTAATGACTTCAGGCCATACATTTATCAAATAATATGAAAATAGCATTCTTGAAACAATTTAATAAGACATCCTCATGATTAAAAGAAATTAAAGAAGTATCTCCACTCTGAAAAAGAACAGACATGAAAAATGTTGACTAATCTTGTTCAAACATGAAAGTGGGTACTTGCTCAGATGTTGGGCAAGTTTGCCCATCATTTATAACATTGAGATCTAAATGCCCTAATTAACTCCATGATGAAGGTGATGGAAATTTATCTCAGTAATTAGATAAGAAGGAAGAAAATCAGTTTTCCCAAAACTATTTTACAAATTACGTATAATCATACTGTATGACTACACAGAGTTCAGTATGCTATTTTATAAAACATGACAAATTGATTATAAAATTTATGTGAAAAACATCAATGGAAATGCAATAAACACATCATAAAAATAATCGAGAAGAAAATGTACAACTATGAAAGCCCATTGTGCTTGATTATAGATTTAGATTAGTTTATTAAATTTTGTGCTTAATTTTTATTCATTTCATCCATTAACATACGTATATAGAAATTAATATAGGTGGACAATTGACCTAAGCTCTAACTTGCAAGTGCTTCAGAGGAGCTGTAAGGAGTGGGCCAAGTGTTGTAACCTTGGTTTGGTAGAAAGGTGAAGATTTTCCTGATGGAATGCATGGCATCTCTCTCCAGCCTCCAGAGAAACAAAGAAGTAAGATAAATTGAACTTCATAAAAGTTTCAGATTCCTCTATTTAGAAGATAAATAAATGAATATGCAAAACTTAAACTGGAAAACAATATTTGCAACACAAATAGCTGATAAATTATATGTGCTAAGATTATAAAATACAGTTGTCCAACAACTGTAGGTAAAATAACAACCTAATAGAACACTGTGCAGAATAGTACCAAAAGCAATCTACACATTCAGTGCAAATTTCCACAAAATTCCAACACACTTTTTTATAGAAAGAGAAAAAAAAATCTTAAAATTTAAATGGAAGCACAAAAAACCCCAAACAGCTCAAATAATCCTAAAATAATAGAAACACTACTGTAGGTACCAGTATTCCTGACTTCAAATTCTACTACAGAGTCATAGTGGAGAAACAGAATGGTGCTGGTCTGAAACCAGACACACAAATAAATAAAACTGAATTGAGAATCTAGACATAGGTCTAAACACCCACAGCCACCTGGTTTTTGATGATGTCAAAAATGCACATTTTAGAGAAGATCTCATTTTTAACGAAAGGTGTTGGAATAACAGGATATCTACACACAAAAGGATGATATTGAGCCACACTTTTACCCTGATCAAATGTTAGTTTCAAATGGACCAATATTTCAATTATAATCCTTAACCTCTGAAGTTTCTAGAAGAAAAGTAGAGATTGCATTTTAGAACATAGGCTCAGGTAAGAACTTTCTGTATATGACCCAGGTTGTTCAGGAAACAGAACCAACAATCCACAAGTGGGTCTTTATGAAATTCAGTACCACAAAGCAAACTGTTAATCAAGTGAAAGGGAAGCCTGCAGAAAGAACCCTCCTTACCACATACATATTTGACGAGGATTGGTTCGTAAAGTATACAGAAGGCTCAGAAGACCTGAAACCAAACAGAGGGTTCTACTTCCTACTGTAGAGATACATGTACATCCGAGTTCACTGGTGTTCTGGTTAACAATAGTTAGGAAGTGGAAACAGCCTGTGTATCCCTCAACTGAGCCATGGATACTGAACATGAACTATATAGAGAGACTTGTATTCAGTGGTAATAAAGAATGAAATTATCAAATTTATGATGAAGTGTACGGAACTGGCAGGTACTAGAGTGAATGATGCAACCAGCCCTAGAAAGATGAATGCCATGTTTAAAATCACAGAAATATGGGACAGACTGGCATGGTCATTCATACTCACTAAATTGCTACTGGATTCTCTCCTGAAGATACCTTATTCATTATCATTCATATTCACTAAAACAATATAACTATTAATAAAACTGTACAGTGAACCCAACTAAGAAGATTATCACTAATGGAATTGAGTTAAAGATCTATGTCCTCCAAAAAATACTTAGTACACTTTTCATTTAAGTAAGTAAAATTTTTCTAAGGTAGTGCTTATTTTTGTGATCCATTTTTTAGGTAGATTAGTTTTTATTATTTATTTTTACAAAGATTTGTTATTTATTTTCTATGTCTGCATGAATGTCTGCTTATATTATTATGCAACACATCCATATATGTGCTCTCAGAGGTTGAAAAAGAGAATACCAGATACCCTGTAGCTGGAGTTGCAGGAGGTAGTTAGACCCCTGTTGTGAGTGCTGGGAACCAAACTCAGTGTCTCTGAAAGAACAGCAAGTGCTCTTAGCTGCTGAACTATCTCTTCTCTTCTAGGTGGATTTGTTTTAAACATAAATAAGATAGCCAGGTATGTTGACTGTGTCTGCTATCTGAACACTTAGGAGGCTGATGCAGGAGAATCGTGAGTTGGAGTGTATTCTGGACTACATAGGGAGTTTGAGGTCAACCATAGTTTAAACAGTAAGAGTCATTCTCAAGGCAAAGTGAGCAGGAACTTCTGAGAGTTATATCTGAAACTAGGTTTGAAGTATGTACTTTACACTTTAAAATGGAAAATATTGCAGTGGAAAAGAACTGAGTCCCTCCACAGCTCGAGTTTGACTGGAGTTGATTGCTGGTTTCTCCACTGATAGGTGCCCGAGTCCTCTCAAAACTTCCTGGTAACTATACAGGCTGGTGCCATAATACAATGCTCTTTTTTCATTTTCAAAATAAATAAGTTAGGCTAAGGCTCTATTCCATGGGAGAACTATCCTTTTGTTTGGCTTTCTGTAGTCGCACTGTGCAAAAGTCGTTCATATTGAATTTTTTGAAGATTTATGGTGTGATTCAAGCCTTTGGAAGTAGCATGTAGTTGAGAAGTGTACTATCTATAATTGGGCTAATTTAAAGTTAAATTTTTTGATGACAGAAGAACATTGATCCATTAAAGAAAAGCAACATATTGCAAAATAGGAAGTATTCCGTTTAAGATAAAAACCTGACAGAGTCCTGTACTTGAACAAAGGACAGCTCACTGGAAGGATGGCTGCCATGGGAATGGGCTACTTCACAGAGGACTGGCTTCCTCCATTCCAAGTGTAGAGATTGTGAATAAGAAGCTTAAAGAGAGTGGTTGTGTCTCTGTTGCTATTAGATCCATTATATAGAGTAGAGGAGTGTGGAGAGCATTTTGGTGCTACTGGACAGTTGGCGGGAATTTATTACTTCACCAGTACAATCAGAAGCTGGTCAAGGCAGGAATCTGACTCTGGTCCTATACTCAGGAACATTTGCATTTGAAGTTCAGGACAGAACACTTAGAGTTGTAGCTCAGGGCTGGACATTTACACTTGAAGCTCAGGGCAGGTTCAGCAGAAGTAGGTGTGGCAGTCTCTTTGTCTCTTGAGATCCCCTCTTATTTCTGATCTTTACTCCTGGCCTCTAGAAAGATGTTTACAGGAATTTTGATTATTAACTTGCTTGTTCCCTGACTCCGAACTGATGTTATCTTTCTGCATGTAATTAAAGTGGTTTAAAAGAGGACTGGATAAAGAAGGCTTCACTTCAGCCTTAGGACTGGCTGAAGTCAAGTTACAATTTTGACTAATTGTCTCTTTTTTTTTTCTTTCAGTGCTCCCTCCTGCCCTGGGGAACCTGTTGTTTGGCCGAGCTGGTCTTGGACAGAGGACTCTAGCCATGACTAATGTTGACAGATGCAGAACAGCAAAGAATTAAGCAGTATTCTCAGTTGGTTCATGGCTTATACACATACAGATATGCATGCACACATACAGATAAGATAAATCTGAGTACGAGAAGGAGTATTAAATGCATGAACAGAGGAAGGAACCATAAGGATGAAGAGAGATCTGCAGGACCCAAGAGAGGTGAGGCTACTCCGAAGGCGGAGGGTTAATAAAGATCATTTAAAATAATATGTGAATGGCCAAATGAAAGAGGACTCAGGTAATTCTATTTTAACATCACCCTCAGAATTTAGTAATAGATGTCATTTTTAATAGTCAATAAATGATAGAAGAATGAGGTATTTTTCCAATAGATTGATCTGAAAAGAGAAAACTAATAAAATTATAAAACATAAAATAATATTGTCTGGAAAATTACCAGTTCTTTGTATATTTTCATGCAAAGAAAAAAAACTAACTCAAAAACTCAAAGGCCTGACTGTGATGAAGAAGAGAGAGGTGTGTTTGGGCTTGAGGATCTTGGTGTGACTATGACCTAGATGTGAAGTGGGGCTAGGTAATGGTGCTGTCCAGACTTTGACATAGAGGATGACTTACATCCTTCTAAATACCACAGAGACAACTGGACATTCCTGCACAGCAAGCTTACTTTATTGCTACTTTTCTGGAACAGAGAAAGAAACAGGAAGGAAGAAAATGAAGAAGATACCAAAGACAGTTTCAGAAAGGGGAGCATGGTAACAGATGGAGACCAGGAAAGACTGAGGAGCTTGAAGCAGATGGCCTCTCCTTTGGCAGCTCAGCAGGAAAGAAGGTCATCTGCTTGAAGCAAAGACAACAAAGTTGAGAATGAGGCATCAGACAAGGAGAAACAGTATAGGAACATTTCTTTTTCTCAACTAAAATAGATACAAAGTTCAGAGATGCTTAAGACAGAGGTTCTGAGTAGCATGATGTCTAATAAAAGATGGGGAAACAAGAGTGTAACAGGCTAGGCAGCAGTTGTCCTCCAAAATCTCCAATGGGCATGAAGACTACACAAATGCATAACTGTCCTACTGTGTGTGCTTGGGTGTGCCTTAAGGTTACTGTCAAGGGTAGACTGTTAGAAAGGACAGAGCAGGTTGTCACGAGTCTTGCGATCCGAGAAACCTCGATGATGATGATGAGTGGTTTGATGAAGAGCAGAGACACTGAGGCAGAGGTGTGGTTACAGGAGCCACAGCAGAGGCAAACCAGATGCAGGACATGGGAAGAAATAGAGAAAGTAGACTGTAGTGAGATGTTTTCCCACCACTCTCTCCAAAGAAGCTACCCTCAAACTTTTTCTAGATGATGGTTGAGGAGCCAGGTGCCATGACAGCAAAACTTTGATGTTTTCTAGGATTTTTTGGTGTTCAACCTTTGTTTTGATGGCATATGTGGATTTTCTACAATTTTGTCTAGAAGTCTGTAGTCTAAAATATCTGATGTTGTTATTAATGAATAAGATACTGCTGCTCTTGGTCTTTAATTAACATACATGTGTGGATATAGATATAAATCTTCAGTTATCTACCTTGGAAGAGATGTTTACAATGCTGAGTTGGTATCATATAGAAATCAACAGTCACATCTGTCTTGAAACACTAAAATGGTTTTCTCCCTAAACGTGGGTGACAAACACTTTTTGTTAAGTACTTGTGGTCTTGTCAGCATAGATTTGATTGCATTAATAAAAATTAGGATGATCCCCTACATAGGAAAACTATGGCAGTTGTGGTGAGAGTAGGAATGATGTCATGGTGTATGGACATGGATTCCATCACAGAAGGAAATGAACCCAAAGTAGTCACAGTAGCAAGTGGCAAAGAAAATATTAATGTCAAAAAGATGAGAGTTGAAACAGCTAAGTAAATTTTGTAGCTGCTATGACTTTTATAATTCATAAAGGTTCTCAGATCATTATCCTGACAAAAGAATTAAGGGAGAAATGTAGTGTAGCAGTAGACACTCGGGGCAGAAAGAGGAGAGCACCATTGTGAGCGACAGTTCCAAGGCTGCGTGCAGAGAGACCTTTGCAGACAAGGAACGTGACGTGTGAGAGCAAAGGCGTCACATGAAACTTCAGAATTGGCTCGAAGAATCTGTCAGAAGCTGATGATCTGCCACAACCATGTGTAGTGTTCTCCAGAAGAATGTGATTAGATTTTACATGGACTCTCACAAAACCAGTCCTGGATGGCATGTGTACAGCGTTGGTTAGGAGAGCGTAAGGGAGGTTGAAAAAAGGCTGATACAAGTCCATAACATTTCCACTAAAGCTGATTGTCTGAAGGATGTGTCACACTACAGAACAATGTAGCTAACCATACCACAATCTCTATACACACACTAACATAGAGACATAAACATGAATATATGTGTGCTTATGTATGTATTATATGGGCATATCCACATATAGCTAAAGTAAACAGAAATGCTTGTGCAATAAAATGTTTGTGAACAGATGAATATTAATTAGCTTGATTAAATCATTTAATAATATAAACATATATTAGAATATTTTATTGTATCTCAAATTATGTTCAATGTTTATTTATAAACTCAAAATAATGTTAAAAGAAAATAGAAAAATAGGGAACTTGAATTTTGCAATTACAATTAGATGTAAAATTTAAGATTCTTTGGAAGTGCATATAGATTTAAGCTGATATACTCATGTAAGAGTTGAAACCAGGAGTGTTCCATTACAGGAGATGGTGCTTGGTTCTGTGAGCATTAGGGCCCTTCTTGGAACAAGAACCTCATGCTCAGAACATTGCCTTTCTTGGTTTATTGTTCCTTTGCCTCCCATGTGATGCTCTCTAGCCAGTGTGCTGTTCAGGTGGGTGTCTTCCCCACTGAAACTCTAGCAGCACTCTTATCTCTCTTTAAGGGACCTATTGCAGAGAGCCAGGAGGTGGTCAGCAGCAAGACTCTGTCCCTAGCAGTTGAAAATGAGAGCTTTTCTGGGCGTTCTTCTGCCTCCCACCAGTCATACTGGAAAGCCAGTGTTTGTCCCACACCCAGATCCCTGTGTTCTAATCATTTTATTTATTTTTATTTCACTGTGGTGATTACAATTATTAAGGTAACTCATTCTCTTTTGAAAGACCAGAGCCCCACCACAGGGAACCTGTATTCACCATGGGCACATCTTTGAAATCCAAAGAAGTCTGGACCCAAGGAAGACAATAGTCAATACCTATTGCATTTGTGTTCCTGGTTCAAACAGGGCTGGCCTTTCCATTAGGAATGGTAGGCTCAAGGTACACAGTTTAAAAATTTATTATTATTATTATTTTATAAATCAGAGTGAAAATTGATATAATAGTAGATATAGCATAACAAATGTTGCATGAATTACATATTTCTACTGATGATGTCATAAAACACAATTTAAATTATTTTTATTTTTTTCTGAAGGAAGAGCCCACGTAGACTTACAAACTAAGAGCCTTGAAAAAGCCACAAGCAGCTGTGGGAACCCTAAAGCTTCCTTTTCCCTGACTTAGATTTTCTTTGTTTTAATTACAGAATGATCTCAATTATGAGAAAAAAAAATAGAACTGAGAAGTGGCTCAGCTGGTAAAGTATTTGAGCATCAGTACCAGAAATTCTGATCTCTAGAACCCAGAGAAAGCCAGGAAGCAATAGCCAGCCTGCATAACCCCAGCTGTTACAAGGACAGGAGAGGTGGGGGCAGAAAATGCCTCATAGCCTCTTGGGCTCACCCGCATGGTGTACACAGCAGAATTAAGAGACCTTGTCTCAAACAGGGTGAGCGCCAACAGCCTGGGCTGTCTTTTGCTGATTAATGTAAGTACCCTGTTGCAGGTATGTGCCCGTATACACACAGACAGGCACATATGCTCAGAATGCAAATACGCGCATAGGATAGGTGTGCCAGAAAACAGAGAAGTGGGGAAATGCAGAGACAAGGGGTTGAAACTTAGAGTAACATGGCTGAAGAAGTGTTTCAGACAACAAACAGACAAACGGCTGCTCTTGTGAGTTTGTCCAGTTCTGGAGCTTATTCCTGCAGTTTGAGAAAAATGTTCAGAGAACGAGGAGAGCAAACCGGTGAAAAGAAGGTCCCTTATCCCACAAAACCCGCCCAGGAAGCACCGACACAGACATCTTTGTTGTTATTGTTGTTTGTTGTTGTTGTGGGTTTTTTTTTTTTTTTTTTTTTTTGCTCACTTTCTTTCTGTCTCCCAGGCTGCCAAGTTTTGTTAGAGATATTTTTGAAAACATGCTGATTGGCTCTGCCACAAATTCGTGTTCTCTAACCCCTTCTCTGCAGCTCAGCAATCCTTCTTTTCATCTCTCATTAGCTCTGTTTACTCCGCCTCCCGCCTTGGCATCCTGTGCAATGAGAAACAGGTTGGTTTCTCAGTCACTCAGCAAGTCTTGGTCGAGGACCTACAGCAATGCTTATGATCAGAGATTTGACCTCAAGACACTTCACAGTATTATGAAATAAACAATTCAAGTCACCCCCCGTCCACACACACACAAATACCTACTGTGTGCTAAACATGGCACGATATGCCAAAGAATTGAGAAGATTTTGACATGGGCTCTGTTCTCCCTTAAGAATTTGATTCACAAATATTATGTAGATAGATGACTGCTACCCAAAGTCACCTCTCTTTAATTGGGGGGTTGGAGACTGATGGTAGGTTCACCTCAGGGGAGCCTGGAGCTGTCTGCAAGCTTAGCCCTGCTTCCACATGCATTCTGCTTTGCTTGTAAGTTGGAACCCCTCCCATCTGCAGACATTTCTATATTAAAACCAAAGTGAATATGAGATTATTTTAAATGATTAAAACCTTGGCCCAAACAGCTAGCCAGAACATGTTGTTCCTTAGTAAGGAGCTGTCAGAGTCATTTAAAAATAAAGCTGAGCAAAGTGTTAAATAAACATACAAGTGGAGCAGAAGAGGAGGTTTAAATATCGTCAGGTAACCCAAATCCACCATGGGTCTGGGGAGTGCACATCTGCAGTCTCAGAGCAACCACAAGGCTGATTAGCTTTTTAATCTTCCCCAGCAAGGATGGAAACTTTTCCTGTTGCTGAAAGACACGAGGAAACCATTACTTCTTTGTAAAGACAAATATCTATTTCAGTGAGTAATTTAAAGCACACACTGTAGTGAACACGTGTGGGTATTTGGCAGAGAACAGGAAGTACTAATAAAATAACTTCTCTTTAGTTGGGCTTCTCCAGCCAAAAGACAGAATTAATGGTGTCTCCTCTTTGGTATTTACCAAATTATAGATGCTTTCAGTTGATCAACTGTTAGAAATATAAAAAAAGAAAGAAAGTCTTCTGCACAAAGAAGGCAGGAGGACCAGAGAAATCCATCATCATTTTCTGATCTGACTTAGAATGTCATCAGGACTTAATGAACATCCTGATGTCAGCCTGGCTAATGACTCTGTCTTTCATTATTTAGGCACCTGAATGTCCCTGGGATTGTCTCAGTTGTATACATTTGACTTTGACACTGTTGCTTAATTTTGGATTCACTATTTGTTCTTGAAAAAATAATATTCATTTGTGTCATTAAAGCATTTTATTTTATGATGTTTGCGAGTCTTAGGGAAGGTGAGCTTTGAAACCCAGGAATGTGAAGGTGTCTTCCTGGAATCCATTCATCTTGCCACCTGTCTCTCTTCCTGGTATCGTACTGGGCATAAGGAAGATCATTTAGTATTCACACATGGAGTCTGTACTCTGGCTGGCTGCTGTGAGGGAAAAGCCTGTATCAACAGCATAATGCCTTAATAGAGATTACAATTTCTCTCACCCACTAGATTAACATGGCAAAGGCCAAGAAAATGAAATTTAATTAGTGAAGGCAGAAGAAGAAGAAGACAAGGCAGAGGGCTGCAATTCCTTATACACACAAAGTTGGGCATTCTGTGTAGCTCCCAGTAGATGCCCAACAAACACAGGTTAGATAGCTGAGTGAGGATTTCCTACAATAGGAAATGGTGACTCCCAGCAATCGTGTATCTGGTTCTTCACTGGCAAGTGTGAGATTTCAAACAATTTTTCTCCTGGAAAATTGACTTCTCATTGTGGGTGCAAATTCACAAATGAGTATAAGTATGATCTATGTTTATATATTTGAAATATACATACATACATACATACATACATGCATACATATATCGAAATATATATCCTCTTTATTCTTTTCATTTAATCCAACTTCATCCAAATGATGGAAAGTCATTCATTCCAGGAATGTATGTTGCAGAAGTTTTTATCCTGACCCAGGGTTTCTACTCAGCCTTTGAGCATTTAGTTCCCAGAAAAAAGACATGTACAGACTTTACATTTACAACAAGCCTTAAAAAGCACAAAGGCTGGGCAGATACTATTCACTATGTTGTTAGAAAGGAATTTCCTATTGATAACTCCCAGTTATTATTTACTATGTTTCAGCTGGGCTGTTCTTAACTCCAATTGCACGGTAAAGAGAGCCATGTTTTCTTTACTCCTCCTAACCCATGACTGCTTCACCTTCTTCCTCTTGATCCTTCTTTTTCTCATGGTTCTCCTCTAATCCCAAACTCACAAAACCTAAACCCTCCCTATGTCTCTTTTGCCCAGCTATTGGCTGTCAGATCTTTATTTAGCCATCAGAAATGTCTTTGGGGCAAGGACTCTCTCACTTCTGGAACAACCAGGTCTTGGGGGCCAAAATATTAGCATTAGAATACAAGCAGCATCAGACCAATCCATTGCAGATATATGCACATATTTATTTATACATACATTTCTTTGGATATTCATATATATGTTTATATATATGAATTATATATATATATATATATATATATGATATATATATATATATATGATATATAATGACCGCTACACCCCATTTCCCACTCCAACTTCCTCTGGCACCCTTCAATTTTCCCTTTCTACTTCATATATTCTTGCTTTCTTTTTGTTTAACCGGACTTCATCTAGTGGGTTAAAAGACTTTGATAGCTCTTGTTCTGGCAAGCTCATATCACCCCTCAGGGTCTCTAGGGATTATTTGGGAGGTCTTCATACTAGTTTTATATTTAACAGGAGTAATGTCCTCAAATACCCTTCTTCACTTTTACCTATTGTTTTCTATTTTTGACTAAATAACTCACCTCCTTCCCATGACTTCCCTCCAGAGGCTAATGCTTCTGATTACTCCATCTTGGCAGTGGCTTCAAAGAATGATCTATGGTCTTTAATCTATGCAGATAACTGCATTCTGTGGGTTTAGTCATCTCTTTGCTCTTGCCTCAAGTTCTTCTTGTTGCTCTCCTCTTTATTCCTCCTGGACAAGGAGATTGAAACTGACCCTTTCAGGCTAAGGAGGATATTAAAGAACCCATGTCTTAGCATCACTGAGATGCAATGTTGTTGTTCTGGAGATCTGATGGCATTAGATGGTAGCTGCATTATCCCCAACCCGTCCCAAAGCTCCTCATACTTTTGTCTGCACGTAAAGCATTTTTACTTGAGTTTTTAAAAGAAGGAAAAGAATAAAGCAAAATAGACTAAAAGAGAAAAGGAAGAAGGGAGGGAGAGGGAGAGGAAGGAAGTGATGGATGGAAGACCTACTATTAAAACTTCTAAGTGCATTTCCATCTTGTAACTATAGAAATCATTTCCTTTCATTCAATTCTTTGGATTTACAGCTCTGCATCTTTACTTAGCAATTTAAAGGGCACCCATAGTTCATAAAGTATTCCTTTATAGATCAGGACAATGTTACATAAATATCCCCAGAAAAGTACTTTGTAATGCTATTGAGTAGAATTATCCCCATATTAGGAATGAAGTTGACCAAGAAAAGAGTTGTATAGCTTCTTTCTGAAGCTAGAACATGCCCTGGACTCAGACTTTGCTCCTGATTCTATATCCAAAGCATTCTTATTCCTGAGGGGATGCCTCACATAGCACAGCTGTTGCTAAGAAAAGCCAGATTCAGGTTCATATGCTGCATGTATAATAAAACATTAAAGCTTCAAACTTGGCCTCATACACTGTATATTGAGTTTTCTCTGAGGTTTTTATGTCTAGTACAGGGAAGGACAGAAGAACCTGGCCCCATGGTGTGCAGTACAGGGGTCTCTTTGCAGAGATCCCTGATGAGGGCCATTGTCTGAAGAAGTTCTAGTTACATGCTTTCCCTGGAACAATGACAGAAATTCAGCCCTGGCCTCTTCTCTGGTCATAATCAAGCAGAACCTCTGAAATGAGAAGTTTGGAGATGACTTGTCAGGTTGAAAGTGCCCAGAAGTTTAGAATCATGAATCTATGTTCTTATAGGGGAAAACACCTTACAACAAGGTTAGGTGCTTTAAGTCCACGTGTATTAACAAGGTCCTGGTGTTTTTTTTACATGAAATAAATGTAAATTAACAAGTCCATGAATAAACAAATACCTACAGAGATGTTCAGCATATAAAACCAGACTGCAGTCTCTAGTCCAGGTTCTAGATTGATGGCATCCAGGTAAGTCAGACAGTACAAAGTTGGGGATAAACAGAGGGGTCAAATTGACAGAGTTGGGAGTGGACCCCAGAAGAACAGAGGAGCCAGAAAGAAGAGTAGCCTTCCAGACAAGCTTTGGGAAGGAATTCATGCTGGGCCACTATCTTCCCTTTTGTTTGTCACCATATCACTTGAAAATTCCCTTTAGCAGAAAGCAAGTGACTCAGAAGTTTTCTTCCTTATCCACCAATCCTGAAGGCCAAATATAATGATGCCAAATGCCGGTTGGGATGATATTCTTTCTTCTTCTTTGACATCAAGAAAAAAAGGATATTTTTTTTTGCTGGATTCTTCATCCCTATCATTAATATCATTCTGAAGCTTTACTAATATATATTTAATATGTTTGTAAGTTGTACTTAGCCAAAATATCATTGGATTAGCTAGATAGTGTAAGGATTTGAATAAAAAATAATGTTCCCTATAGGGCTTGATGTTTAAACATTTGCTCCATTCTCAGTTAATAGTGCTCTTTGGAGAGGAGGTGTTATCCTACAACAGGAGGAGTGTCACCTAAGACAGATTTTAAGAGTTTATAGCTTTGCCAGCTTTCTCTCTCTCTCTCTCTCTCTCTCTCTCTCTCTCTCTCTCTCTCTCTCTCTCTCTCTCTCTTTCTCTCTCTCTCTTTCTCTCCCTCTCCCTCCCCTCCCCCTCCATCCCCTCCTTCCGTCTCTCTCCCTGTAAACCCAAATAAGATCTTCCAAAAGTTACCTTTCATTACAGTGTTCTGTCACAGAAACAGAGAATTAGAAATACAAAATATTTGCATGATGATATGGTCAAAACCCAATGGTGGAGGCAGAACGTGTTGGTTTGACTGAGTGCTTTGCCACGAAGGATCCGATTTTTGAGCACATGGTTCCCAGTTGGAGGCAGTGTTTGAAACCCTAATTATCTTTTTGATAATTACCAATTATCAAAAATCAAAGCTAGGCAAATAAGCTTCAGTGCTGCTTTGCATGAATAGACTCCATGTGATTCTAGAGCATGTCCAGATTTTCTACCTTTTAACATCTAGACTAATGGGTAACAACAATCAGATCCATATCTGTTCCTCAAAGAGATATTACACAACCATATATGGTCCTGAGCTTGTCCTGGTTTTAAGCAATGGGAACTCACCTTCAATCAATCCCTTTGTGTAAGGCTTTACAATTCTCCCTTGAACAGGGGACCATTAACAAAGGTACAGAGAAAGCTGAACTAATTTAGGCCTCTTTCACTCAGTAATTATTATTTAGAATTAAGATCCATCTATTTAGAATTGACATACATAATCTACATTCTGTGCATCACCTATAGAGCTATCAAGCTCATGAATTATTACTGCAGTGATGTGCTTTACCCTGTCATTGTTTTGGCTTTCTTGGGTTTCGATAAAATGTACACTAATTCATGGCAGTATGTCTTTTGCATGTGGTAAGACACAGCAAGTTCTACAAGAGTTGATCTCAAGAACTAGACACATCCAGCTATTCTAGAATTCCTCCACTAACGTTTTTCTGTTAAGGACTTTGGTATTTCAAAAAAAAAGAAGAGAGCTTACATTCGGGCTTTCTGACAAGTACCATTTCTTATTGTTTCAGGTTTGTGCAGAAACACAAAACTTCCAAGCAGATGGCTTCTCCTGGGAACATTAAAAGAATACAAGGCTAAACTGCAGGCCATGTTCCTTTCTCATGGAGGCAGGATATGGGAACCTGAATTAGTTCTTGGTTACTTCTGACTCAAAAATTAAAAAAATAATAGACAGGACCCCAGACCCTAGTCTATTAGATACTGACTGTGGCTACAATGATCTTAAACACAGTACAACAGACTGAGTTCACCTTCTGAAGGAAAGCACACACAAAGAATGACAGATTTGACACTGTAGATGCCATTTGTACTCTCAATAAATTCAAAAGTAGCATTTGCAGTGAGTTCTTCATATTAATCCCTGAAGGTCTGTGACAGTATTATGTAAAGTCAAAGAGATTCAGGATGACAGTTTTTCAACGATGACTCTAAGATTCGTTATTATTTAGTATATTTAAGTTGCATTATTTATTTATGTGTGTTTGTATGTGCATATATGTGTGTTAGGGGGTACTTACATTTCACACTGTATGTGAGATGGTTAGAGATCAACTTCTACAAGTCAACTGTCTCATTCCCAGGGGTTTCAGGAATTCAACTCAGCTAATCAAGTCTGGCAGCAACTTCACCAGCATTAATCATCATTTTTTAATTATAAAGAGAAGAGAACATGTTCTGATCCATCTAAAATCCATCTTCTAGTCTTGTATTGCCACATAATGTCCCCACTACAGGTAGCACATGAGCCTGGTGTTGGTACCAAATGCTCCCATCAATTCAGAGTTCTTTCATTGCTGTTAGGTGACGATGTCCTAATGTTAATGAGACCGTGATCATCATTTGTCTGCTATTGAACTCTTGTTAGATTCTTTTGCTAATTATGAAGACAAAATCTTTTTTCTACAGTGATCAGCTATAATTGAAAGATATTTTTACAGACTAAGATTTTAGCTTCATAATTTATTTAATAAACCCAGAATGTTTTGACATCATGAAAGTGACAGTGTGGTGGAATAATGTTCTGCATTAATTGTCACAGGCTAATGAGAAAAGAACAGAAGAAGGCTTAGGATATAATTTTTTTTTGTACCAAATGAACAGTAAATGACATCACAGAACATGGTAAAAGTTACAAAGGGTTTGTAGTTCAAGTAAAGAATTATGATTGAATAATTAAATTATGCCAGAGCACTTCACATATCATACATAGTATAAACAACTAAACTTCAAGAAATTCAAGCACAGCAGTAAATACCATCCATGTTGCCTACGGGGATTCTGTGAAAATCCGTCTTCATGTAATACAATTTACAGCAGGTCTGGGGGATTAGACAGAAATAAACAATGAAAAATTCCATTAAATTATAGTTCAAAATTATTTTGAGTTTAATTTTGGATGAACTGCCACACAAGTGAGCCCATTAAAACCATGAGTTGTGGCTTCAATTTGTTACTTTTTTTCAAAAGGAAATACTGATTACAGTGATGGCTGAGAGTCAAGGAAAGATCCATTGGGCTCAACGTTACAAATACACAAGTTGACAGAAAATGAAATAAATGCTTATATGTACTTCTTTATATGATTAAGCCCACATAGATCATTCAGTTCAGCAAAATACTGAAGCATTATCTGTCACATTAAATTATTTTAAATAGTTATGGCTGCATATTTTACTTGGATATATCAAAGTGACCTACATGTTTGTACACACTCAAATAAAATAGAAGAAAAAAAATAAGACAATAATGAAGGCTTATGGTAATGTTTATATTCCCTACAAAATTTCCATGCAGTACTATAAAGTTTTCATGAACAAAAGTTTCAGTTGTGCAATTTAAAATTATATATATATATATTGTATGTAGATATATATATGTAAAAGTTGTGCAATAATTTTATAATTGGAGAGAAATTTTGCATGTATGTGTTTATTTAGAGTAACATTTCTGTTAAAATTATGAATCTATATATTCAACATCATATAACTAGTATAAAATCTAATAATAGATGAATGAGAATTCTCTTTCTTTTATTCACCCCTCCCAAATAAAACAAATATACAGAACAGCTCACAATAGTAATGAGTTTTGATTGTGGAAAAGTTAACCTTTAGTCCTTATTCTTTCACAGTAATTGAGTAATAAAGCCAGGAATCTAATGAAGCTGTAGTTAATTATGACCATGAAATGTCACCTGCACAGAACTCAAAGGCTTTGAACGGTGGCTCAGAAGTGTATGTCAAAATGGAAGGTGCTTTAGCAACTGCACAGGGCAATTCCTCCTTAACTTGTAGTGTGAGAGGTTGCATTGACTCCCGAGAAGTGTCCTTTCTATGGGAAATGCTTGCTTCCTCCTTAAACCCACCACATCCTTGTCTTCATTCTCTTTCTAGTTCTTCTTTCATCCTCTTCTTCTCTAATCCCTGCCTGAATTTCCTTATTCAACCCTTACGTTACACTGAAGGACCCTGGCATCTCTACAGCATTGTGTCTTCTGGGAAAATGTCTGGTCTTCATAGACTCACATCAGTTTCCTCGTCTAGAAAGGAAAGAAAAAATGTTTAACTGCTTTTATTGCTCTCCTTCTCCAGAAAATTTGTATTGTTTAGCACTGAATGACCATCTCTTCTGGAAAGAATTAATATGGCATTAAAATATTTATTTTTCAAAAAAAGCATGTATTTATTGAGCACCTACTAATGTGTAAGAGTCAGAGCAGTAAGCAAAGATTAAAAACAAGACTTGGAGAGTCTTTGTTTTCAGATTACATGTACAAACTTTTATGTCATAATTCCAGCTAAATAACAGATTAAGGTGATTATAGAATGTAATTCAATGAGGTAAATTTCTATAAAGAAATAGTAGAGACAAAGCTGTGAGAAGATGGGATAGAGTTGGAATTGTGTTGAAATTTCATAAGAATTCACACATTTGGTAAAGACACAATGCAATAGAATTAGTATTGGGTTAAGGATTATAGTAGTAAAGAATTATGAACTATCATACACTGGGCAAATTAACAAAATATTCTTGCAAGAATTTGAAAGCACTGATAAAGATTTCCATCCAGAGAAACTCAGTATCTATATCAAAACTAATTAGAAATGTTAGGTATGAGCTCAGCATCCTGTCTTACTGGCCTCTTACTTGTATATAGTGATTTCTGATTTTGTAAATGTATTGTGTTTATGTGTGTGTGCACGTTCTTTCTTGTTTTTTGTTATTGTTTTGCTTGCTTCTTGCTTTGCATTTTTAAAGGGAACATGGGATTGGGAAGGTGTGGAGTTGGGGAAGATCTAGGAAGAGTTCAGAGGGAGAAAAATATTTTGTATTTGTTATTTTTTTTATATTTGTATTTGGATTGTATGCATTTTCATTAAGAATAATAATCGTGGTGGTACTAGAGAGATGGTTCAGCAGTTAAGACTACATACCGCTCTTGCAGATGATCCAGACTTAGCTCCTAGTACACTGGCAGGGCATAAACGCTCTTAACTTCTACTCCAAGGTATCTAACAAACAACATTGTCTTCTTTCACACACACACAGACACACACACACACACACACACACAAACACACACACACACACACACACACACGCACACACACACACACACACACACACAGAGAGAGAGAGAGAGAGAGAGAGAGAGAGAGAGAGAGAGAGAGAGAGACAGAGAGAGAGAGAGAGATTAAACTTTTGTAAAATAATCACAATAGGAATATTGAAAAAGGACAGTATATGAGTAGTCATGGTGGTAGTTTCCACAACAGAAGACTGTACCTGAAGGACAACAATTGTACAGGACATGTTCTACCAATCATGATTCTCAAACATTGTGACAGCTCATGAGTAGTGATTATAAACTGTGTTTTTTTTCCCCTTAACTCTTGATTTCCACCTTTTCCATTTGAATCTGATTTAAGTCTAGGAAACTGCCAAAGATATGAATTGTGTAGGATGAGAATGTCTCCTTTCAGGACAAGGCAGAATGCAGAGAGAGAGCTCTTTTTTGGAACACATGTTTCCAGTTTTGCTGCTTAATTTTGGAAAGAGGTAATTCCATGTCAAAATTAGGCCGAGTGAAAAATGCACACACAGTAATCTTCATTTTCATTATCTGGAGTAGTTCAAAAAGCTAAAAAAAGGGAACTATTCTCAAAGAAAGGAATGCATGTTCAGGTAATTACAAATAACAGGCGCATCTGGTTATCTTAATTGTTTGGGAATGTCTCAATTAGCCGAGAATGTTTTCGTGATGACTCGGAGACAGTGAAAAATTTTCATGGCAGATCGAGTTCAATGGTGAGGGAAAATATAGGTAGCTCACTCTATAGTCTACGAGATGACAGAGTCCATTCAAAGACCAATACATTTTAAATTTTGTTTTAAAGGGGATATAAATGTCCTTTTAAAAAATACAGGTAGAAAAATATTCAAACAAAATTAAGAGTCTGTGTCTTTATATTGAGCATATGCATGCTTAAACTAATAATGGAAGTGACCACTGACTTGTAGAAGACTTATCATTCACCTGCAGAGTGGTGTGGTTAACCCAGACTAAGGTAACATACTTCTAGTCTCACAAACAACATCAAAACCACAATTCTATTTCTTAGCAGATGTTATTCTCTCACTGAGACTTGAGTTTGGCCACTACTTGTCAACACTGTGGTATGGTTATAGTGTGTTGACAAGGTCTCGTGTATTAGAATCTTGGTCTCCAGTGGGGCAATAGCCAGGTAGAAGAGGTTTTAAGGGGTGGGGAAAAGCAATTAGGTCATGAGGAATTCATCTTCATGCATATTATTCCTGAATTGTAAGAGTTAATGAGTAAGTTAACAGGTTGTTAGTAGCGACTCTGGCATCCTCCTCGGATCCTATGCACATGGGGAGTCATCTTTTGGGCACACTGTCTTCTCAGTGACATCAGCTTCCACAAGACAGACACAAGCAGATGCCAACACCACTCTTCTGTGTTTCTTTCAATGAAACTTTTACTTACATAAAATAATTTCTCTGCATTATTGCACAAAATCTCAACATGAGCTGGTCTAGACTTGTTTGTGTCTCTTACCACTCTGAAAATGCTACCATCCTCCCAACCTACCTTTTGATGTTTCCAGTAGATCAAACTCAGTTTAAAGCCGAAATTTTCACCCTTCACATTCTTTATTTTTAAAAGAGAAATGTATTTATGGACTTTGGGAAAACATGTATGCAATTCAGAAGTCAACTTCTTGCACTTGGAGGCCTCCCCCTTGGATGTGAAGGCTCCGTACTATAATAGGTGTATCTTGTGTGTGTTTGCCCATGTGTGTGTGCCTGTGTGTGTGTATCATGTAGGTGAAAGTGGTGGTTTCACCTCCTGTAAGGGAAATTTTTAGTATAATTGTTCAGAAGTTCTTTAGGACTAAGTATTCATATGTTGATGAACAAGCTCTCAAGCAAGAGAAACTTGATTATGACTAAAGAAGTTAGGAACTACTGAACAGTTTTAATTTTTACTGGTCACCTATGCATAGGAAACACTATAAGTGCTAAAAAGCCCTGTAGATCAAAGAAATATATGCATGAGTTAATGTAAGGCGCAACTGGGTACCCTCATACTGCAAGAAAATTCAGTATCTATCTGACCTTCCTCCTTGAATCAGAATATGGGATCTTCCTCAAATTTTTCCTCACCAATTGTGATAAGCAGGGAAAACACACATCTTTAATCAATGAAAATAGCTCATGGAAATGCCATTCTCTCTTAATTTACAGTGAACATGCATACACACAAGGCACAAAAGACATCTAGATTATTAAAGAGAGGGGTACAAATGGAGGTGAGTAGAGAAATGGGGAGATGTTCAGAAAGTGGATGTAAGGGCCATGTCTGAAACCTTAGCTTTTCTTTCAAATTGTGTTTTATTATTAAAAATACATCCTATTGTCTATATGGTATATTGGGCAATTTCTTCTCAAAAGAACTATTTTGCTGTTCCAGAGACCAGACTTACAAAGGCATGAGTTCAAACATCAAGTCACTAGCATTTTACTATAAAGTTCTATACCTTTAAAATAATGAAGCACTATGTGTCTGGAATTAGTGCATAAAATGGTGGTACTAATATTTGGATTCTTGCCTTTAAATTTCTAATTTCATTAATGCTTCCTTACCATGAAGCAATTAAACAATTTATTGTCAGTTTCCATATAATTTTTTCCATGTTGCAAGATAGAAAACAATCTTTCCACTTTCATAGACCCCAAAGAACATAATTTTGGTTAAACAGTAATGTACTGTGTTAGTAAGCTTCCCACTGCCGTAACACAATGCCCAAGATAATTAACTTATAAAAAGAAAAGTATTCTCTGACTCAGAGTTTGGGGGTTTTCTGTCTAGGCTTTGTTGTTCAGTTGTTAGTATCCTATCAGGGAGCACATGGTAGAGGAAGCTGCCCACATTGTAACTGAGAAGCAAAGAGAAAAAGAAAGGATGTTTGAAGCGAGATAGCTGTGGTCTGTAAAAATGAATAGTTTTGGGAAACTTTCATTGTTTTTTTTTTTTGTTGTTGTTGTTGTTATTGTTGTTGTTGTAGCTGGGTCTCTTTGGAGCCCAGGCTATCTTTAAGTCATGGTGATTCTTCTGCCTCAGCTTTCTGAGTCCTGGGATTCTAAGCACGAACCACTAAAATGTGCCTGTAATACTCAGTGGTCCTTTGGATGACATGTTTCCAAGGAGCTGCTTTTCCCCTCTAGGTTCGACCTCTAAATGTTCCTGCAGCTCCCACCAATGTCACAAGCTGGCAACCAAAGTTTTGATGAACATTTAAGACTTAAACTGTAGTAATGAGAATCATGTAGATACAGAAGTTATTTTTAAAAGGAAATAATTTTCTCACCCCTTACTCATTTCTATTTTCCTAGCCTGGGACCCCAACTTTACTGCCTAGCACTAACTTTTCAAGGGGTTGGATTTCCTTCTTTCTTCAGTCTTCCAGAATGACTGTTTTGGAATCTTATAACGTCCTTTACTTTGATTTTCTTCAATATCCATCTCTTATGCATGTCCATTCAAGTCTATGTCCTCACCACACAAACTGCTGTGAGGTCTCGAGTTAGTCTTTCTAGCATTTAACACTATGTGTCTCAGAAGAGCAGAAGTGTTTAGTTTGATAGCAGGTCATGTGGTTGTTCAGTCAGACCTGGTACTTGATGCTTGTCTTACTGTGTAAGTTCAACCTTTTAGGACAAAATTGTGTTACAGTCATTGAGCAGTTAAGGTGGCCTCAGGGGATACTAGCCTACCAGGATGTAGTCATACATGGAAGCTTCAATGGTGGTTCAGGGTACATCCTACAGACCACATGAAAATGAGAGTTACCTTTATATTGTCAGATAAGTGGCAAGTTTCACTATCTAAAGACAGTCTGCAATGACAGTAATGAACATACAGGTTCTGGAGACCAGTTGATATTTATCACAATCAAGAAGAAAAGCTACCGAAGTTGATCACACATTTTGTCTGTTAGGTAAAAATGTCCCCACCACTTCAGCACACATTAGTGAAGAGAAGACTAGAGGAATTACCAGACAAGTGACTGAGAACACAGTAGAAATGCTTCTGCCTTTAACCCTTACACATATTCACTGAAATCTAAATGCCAGAGTGAGATCTTTTAAAGACACACACACACACACACACACACACACACACACACACACTGGCCTCATGGTAATCAGTCACAGAGAGCTGTCCTCAGCTCTTAGGCAAGCCACCTGGCCTCCCTGAACCTCCATTTTTACAGCAGAGAAGTATAACGACTAAGAGAATCAGCCACATTTATTGAAATTCAGGTAACACAAGAGTCAGGGTTTGAAATCTACATTGTGAGTCATTACAATGTTTTTACCACTAATACTTATACCGTGTCCCTGTATCCAAACCGATTTTCTCAGAAAAGTTGTACAAAAATAAGTTTCTTTTTTTAAACACTTACAACCCCAAATCAATTACATCTGCCCACTGACCTGCCCTAATTTCCTATCTCTGACATAATTAGCTCAGCTGTGAGGGCACCCGAGAGGTGGGATTGCAAGTAGAATCCTTGTCCTCCTCACTCATGTGATAGCAGATGTACTAGCCATGGCAAGAATCACACTGCTGCCCTGGAAATGAGGCAAGTGAGTAAAGAGTCAGTGCTGTGCTGGGTCCAGTCCAGGGCACTCGGGTGTGAATGCATCTGAGGACTGTGGTAACTAGAGGGCCACTATGCTTTGTGAGATAAACTCAGCAAACTGTCCTCTCCTTGTAGAGTTGTTTCCACTTGAGAATGGAGAGTAGTATGCTACAATAGACTAAAGCATCGGCCCATGTTTTTCTCTTGGGAAGCTGTAACTTTCTGTGCTCTTAGAGAACCAGGTCATCTAGGAACAGAGTAATATTAGAAACTTGCACCATGGGGTACCAACATCCATTGGTCACCTTTGTCCTGGCCTCCACTGTTGAAACTGGATTACATCTTTGCTTGTGATGGAGCATCGAAGAGGGCACATAACTGCTCTCTGCAATCTGTTCTCCACTGCTCTACATTTCTGGCCTCCACTGAAACCTTTACCCTGATTTCCTTCTTTGTCTTTCTATCCTTCCCCCCTATTCTGTCTTGTTCCACTTTCATCTTCCTTTCGCTTTCTATCTCTGCCACTTTACCCAAAAGGACTATACACACAAGATTCTTTTCTACTCATACAAAGTTAAGGTAGATTGCTAGACATGTCAGCAATCTTTTTAATTCTTCTATGAGTTACAGAACTCTCACCCATATGGCCTTATACATGCATACTAAGGCCTCAATGATAAGACTGCTATGTATCAGGCATAAAGACGAGAGATCAGTGGGGGTGAGGGGTCTAGCTAGATGAGCACATCACTGGCAAATTCACCCTGAAGTGAAACTCCTTGTTTTAGTCAAAGTAAACAAAAAGTTTGTTGAGCTTCACCTCTGAGCAAAGAGCAGATATGCAAACATATGTGTTAACTGTATAATTTGTATACTATTGTCAATTCACATGGATAGCCACAGATGAGCTAGCACTTGAAGAGTTCACACCCCACTTTGAGAATGTTTATTTTTATCCATTTAATAATTTACTTAATGTTATTGTACACATGACACAGCAGAGAGAGAGAAAGGGCCACAGTCAGAGAGGCCTGGAAAACACACACACGAGGACTACTAATAGAGAGGTCTTACATTTTGTGCTGAAAATAATGGAATTTTAGTGTATAAAGGCTTAACTCTTCAAAATCATGTCAGATCTACTGATATTTAGTTCAGTGGGGCAGAGAAAAATTATAAATGAAACTAAAATAGTATTCCTTAGAGAAACCAGGAGGAGCTTAATTAGTTTAGGAAAGCATTAAGAAGAGACATTTTCTGGACTCTCTGGCTGCAGCAGGAGAAACCATCTCAATGGAAAACCTTTAGCTTCTACCTAGATAGCTTCTACCTAGCACTGTGGTGAGTTACAGGTACTGAATATTGCATTGAGAATATCTATATTTGTACATGTGTCATTGAATCTTATGACAAACATCTGCATAGTGTTTAATTGTTGAAGTGCTAGAGCTAAGACTGTTAGGTTCAGATATACATAGCTTGACTCTATACCGTTTCCATTATGGAGGGAGCCTAGTTTCCTGCCTCTTAAATAGACTGGCTTTGGGAATTAATTTGTCCAAGGTTTAAGACAGGAATGACAATACATTAATTTAGAGTCTAAACCTCAACAAGTATTTCCTTCTTTCTTCCCTTCTAGATAGAGGAAAAGAAATCATAAAGTAAGGTAAGAGTATTAAGGTCAGCTGAGCTAGTCAAGGTCTCAGACATGTGTCTTCAAATTTTCATTGATGTAAAGAGATGTCATGACCAAGGCAACTCTTGTAAAGGCAAAAATGTAGTTGGGGCTAGCTTTTTGTTTCAGAGGTTTAGTTCATTATCATCATGGTGGAAAGCATGGTAACATGCAAGTAGACACGGTGTTGGAGGTGCCAAGAGTTCTGCATCTTGATATGGAGGTAGCCAGGAGAAGACGCTTCTCTACACTGGGCAGAGTTTGAGCACAGGAGGAGAGCTCAAAATTCACCCCTACACACCTCCTCTAATGAGGCTACCACCTCCTCCAATAAGGCCATACCTCATAGTGCCAATTCCCATGATCCAAGACTACTCAAACCATCATAATCAAAAAGAACCAGTTTCAAAACACCCAACTGGTCTGTAGCTGAACTTGGATACATGAGTACTCTCCACCCAGGTGCATGATAGGAACAAGGGTCTCACACACAATAATAAATAGCTAAGGGTCTCACATACAATCATAAATAGCTGTTTAGTAAGCTATGTGATTTGGAATTTCTTGTTATAATGCATCTTATCATAATAAATATCACCTGATACAGACGTACTTGTGTCTGATAAAATGGACTCCCTCTGTGATGTTGATATGGCTCATTTTTGGTGATGTAAGATTTTTCTAGTGTGCTCATGGGTAAATAAATATATAGGGACATAAAGATTTATATATATATATATATATATATATATATATATATATATATATATATATATATATGTAAACTATATATAGAGAGTATATTTGTGTGTGTTCATGTGCACATATATGTATGGGGGCATATATGCTATCTATTATTATATGTATGCACATGACTGACTTTATTTATTAGTATGTATATATTGCTTATATCTAAATTAGTATATATATATATATATATATATATATATATATATATATATATATATATTATGAAATCTGACAAGCTTATATAGAGGGATTTATCTGTACAAAGCTAACTCCTCATTTCTGCCACAAAAGATTTACCAATAGTAGTATAGATGAAAACCTTACCATCAACATATTTAGGACCGGAGTAGATTTTCTAAGAAGTCTTGGTAACTAACATCATTTGTCACTTAGCTGAGCATGTGTTTCATTTGCTCACCCATATTTTCTTTCCTCTTATTATGATACCATCCTGTATAAGTTTTTTCTATCAATGATTGGCCCCTGTATGGTGTATATAGGTTTACTTTTAAAGGAGGTTTATTTAAGTGACTGGTAACTAATCATAGCTCTGTAATTGACTGAAAAGTTGACTCCATGTAAAAGCCAAATTAAGTTAAAAGGAAGCCCAAACCTTCATTATAAATTATTTTTTCCAGTTCCGCAAACACTCATTGCACAAACATCGAAAGCGCAGAGTTCACCCTCCTGCAAAAAATATGTCCAACAATTACAGGTCAAAATTTATAGCAGAAGAAGAATGTTCCTCTTTCTTCGCAGTGACACTGATGAAAGGAAAGAAATATAAGTACTGCTCAGTGTGGGATAGAAAATGCCTAAATTTTAAAATTAGAATAGTAGCATTTTATTTCTGGACAGGCTCTACTGATCTTTTTACACAGAGCGACAGACAGGTTTAGAGGGGCATGACCTCATCGCAAAGATCTGAGCTTCAAAGGCTGATCCTCAAACCTCTTGCTGATCATCTGCCCTTCTAGCACCCCAAATTAAACATTTGAAAGTTTTGAAGCCTTCTTGCTTTACATGAAACATTTTCCTGCGATCCTTCAGTCAATTACCCAGAGGCCAAAAATATCTCCTATCCCCCATTTGGCCCAGAGCACCTCCACTGAGAAAAGCTCTACATCCATTGGTGAAGCCTCTCTGCATAGTACAGCATCAGAGGAAGAAAGTCATGATGATGCAGACTAGCCGACATCCCCATGTCTGCATAGCACCAGAGCTCTAGCCTCTTGATCCACAGGCAGTTTCATAAACATTCCAGATGGCAGGCTTTGCCTGAGGAAGAATGGATAATCACACTGCCCTCCCCTTCACACTGTAATAAAATAAGACCGTGGTAGCACAGAAGCCAGAGCCTGCCAAAAACATTGAGGGGACTGCTTAGAACAATAGGACGGAGGGGTTGGAAGGCACATCAGCACCCTCACCCTTTGAGGGAAGGTAGTCTGCTTTCCTACAAAGCATGCAAAATCAATTGTTTTATGTAACAGCTCTGCTAAAAAATAAATCCCCCAGAAGCAATAACAAAAACTCTATCTAAATACTGTCTTTTTCAAAAATTTAGTGCAAAAGAAATTTTCAATTAAAGCTCAGAAACAAAATAACCTTGCAGGCCAGCATTCTGAGCTCTGCACTCATAGCGTGAGATGCATAGCAACAAAATAATATGTGCAACTAGCTGCTAGAGAAGTTTTGGCTGGGTTGATAACACTTTAAAGATTATGGGTAGAGCTCTGAAGAGTAGGTAGAGGAGTCTATCCTGGACCATGTGAGCATAGGTTTTCCAGAAGGAACTGATGTAATACTGCTGCTTAACTCTGAGAACAGTCATTACGGCCTATATGTCTCCTTTCTCATGTTTTTTCACAAACATCCACTCCCTTGGCTCTTTGAACAGTACCTTTGCTTCTCTGAGTAAAGGTCCCACAGGTTGTGTGTAAACTATTCCCAGGGAACCAGTGCTCTCTATTTTAAAGTATTTGATTTTCCTGCTATGTGACCTAGGCATTTCAGACTCATAATATGGAATGCACTCAACATTTACCAAGATAATTCTATGAAAGGATAGGTTTCTCAGAAAAGTGAAACTGTTTTTTGTTCTGTGTACCCCCAGAGTGGATATTATTACAGAATTTCCCAAACATGCAAAATGTGTGAAATCAAGAGGAAACTCTCATCAAACCATAGATGTAGGTAGATAATGGTGTGTTAATGCAAATGTGTTCATCAGAACAAATGCACTCATCTGCTAGGGAATGATGTGTATAAGGATGGGATGTGAGGGAAGTCTCTCTACCTGTGCATGGGTAAGAGGAACTTGCATGACCATCAGAGGTCAATTTGTGTTGGCCTTTCTTATCTTCTACCTTGGTGTGGATCCTGGGATTGAATTCAGTTACACAAAGACTAAGAATTGAGAAATATTCCCGGGATTTTTTTTTCTGACTAGAAAGATTCTTGTTTGAAAGCAGTCAATATTCTTTGGAAAAAGACCTACAGATATGCACGGTCCTCCAAGAAAGTCTCAGCTGGTCACATTTTGACTGGAGTGAAACCTTTACCTTACCTACCAACTTTTTAAGATCATTTCTCTGAATGATGTTTGAAGAAAGCTTTAAGTATTAATAAAACAGACTAAATCAAACAAACAGCTTAAGAAAAACAAAGACAATACAGATATTGAATGAAAACACACACACATATTTACTTCTTTAGAGACTTAATGGAAAATACTGAGTTATTGCATGATAACAACCTATCATATAACAACCATGCTGAAACCTGGTAGAAATTAATTATATATTTGTTTAATTAGAAAAAAATAATGAATCAGAAATGTAAAAGAGTAAAAGGAAACTACATGCAGAAATAAGGTTGTAAAGGAATGAAAATGTGATTAAGTCTAAGACTCAGAGTCCCAGATAGAGATATTGATGAGGTCAGGACACTAACAGGGAAGTTCCCCCTATGTTTAAGAGGAGGAACCTCCACTTTTCATGTCTTTATGGGGTATCCAACATCAGCATCTAGAATGTCATCACACAAAGTTAATGTATGACATTATAGATCAAAAAAGATAAAATTAAAATCAGAAATTCATCCAGAAAGAATAATAGGTGGGTGTGTTAGTCACAGTTCCTATTCCTGCAAAAAACATCCCAACCAAGAAGCAAGTTAGGGAGAAAAGGGTTTATTCAGTTTACACTTCTGCATTGCAGTTCAGCACCAAAGGAAGTTGGGACTGGAACTCAAGCAGGACAGGAAGCAGGAGCTGATACAGAGGCCATGGAGGGATGTTACTTACTGGCTTGCTTCTCCTGGCTTGCTCAGATTGCTTTTTTATAGAATCAAGAGCCACCAGCTCAGGGATAACACCACCCACAGAGAAAATGCCTTACAGCTGGATCTCATGGAGGCATTTCCTCAACTGAGGCTTCTTTCTCTGTGATAACTCCTGCCTGTGTCAAGTTGACACAACCCCAGCCAGTACAGTGGGGTTAAACAAATCAAATCAAATCAAAACAAAACAACAACAGCAACACCCTCTAGAGTTAGGATGCTACTCATTGCTGATGTTTGAAGATGTACCAGGTATCAAAGGCTTCTTTATGTTACAATATTCAAAGTTGGGGAAATGACTGGATCATAAGTCCACCTATATCAATGGATTGATTCATGGAGAGATTCATAATTTGGTGGTATTATGACAGTATGATACAAACTTCCTGAGGTACAGCCTGGTTGAAAAAGTAGGCAGTGCAGCAGCAGAAAGGAGAGGGGCATGCTCTTACATAGGTCTCCTCATTGTTTAGTTCCTCTCTTGACATCAGGCAAGTAGTTTAATGGACAGGACTCTCTGCCTTGCCATAGGCCTGAGGGTGATGGAGCCAGTGAAGCACAGGGTGAAACTGAGATCTAAGCAAGTCACTGGCCCTTTTCAGTTGTTAGTGTTAACTGTTAACATAATTTATCAAAAAGAAAAAAAAAGCACAGCTCCCTTTTAAAAAGAAAAATTGGAACATATAAAGATGAGGATAAAGGGAAAAAATCCATTTAAATTATGAGAAAATAGGTTTCTGGCTTATAGTTTTATACCTAACAAGGTCATTGCTAGTCAAATACTGTTATTTTAGGCACTCAAAATGTTACCTCCCCCCTAATAAAATATGACATCTGTCTTTCATAAGAACTCTACCCAGGAAACTACCAGTGGTTTATTTAGTTCCTAAACTCAAGTAACTAAACCAAAATAATAAGAAAGTGTTGGACTTCTATACAAGCAAGGCTAGGGGCAATGCTCTGATAAAGGGAACACTAAGATGAAAAAGTCACAGTTTGCCTAGAGAGAAAAGGTCAAGGGGGAACTGGCAAGTTCATTTGCGGTCTATTATGAAGGGACTGGTGTCAGATACTGAAGCTGTGAGTAAGTGCAGATGGTGAAGGAAAACCAATTTAAATATGTTAGAAAGCAATGAGCACAGCAACTAGGTCTTGATAAACCAAGGCTCCAAATAGAAGGGGAACTCTGAGGGACCTCAGACAGTGCACACAAGCTTTCCCTTTGGAGCACTAGAAGATAATTGATTCCAGGCAAGAGACTGCAGAGTGCTGTGCAGGAGGAGGAGGACAAAAGATGGGAGCCAGGTTGCTAGAGTAACCAGAATTTCAGAGGTAGATCCAGTCACAAAAGCAGATTCGCCAAGGACAGCTCAATGCTTGGTGCCAAATTCTTGTTTAGGGGACTTGCAGATTGATATAGTGCCCACATCAGGAGGATAGGAAATCAATCAGCCAATAGCTTATGGTAAGAATGGAGAACCTTTCTAAGTGTGAGACCAAAACTGAACTAAATTATTGAAACTTGGCTGAAGAGTAAGTCTACATCTATCTATTATTATGAACTTTTTTGTCACTTCAGGTTCTCCAAAAGAAACCGGTCTAATAGGACATACAGTCACGTAGGCACATACATGCATATACACACATAATGAGATTAATTCATGATAGGAATTTTCTCATGCAATTATGAAAATAAATGAGCCTACAGAGTACTTAGTATTGGTTGGAAACCCAGAATCCCAATTGTATAGTTCCCAGCTGAGTCTAAAGGCCTTAAAACCAGGGTATTAATAGTAAGTCCACATTTGAGAACATGCAAAGACCACAACCATAGAGTGACTGACAGAGTGAATTCTCTCCTAAATCACTCTTGGTTCTGTTAATCCCTCTAATAGCTTAGATGGGGACCTATCTATCTATTTAAAAGTTCATCTTCTTTGCTTAGTCTATTAATACAACTGTAAATCTCATCAAGAAAGATTTCCACAGACACCCAGATCAACAAAATGTCTGGCCACCTTGTGTTGCAGTCATGTTAATAATAAACTTAATAAACATAGACTTGTTCTCACAGACATTTTCAGTGTGGAAAGAGGGTTGCAGTGCAAGATTCAAATGATAAATGTCCAGTTGCATGTCTGAACCATTTTACAAATACAAAGCATTTTATGAATACAAAGCATCTACCTATGAAAGAGCTCTCCAGCCAGGCATTCTCTGACTGAGTGCATTGTGAATAATGCTGAAATAGAGACACAGGAAACCAGGGAGACTCAGAAGGGGACCTGAGGTCTTCGCAGAGTCCTTGGGACTATCATTCTGAAGGTTGACAGAAAGCAGGCGGCCAAAACTGACCCCTGGAGGCAAAATCTGACGACATGGACAGACTCAAAAGGAGAGAGAAATCCCTAGGAACCTGAAAAGATGGCACCCAAAAGTAAGAGAGAAAACTGTCACGGAATAAAGAAAGGCCTCTTTTATCCATTCTTAATTTCTAGAAAACTGAGAAGAAATTAGGTCAACTAAGGTTGTGACAAAACCAGATACAAGTTAACTATAGATTAAATTATTTGGCCTCTTCTAGTCAGATCCTAGGAAGACGGTTATGTTTATCTCTGAGAAAAATGGTAATTTTAGATCCCAATTTCCTATTACACAAAATATTTAGAGTATAATCAATACTTATGAGACTCATGAAGAAATTTATAGTAAAGAGGTGCAACAGACTGTATAACAAGACCTGGAAGACCAGAGCAGTCAGAGACAGACTTAGAAGTAATGATGTTGAGTAAGTGAAAGTGAGTAGTGGCAAAGGTGAATGATGGTATGTGTGAGTGAGAGATCTTATCAGGAGACTATAAATCATGAATTAACCAAATTCAACTTTAAAATAGAAAAATGTTGCATATTAAACATCCAAAGTTGATTTGATAAAGTTAAGTGAAGTCAAGACAAAGAAGAGAACACAAAGATAATTGTAATATTAAAGGTCAGAAGGCATCAGGGCAGGTTGATGAAAATTATACAGAAGGTCAGTAGACAAATAAGACAGGTTGGTAAGAATTAAACTGGTAGAAAATAATATCTGAAAATTATTGGACATTATCAATTACAGGTGTGTAACTACATTTGCAGGGACAAAACAAAAGACAGTTCTGATTGTTCATAGATAAATGGCAACTGTACAGATGTACACTTTTAAAAATGTTAGGATAACATAACTAAATACAATGTTATTGGGTCTTTCTTAATTCAGTCAAGTTATCAACCAAAATCACTGACACACCATGAATCTGCTTGAAATCATAAGGCCACGATTAAGGAGATATGCAAGATAGCCTGTAATGTGCAGATGGGAGGTTGTGGAAACTGGCAAAGAAAAACTGGAAGTACTAAGTTACTGAAAATAATTTCTGGTTTAGTATTCAAATCCGTATGGAAAAATTACATGAAATTCCTGAGATACATTAAAACTAGAAATAGTAGGTACTCATCATACCACATCAATACCCAGCATTAAAGGAACTGTGTGGTTAAAACAGGGGCATAGAGAAGGAGGTAGTAAAGGAGCAAATTCTCATGATAGAAATGTAGTTGATATTGTTAAATAATTGGATGAAAGCAAATAAGTAAGTGCAGGTATCACTGAGGACAATGAGGACCAAGAGCAGAAAGGACATTAAATTTGCTACATAGTTGACTCAGAAGAGAGGAGCCATAGGGAGATGTATGAAATAAAAGATGTTCTCTTCTAGTTGTTGCTGTAGTTGTTAAGCGTCATGTAAAAAATCTCTTGTTCTTTCTTTTAGGGTAGTTATAACCAAGGATAAATATTATTGGATAAGAAAATTAGTAGATCCACCCTAATTCTAGATATGTTAAAGTGTGAATCCTGTAGCATTCCTGACTTCAAGTACACTAAAGAGCAGACTGATAGAGTTTAAGAATGGTGGATAGTTAAGTGATGAGAAATAATGTGTAAAATCAGTGACAGCAGTTAAATCCAGAATTATTCCAAACTTACCTGTTGTTTAATAAAATTATAGTCAAACAAGTTAACATTCACCATCATTAAATGAAATCTTCTCATTAAAATTGAATGATAATTATTACAAAGTTGTACTACTAAATATAAACTTCAAAATGCTCGGCAGAAGAAATAATAAGACCTCATCAGACCCAGTATTGAACTACAAGTGAAAAATAAAATGATGAAGGGAAAGATAGAACAAGACTGCTTAGATGTTTATGTACCTCTGTAACTACAATCTTTTTCCATCCAGGTTTTTGAGTGAAAGCTACCAAATTTAATTTTTAAAACAGTCTGACTGTAGCCTGGACTAACCATTAGTAACTTGTAAATCAAAGCAGCTCAGAAAGCCCAAAAGTGAAATGAAGCTTATGTGAAAAGATATACCCAGCATAATTATTTGTAACAACTACTAGCTCTATGATTCAAAAAAGAAAGTCAGTGTGGTACTGCAAAAAATTTCAGACAAAATAAATACCAGACAAAAAATTAGGGAAGCTTTTATATATATATATATATATACATTCACAAGATATATAATCTCAATATAAATTAAGCGAAGGGCAGTTGTAGAATTAAAATAATTTATATCTTTTCTAGTAATGCCAAAAACTTTGGAATATATAAGATACCAAGTATATAGTTATCTAGAGACAGTTGCTCAATAACCAAAGTAATAAAAATATCAAACAGAAATTTTGAAGAATGTAATGACAATAATCTTATTACATAGGAACCTGTGATAGCAAGTAAAGTAGCACTAGAAAAATATGGTTTTAAAACTGATCTTACAAAAGTCAAGAACAACTTGGAGAGATAAGGAAAAGAACTCTAACCTGTGCTCTCTGGTTTTATGTCAACTTGAAACAAGCTTGCCTCACTTTGAAATAGGAAACCCTATCTGAGGAAGCACTCCAATGAGATTGGCCTGTGGGCACATTGTGTGATATTTCTTGATTGATGGTTAATGTGGAAGGGCCCAGCACACTGTGTACACTGCCACCACTGGGTTGGTGGTTCTGGGGTCTGTAAGAAAGCAGGCAAAGCCATCCCTGGAGACCAAGACAGTAAGCAACAACTTCTGTAGATTCTGTTTCAGCTTCTGCTTCCAGGTTCCTCTTACTTAAGTTCCTGTCCAAAGTAGGCCATTGTTTATGACATCAGTTGAAACCCTGAATAAGACATAGTAATGCTCTTAAGGATAGATTTTTGTATAGTGTGAAAGACTTTGAGTTCTGTCCAGATTAGACAGAGGCAGGAAGTGGCCACTGTCATTTGCAATGCAAATGATACAGTTCTTCTGGATGGCCATTTTATAATAAACTTTAGTATTTAAAAATGGGCATAGATCTGAGAATGTTTTATTTGAAGAAAAAAGATCACACAAATATACAAAAATGCTAAACTCTGGATGAGGACAAAAAGACAATCCTAATGTCAGAAATGTAAAAAAAAAAAATCATGGTGATTATGTAAGGCTGATATAAGTTTTCAGTCATTTAAAATGAATATAGACAACTCTTACTGTCATGAACTCTGTTCAAGATGTCATACAGAAATAAAATCAGAGGAAAAATATCATGCCTAGTTCTATATGGAGAAGGATAAACCCATTATACACACTCAATAGCTGCTCCTGCATAAAAGTGACGAGTACATTGGCAGAAATATGACTAATTATTATGCTCTTTCCAAAAACCAGAGTCTGCAGAACAAGACCAACACAGGACAGTTTTCCTTTTGTTATTGTGGTTCTAAGTGGTGATATGTTATTTCACAGTGCCCATGCAGGTTGGCTATGCACATTCATGACTCTTCAACTTGAGGAGATACAACCTGTATTCCTGAAGGAAGTCATGTAGGCTAGATCTATTTTATCTCAGAAAAAAGAAGAGCAATCTCTATTTAATGACTCCTACCATCATTGAAATGTTTGTGCCTGTATGCTTCTGAATAGCTTTTGTATGGGAGTATTCCAAATCAGAGTCTGGTTTCAGAGTAATTGATGGCTGAGGTGTAGTTTATCATCTATCTTGTTAACTAACCTAACTCTTTGTATTAGACAAACCTGCTAGTTAAACTGAGGAATGTGGGTGGACATACTAGGCAACTGAGAGTAGAACTTATGGGCTACTTCCGAGTGTTGCTCCTGTGTTCCTGATCCTGTCCCTAGGTATCAGGCTCAAGAGAACCGATAACTCCACTACCATTTCCAGGAACTTAAATGTTCTCTATGCACTTTCCAAGCAGAATGCATAGAGTCTTTTGAAATCTCAATTTTTTTTCATTTAATGTACAGTTTGGTAGGAAAATATGAATGTAACCCCAGTGGATGTTAGAATAGGGATGGTCAGGAAAGGTAGGCAGTGGATCTTCTTTGGGTGGGATGAGGAAAACAAAAGGCAGGGAAGAAAGAGAACAGTGGTGTTGCACAGGGTCAATATTCAGAAAGGAACTCATTAGTGCTTTTAAAGTTTGTTAGGGGTGAGAAGCGATCTCCAACTGATAACCACTTGCTAGTGAAAATGTAGTTTTTTTCCCAAGGGAATCTCAATTAGGGAAACAAACTACTCTTAAGGGTAGACCCAGTAGTAGATGATTAACATAAAATGAACTCAACACCATCTTCAAATGTTCACTGTCTCATAATGTTTAAGTTTTCTCTTCCTCTCTCTCTTCCTTTCACCTTCCCCCTCTCCCGTGCTCTCTCCCTCGCTTTCTCTCTCCTTTCAATTTAATTTAATTTTTAATTTTAATTCTTTATTTTGTTTTTTTACCCTACAGGTCCTATGGTTTTTTTGCTTTTATGGGATTCCTGAGAATGTAAACAAATGTATCTCTGCATAGCTCTCTGTTTCTTGTACTTTTGCTTGTGTTTTCTTCCTTGTCTGTTTGTTTCCTCCTATAACAATCTGCTTTGTTTTCATTTTATTTTTTTATTATCATTCAGATGCCTGATTGAGACAGGGTTTCTTTGTGTACACCTGGCTGTTCTGGAATTCACTCTGTAGTCTAGGATGTTCTTGAACTTAGAGAACCACCTGCCTCTACCTCTCAAGTACTGAGATTACAGGTGTATACCACCATATCCTGGCTCTCCTGCTTGTTTTTTAAGAAGAGACAGAATAAGAGTGGATGAGAGGGAAAGTAGAGAGAAACTGGGAGGAACAGAGGGAGGGACAACCATCATTACAATATATCGCATGAAAAAAAACCCTTTTTTAAAATAAAACAAAAGATTGTTTCAAAGTAATAATGAGAACTGAAGTGTTAGCATAAAATAGTCTTGAACTATGAAAACATTCATAGCTAGTACTGAGCTGCACTGACAAGGACTGAGACATACTTGAAGGTACGATGTGGTCTAGACAGTTCTAAATAACTCCAGTCATCAATTTCAGAAATCAGGAAAAATTTTCCTTGTAACTCCTTGGATGAATGCCTGAATCCCCAAATCAATGCAGCAGACCTTGATCATCCACAAGGAGTTAAGATGGGTAAAATCATTAAAAGTTTCTGTCTACAAATAAATATGGAAATAAAACTATGGAGTTGGGAGACCCTCCTCTAAGCAGTCAATGAATATGAATCCTATGTCTGCAGTGTATCCATTTAAGTGTTTCTCTACATTATACCTGTTTGTCTTGAAATGACAGGATTCCTGTGACGTTACTCTTGCTATGGCTTCTCTTTATAGGCTCACATGAATCAGCCATTCACCTACTATCAGATGTTCTAAGACTTGAGACAAATACCCAAAGAAATACCAGCAATTTAGGGGCACTGTGTTTCTATTGACATCTCTATGTAGGCCACAGAATAAATATAAAATCTCAGGCTAAGCAGATCTGAAAGAAGTTAAGACACTGTTCTTTTGCCAGTCTAAGTGGAAATCGCCCTGCCCCTAGCTTATCCATCATGAGGCTGACACCACTAGAACAAGAGCTTGCTTGTCAACATAAAAGTCAAACTGAAGACTGCTGCCAATGTGGAGTCGTTATCACATACTGAACAACCCAGTAGTTCTCAATGAACACTGACCAGGAGGATGAATAACATGAAAACTCAGGACTGCATGGATCTACAGAGGAATATGATGCTTCATGCTATTCTCATGACAGAACTTGCAAAGTTGAGTTGAATAAAATGTGATATACCTGAACGGAGAAGAATGAGAGGGAGATATCCAGCAAAAGCCTATGCTACCACCACCCCTGGTGACTTGGGCTGGTCATCTAACAAGCAGCTGCAGAATCCTTGTTAGGGAAAGTTACTCTTTGCTTTGCTAACCAATTCCCTCCTTCTCTGACATTGAAGGAAGTTGTCCAGCCCATCCTTGCCTTCTCTACTTGCCAAGACTTATGCCTCAAGGATTTGTGGGTAAACTTTTATCCTCAACAGTAGCTTTGCTGACTAAAATATGATAAGAAAAGGTGGCCATGCAGTGCTTCAGAAGAAAACTGCTCTCACAGAAAGTGATGCATGGTGTCTTTCAGGACCCTGAGGAGGCAGCAGAGACAGAAGAGAAAAGAGGAAACCATTTATTGCCCCACGTGTAACAAGCTGGTTTCTCACTACTAGAAGAATTTCTGACCCAGATCTAGCTTCACCTTACAGACTTGGAATCAATTTTTACCCCACTTTTCATAATTGATAAGTGTATTTTCTCCTTTAAGAAACCTACAATAGAAAAAAAGTGAATTAATAAGAAAAGAGAGGAGAAAAAAAAAAACTTTCCAAAGCAATTACTTCAGAAATTCTTTTCTTATGGTGGCCTGAGAATTTTTTTTTTTTTTTTTTTAGTTTTTGTTTAATTAGGTTTTAAATCTTTCCTTTCTTAATTACTTTTTTTTGTATTAACACCTAAATATACTTCTATTCAGAGCACAAACATACAGTGATAACAATTAGCAGAATAATTACACTCTTTCTGTCAGTGTAACCTCATGGCACAGAAAGTATTACAAATCCATTTTAAAACATATTAAATGTTCATATTAATGAGGATAATAGAGAACAAGTACCAGCAAACTAAATATTGTTAATGATTTTGAGCTATTAAATTCATTACCATTTTCTTTCATAATAAAGTGGTTACTTGCTAATTAGACCTTTTTTAACTCGTTATTATTGAATTCATTACATTGTGTGCCGTTAACCCTTGGAGGTCTGTGGGTGTGTGCACACAATTAAAATGGTTTTAATCCTGTATTAAGGAGGTATAGGGAGTCCCCGTGGCGTTTATAGCGGTTGTTGCCTGTACTTCCCTTAAGTGCATCTTTTCAGCAGAATATATTTGGTGGCTTCCTGGCTGTCACCCTCTCTCCTCTATCACACGCACAGAAGCCACCTGACTTTATTAAGGCTATCACCTTCAGTATTAAGAATAAAAGTACAACCCACTTTTTTCATTATAAAGCTTTGACTAAAATATTTTACAACAAAATAGACTACAAGAAATAGACAATAACTTAAGTGGCCTTAGTGCAAACTACGAAGGAATCCCCAAAATGAGTTATCTGCAAATACAAAGTCAAGTGAAAATTAGTATTTATCTGCACAAAAATTAAAGTTTCATAATCTGAGTAACTTTTCTGATACACTAGTAATATTTCTGTTGTTTTGCACGTACCAGTATTTTTGTTCAGATGTGTGCAAGTATTCATATATATATATGACAAATTAATATACATTATGTATATAAATTTATATGAGGCACACATGTGCATATACCATACATATTTCAAACATTTTCCTGCTATTTTCTTATAGTAAAACCATTGTCAGAATATTTTCACTGTTTTCTTTAGATAAAATATTTAAACGTTGCTATGGCTGTAAAATTGGGAGGAAGGGAAATATCAATAAGGAACAAATTTTTGTTCATGGAAATGTTTGTGGCAAAAATCTAATCTGTTATCTTTAGTAGCAATGCGTTTAATCTATAAACAAAATTCAGGCTAACACATGAATTTTTCTATCAGGCAACAAAGCTCTAGGTTCTCTCTCTCTCTCTCTCTCTCTCTCTCTCTCTCTCTCTCTCTCTCTCTCTCTCTCTCTCTCTGTGTGTGTGTGTCTGTGTCTGTGTCTGTGGTATTTTCGTGCATGCACATTCCATATAATCAAGGGGAAATGACCAGCCTGCTATTGCATGAGTGACAAACAGGACAGACTGGACGTGGGCATGGATCACCCAACAGCAGAAGATGGAGGAGAGCTCACTGTGGCAGCGTGTGTCTATGGTGACCACCATTACATTCTTCTCTCTCTGGGTCTACATGCTATTGTTTCTTTGACAAGCAGCCTATTTCTCCCCTTCCCTTGAATATGGGCTGTCAGTTTTATATTTTTTAACTCATTAAATAAGATTAAAATGATTTCCCCAATAACCCAAGTTATAAGAAGCTTCACAGTTTCCCCTAGACTTCTGGTTAACTCTTATTGCAGGAGAAATCCAGTTCCCAAGCAGAAAATAAAAATCTGCCTTGCCTTATTATCTATAAGTGCAGCTTCTCTATGTGAAAGAAAATACTTTTAAGGAGTATTATAATATTGATCTGACCCTTTCCTAAGAACTTGGTACTGGTGCTTAGGAAGAGCCTTCTGTGGGCACTAATCTGTGCTTCTACTATGAGGGCCCTGAGTGGAGGGTTCTTAGTCAGACAGCCATACAGTGCTACGTGGGTTGAAAACTAAAAGCTGTCTTAGCCGTCGCTATCTAGAATTTTGCCCGTGGTCTAGTTGCAGACTTTAAAGCACTTGTTTTTGTATATAAACAAATCTTACCTTTCTCCATCTGGAAATTCAAATGAACTGTTTTTAAAGCCACAGGAATTGCAGGGCATTTGTGGCGCAGCACTGTCATACTGCTGTACTGAGGAGCCGCTCCTGCTTGGTGAGAGCTGCATTTGGAAGCTATGAAATACAACAGTCCTATCAGGTCTAATATTTTTACAGAGCTGTGCTTGTAACAGATACTGTTGTCTTTACAGCCCACTTCCTTCATGACAGGCACTGCAGGAACTCGGCAGAGACAACAGAAGGTCAAAGAGAACTGAGGATTCACTCGGAGTCACCAGCCAGTCAGATTGAAGCCCAGACATAGATTAGGTCAAATGCACTTTTCAGTGCGTACTCCTGAGTGTCTGCCTGTGATGAGTTTTATGTGAACCCCACAATAGAATCACCCCTACCCCAGCCCTGACATGTAAGAAAAGGCTGTGTTGCTGGGATAGACAAATCTTTCCTTTCTTCACTTTCTGTTTCTGTAGCATTGACACAGATTTATAATATCTCCCTTAAACTCAATAGGATGTAAAAGCACATTGTAAATTTTTAAAATATTTTATTCTGAGAACTCAATGTGCTAATGAACTCATATACATGTGTGCATATGGTAAAATTTTAAAGCACTGTACTCCAAATGATGATACAATAGTATCTGAGATTTTACTATGTCAAGAAAATATTAGATTTTTGAGTTGAAATGAGGAGTTAAATTGGAAAAGAGAAAAATTAGCATGAAGAACGAGCAGAAGAAGTTCAATTGGTGTGGGGGAAGAAATTAGATGTATTTTTTGAAAAAAATCAAAAATTATTCAAGTAGGTTAATGAGGACAGAGAAGGGAAAGTCAGGAACATGGAGAAGTCACTGGGGAGGGATTCTCAGAGGAAGCATTAGCGTAGGATTTCTGAACAGGTACTTAGCAACAAAAGGGCACTGGTACGAAGAAAGAGGGTCAAAGGAGTGTGCTTCAAAGGGAAGGCACACACGGTGCCTGGTGGCTGGCACAGGAGAAGTCCATTATGTTTCTCTGTTGTTTCTCTTTATCCCATTAGCCCTTGCACATTTCTGCAAGTAGCCAAACCTTCGTTTGTCTTGCCAGGTACCTGTGTGTTGGATTTCAGCAAGGAAACACCTGATCAGCAAGACTTCTTCAGTAGAAGCTCTCTATGGAGGTGAAGCACGCTCACGCACTGGTTTACATGCTCTACCACCAGTTCCCATTACTCAGTCTCAAATGGCTAATGACTTTTGTCTGGGGCTTTCTTTCCGTGAGTTGACTTTACATGCAGTTTATTGAGTAGTATGTTTTACAGAATAATTTTATAAAATGTTATTTTATATTTATTTTATAAAATTTATTTTATAAAAGATTATTTTATATCTCAATTTAATAATATAATAATGTGAAGGATCTCTGGCTAGAGAAAGCCCAAGTTCAGATCTGCATTTTAGGGTAAGACCTAATCTCCTAAGTAATACTCTGATCTTATACTGCCTGGAGATGGAGTATGAGTGTGGATACACTGAACCCCTTTCCCTTTGCTGGTTTTCCTTTCTTAAGGAATTGATGCACGAGAAATTATGAAAGTAAAGAAAGACTTGGGTTTTGCAAATCAATATACTGAAAGAATGTAGGTCAGGTTGCCAGTCTTTTGAACATGCTAAATGCCTCTCACAATTCCTTTTTAAAGGATCTAGGGCAGGAGTGTTGTCCCTCAGTGCCTGCCCTGATAAAGGGTGAGCAACTCGAAATCAAGATGGCTGACTGAGCAAGCAGCTTCCCTCTTCTCTCCCTTCAAATCCCATCAAACCGACAGAAGAAACATGAAAATAAATCTATAACCGTGAAGCAAGCTCACCAGGTCCTATATGAGTGCTCGGTTAGGAAATCTTGAAGATCTTTAGCAAATGAACTGGTAGATCAGAAAATGCCACTAAATATAGGCAACCGCCCCCACTGACAAAATAAAAAGACCCTTGGAAACATTTACTTCTGGTTTACTTTATGAGCATCTCTGAGGGTTGAGCAGGAGAGGTTGGGAGAGGGAGCAGGTTTACCACAGGGCAAGGTTGCTTACAAAGCTTCTATCGACCCCCAGTGCACACACAGAGAGGAAACAGTCAGACAGGTGGATGATCAGAAAGGCAGCAATGCACGTAACCTTTGGGGTTTGAGGGACTCGGTGTCATCACTAGCTAGGTTAAGAATAACTTATATTCAGCTTCAGAGCTCCGAATTTTGATATCTAAATGAAGTTTGAGAACTTATTAACTGGGCCATTTCCACATTCGCACTGTCCCCAGACCACAGTAAGGAGGCAGTCATGGCGGTGGCATAACGTCACCATGGTGCGCTCCTGGCTCTCAGTCCCAAGAGTCCCTAGTCTTCCTCCTTGTTGCTTTTTAGCACCAGCGCAACTTCTTTTGATATATAATTTTGATATATGATTTGAAGTATCAAAAGCGTTTTGTTTTGCTTTTCTTTCCTTTAAGCAGCTGCTTTGGCACTTCATATACAAATCTCCGAGGTTTTGTTTAAGAGAAGTAGAATTTTTCCACCTTATAAAATACAGAGAGGGAATCTTTTCAAGTTGCGGTCTGTTGGTTTCAAATATTTCATTCAAATAATGGTCTGCAAATGAAATATCAGGGGGTTTTTTGTTTGTTTGTTTGTTTGTTTTCATTGTTTCATGTTTCTAAACATTTACTCCAACATCTTCATATTGTTCTTTTGTTTCGCTCCCTTGTTCACAGTAAAAGTTTCGGGTTTCAAGTGAAAGGTAATTCTAACAGAGAATCCAAGATTTAGGTGCTTTTGTCTGGTAACCTTAAAGTCTGTCCAAACATCTGTAAATTCTTTCATTCTCTTAAAATTGACTTATCCCATTTGAAAATGTCTCCCTCCCTGAGGATGATCTCTTTAAAAAATATCCTACTAAAGAAGCTTATTCCCTCTAGAACGTTGCCCCAGGAGTCCCTATAGGGTAGTCTAAGGTCAAAGAAGACATATGATATATAAGATAGATGTTCTGCTTGCTCTAAATGCTCAGCCCTCTAGGGCGGCTGCTAAGAGGTTGTCTTTGCAATGAGAACATATTCAGCATGTGTGTATCTGGATGCTCATCCTAGTGGGAGGGGATTTGTGTAGGCAATTTCTTCTGTGCAGCATGATAAACACAGCCTATTATCTTCTGACTTTCCTATTCCAAGTTCTTTTTTCCTCTCTAATGAATGATTCATGTATTAATAATGGTAAAAATAATACTTTGCAATTAGAGTATGCTCTTTTTCTCCCCAGGGTGCTCAGTGGACATTAAGTACATAATCATTTTTTCATTCAGACTGTCCTGGGGGGCAGTTGGGAGGCTTGCTGCTGGGGTTATCAGCTTTATATTATCCTTGTTCTGAAAACACACATTTCTGTGCAAATGCCAATTTTCTGCATTCTTTAGGGGAAGGCGAAGGATGGTTCTGAATTGTGAGAACCAGGAAGCCGCAGCAATGTGCATTGTTTGAGGTCATTAGCTTCTGGAACTTTCAGGTTGACATGGACATGAGCAGACCCATTTACTCTTCATACTCCGATGTTTGACCTCATTTCAGAGCTACGCCCTTCCCTTTCTGTCCTTCTAATTTTATTATTCTTAACGTCACCTACCAATACAGACTTAATATTGCATCTTTGTTGGTTAGTATTAAATGCTGCCTGGTTCTCTCTTTTATTATGACAACTGCCTTTAACTTCCTGGTTAAAGTTTATTTCTTCACCCATCAGTCTTTTATCTGGTTAGTCCCTTCCCCTGTCTTTTCTGTCTCAGGCAATGCACTGCTGTGGATGTTTGGCATTCTTTCCTCAACTCACATTCTACCTCTAACTCTAGGGTGATGTCATTGGCAGATGAAGTGTTTGCAAGGCACCTTCAGGAAGAAAAGGAGCTGCCTTACCCTTTCCTTCACACGAGGACACAAGAAGAAGAAGACAACTTTTGACAAGTCAAAGAATGATCCCTTACCCATGTCTAACCCAATCCCAAGCTCCTAAATCCTCAGCAAATCACATCTCACCACACTGTCACGGTGCACCAATAAGAGCTCTGTCTGATGAGGTCACTCAGAAGGAGTGGGTGGGGGAGCAATATAAGCTGTTAGGACTGCTGTGAAGACCAGAGAAGCAGCCCCTGCCCTGGCCTCCATCCCTTTTGCTGTCTCTCTGGTGTTCCGGGAGCCATCTTAAATCTAATGTCAAGTGAGACTGATCAGGACTCTTCCAGTAGTCCCATGAGCCTGAGGCACCTCATTCACCATCACACATTTTACAAAGAAGAAAAGTTCGCTGGCCCCCACCTCCCAAGGATCCTTTCTTATCAATCTATTTACTACTTATCTGCTTTTTAAAAATTATTTATCTTTATGCCTGTTGGCCTTTTGTTGGTGTGTATGTCTATGTGAACACAAATATGTTGAAGTTACAGACAGTTGTGAAATGGGAACATGGATGCTGGGGTTAGAACCCAGGTCCATTTAGAAGAGAATTCAGTGCTCTTAACCACTTAGCCATCTCTCCACACTTTAATTCAGGATAATTCAGTGCAATGCCAATGACCTTTGCCATCACCCAAACAAACAAGTGAATCTCAACAATTTCGTTACCATTGAGTCCATGGGACAAGCAGCCTAGGCGAGCGTTCCCCAAGTGGATGCTGGGAACTGAGCTGCATTCTCTGGCGGGGTTGGACAGCCTGGCCGACAGCAGAGTATGAGCAGAGACATTATAGGTCAGCCATAGCCAGGGTGAACGGATGGAGAATGTGAGCCATGTGGAGAATATCAAGGCCAGGAGGCTAAATCTGCACTGGCCTGGGTCTGACCCTGGAAGAAGGACGCCTCAGAAGCCAAGGGCCGCTCGGCCCAGACACATGTGTAAGCAATACCACCCCCCAACCTGCTCCTCAACCTGAAGGGTCAGGGCCCTCCTAACAGGATGCAGATGTAAAGTCTCCACTCTCCCAGCCAGGACTTGCCAGCTTGGGCCTCGGCTTCCTCCTTTGAAGCAGCAAATATTTCATAGCAGATATTTTGAGACCGCAATTGTCAGAACAAACAAATTCCAAATCCCAATCTTCTATTGGTAAGTACCAAGATGTCCCAAGAAAGTGACTTCGAGTTCCACCCCCACATATAATACACATTCTGGCCTCCACTTTTACTTCATGTTTTCTAATTACTCTCCAGACAGACATTTCCATTACAAATCTCAGTGCATTTACTCGACGTTACCACTCATGTGGAAACATCTGACTGGTCAGCATTTGCCCCATTTCTGACACCGGGGTCATATTTTCTCAGCACTTACACAACATAAACTGTTCACTTTTCATCCAGACATTAGCATCACTGTTTCCATATAAATCTGGGTCAAGGCAAAACATTAAAATCCTGGCCTGCAGGACGGAAGGAAGAAATCAAGGGCTGATACAATGGAGTTCCTGCCCCAGCTCTCCTGTGCTACACAGAGTAGTCCTCACTGTCACAGAGGCAGCCTTTGAAGACATACTGTCAGCATCGAAATCCAAACTGGAATCAAATTTCCCTCTCCCAAGTGCTGTTAGTTTGATCCTCCTCCTCTTTTCCAGCTTGCACAGGGAAGCAGAAAAAAATTTCAAAAGTGAGACAAGGCTTATTAGCACATAAAAATCAATGAAGCTGCAAAGTCTAGTCTATACAGTGAAAAATTAATACATGCTAACTAATTTTGAACCTTAGTTAATTTATGTTTGAAAATGCTATGAAATTCATGGGTGAAAGTTGACAGAAATATTTAGGTACTGGTCCATAGTTATATAGTTGATGTTAATAGTCTAGATTCTAGCTTTTCTTAATTCAACTGCTACATGATAATATTACTGATTTAAATAATAGTAACTGCTTTCTGTAAAAGAAATTCAGGTCTCCTAGAACTACTTGTAAATTTCTTTCTTTCCTTCCTTCTTTTTTTTTAATTTGTGATTAGTATTTATTTTTATTTTGTGGGTTTCACTGTTTGCCTGCGTTGGTATCTATACACCATGAGTGTGCAGTGCCCATGGAGCCAGAGGAGACACCAGATTTCCTGGAAATTGAGTTAGAGGCAGCCGCGAGCCACCATATGGGTGCTGGGAATTCAACCTGGGGCCTCTGTAAGTCATTCAGTGTTCTTCACCACTCAGCCATCTCTCCAGTCCATGATTTTGTTTGCATTCGTCAGAGCACACTCATTGCAGAGTAGTCAGGAAGCTTATGGAACAGACTTATAGCCAAGGGGTCTGGAAGCTGGAGGAGGAGCAGCACAGAGTCACTCCACATTATCCACCTTCCTGACTGTAGTATGTATGCCTACTTCGGCTAAATTCCATCGCGTCATCGTTCACACACTGCCCCGTTTCCTCCCCATGTGCCTTTGCTTGGTTTCCCTGCCTCAGGGTTCACCTTGGTCCCATTTCTCCTTAGTGCATTGATGCCAAGTGAAGAGCCTCCTACTGTCATACTCTCCCAAGGTGAGGACTTAGAGCTCATAGACTTCTTTGCATCCTTGACCATTCATTTTTAGTATTCATAAATACAGTCTAGCAAAACAGTGACGATATCATCCTGCAGAGGCTTTTTGTGTGACATGAAATAACATTGGACTGGAGAAATTACAAAGCACTTTCTGCTCTTACAGAGAGGTCCTAGGACCTCATGGCAGCTCACATCTCTCTGTCACTGCAGTGCCAGCAGACCTGATGCCTTCTTTTGGCCTCCCCAAGCACCAAACAAATGACAACAATAGACAAAAGCCAAGCAAAACCAAAGAAACATTTTTAAAAAGTCCCATTTTGTTGTTGTCTTTGCTGTTGTTTTTGTTTGGTGGTTTTTGGTTTTCTTTTGTTTTTGTTTGGATTGTTTATTTGTTTATTTGTTTTGTTTATAAATGTCCAGTTAGGGAGCTAAAGTAATTTGGCTCAGAAGAAACCAACATGCCCTCAACTCACATTTCCACGTATGGAAACTAGGACTCTGGAGAATATTTTGTGTTGACTAATTCTGCTGGTTGACACAAATCTAGACATATCTGGGAAAGGGAATCACATCTGAGAAATTGTTTTCATCACACTAGACTCTAGGATATGTCTATGGGGCATTTTTTCATTAAGGATTCATAGGGGTTCGAGCCCTCTGCAGTGGCCATCCCTGGGTGGGTAGATCCAGGTTGTATGAGAAAGATAGTTGAACAAGCCAGAAGTGGCAGTGAGCCAGTAAGTAGCACCATTCCACAATTCTTCACTTAGTTCCTTTCTCCAGGATCTCACCTTGCTAACCCCAACCCCCCCCCCCCCCCACACACACACACACAAACAATGGTTCTTCTTAGTGAGGAACTTTAACCTGGGGATTGTAAGCATGCTTTCTTCCCCAAGTTATCCGTGGAAAGTGTTAAAACTAACTCATTTCCACCAACAAGGAAACAACCTAGAACACCAGTTACAAGCAGCAGCATTACCCTGTGGATTCTGTAAGTTCGGCTTTCATGACACCAGGAATGGTAAGGTCTTTCTCTCGAAGGGCCTCCCCTCCTCTCCTCCCTTCCTCATTATTTTGTGTTCTGGTTACTAAGAGCAACTAAACATACTCCTCCTTTTAAATAAAGATAAGTATAATTACTGAGACTATGGTTAATCTAGTGATGCTGTTTTATCATTGAAGAGTCAACTGAAACCACCTCCTATATCCCTGAAACAGTTCAGCTTAGAATCATAGCTCAAGATATAGACAAGTGAAACTGGCTGTCTCTGGGCAGATGAAGAGAAGCAGCAAGTGAAGTTTCTCTTATTGGTGCCTTGATTAATGTTTTATTCTAGTAATTAAAATTTACTCCCATAGTATATGAACAATTGGTATTATGCAGAAAAGCAATAGTTTCTAAATAAAGAAATTACTGCAGTCTTTTTCCTGTTTCCACCAATAGCCTCTTCTTTTTCTAAAGTATCCCTGGTGTTCCTTTCCATTCTTAGAGAGACACCTGTCCTTTTGTAGTAGGGACCAACCCTATTGCTTCTAATTTTATCATCTTTTTGAGAGCCTATCTTTACTAAACAGTCATATGGAATAGACCCACCTGCATGATCTCATTTAAGGGCTCTTTCTCCAAATATGCTTACAGTCTAAACATGTGAGGTTCAGCTTCAACATGTAACCTTTGGAGGAATGTAGTTCTTATCATAACTATACTAATAAAATACCTGCAAACATTTTAAAAGTATGGCTATTGTATGTAAGGAGTCATGTATCAATGACATTTCTTTTTAAGTCTAGAAACTGCTTAATTTGAGAAACTCCTACTTCCTGCTGCTTCCTTTGGCTCTCTTATTCACCTCTTCTTTATTTCTTTATTTCCTTCCTTTAAATTCTTCCACCCTCCTTCTCCATCTTCTCTCTCACTCTATTCAGTTAGGCCTGGTGTGGTATAAAGAAAAAGAACTGTGTTTCCCTTAAAACTGGATAAATAAAATCTAAATAAAAGTTAGAGTAAATGTACTTGAAGTAGCTTGCTGTGAACCTTAGTGATCCAAAGAAACAGATGACTTGGGTGCATCTAAAGAGACAGCTGTTTAAGGATAGGAATGGAGTTCAGGAGAAACATCAGAGATATTGGTGTAGGACCTGTGCTGAGATTTGGCACACCTAACAGAAAACACAAATCTCCTTCTTTACACCACACTGGCACCAATCAGATTAGGAGACAGCTATGGGTTGGAATCAAACTCTATTTCACTGAATCAACGACTCCTCGAAGCTTCTCTTGATATTTTATTTCTTGGAGGTAGATTCATGTTAATCCCGTCGGGCTATGTCATGTGTTGCACCACATACTCCACTGAAAGTTGTTTGGGTCTCTTTAGTGTCATTGTTTTATAAGAAAATAAATAATAGAACCAGTACAATAGCATTATTCAGAAGGACTATAAGGTCTTTAGTACCAAAGGGGTAGTTGTTTGTCTACTCCACAGGCATGGCATTGAGTGAAGGCATATTGTCAGCGATCACAGACTAAACTGCTAAAGCTATCAGGTGTCAATAGACATGGTGTCAGCCAGGGCCATAGCAAGCTTCCTTCAGCTTAGATCCAAAGAAGAATGCTTTTATAGTAGAGCATATTATAGAGTGGAATGGAATATAAATTATCTTTAATCAGTGACTCTTTCTATTCCAAGTTCAAGTGTCCCAAATTCTTTCTCACAGGCAGTTTCCTTCCCCTCAGATTTATTGGTAGACAAGGTCAGAGGTGGTTTTTAGGAACTCATAGTTCCAAAAGACTTATTGCATCTAGAGTTGTTTTGTTTTGCTTTTTGTTTGTTTTTCATTCCTAGAAATTCTTTAAGACTACATAGATAGAATCATCTTTATCAATAACAGCTTGTCTATGCATAATTAAATTTAGTGGAGATTATGGCATTATTAGAATAATACATAAAAGCATTTAATGAGTCATACCTGCTCCCAACAAGCATAGATATATTCATCATAGAAAAGTATTAGCCTCTATCAAACCTAAGGCAAGCAAGCAACCTTCTCAAAACACTGATAAAATCTGGCATTGGATTTCTTGGTTGCCTGGTTCTTAACAGTCTACCTATATACTTGTCCGTAGTTCCCCGGAGCCTTAGGTGCAGGAGTTGTGCTGTAGATGTTTTTTTGGAAGCAGCCACCCATGATAACATGATCTCTTCATTGTGACCAGCTGTAATTTTCTTTAATGGTCTATGTCTGACACAAAAGAAGCATTTATAATGATACTCAAGAGCTGAACTTGCCTGTCAGTAAAAAGCAAGTTTCAGAGAGCAGTTAGGAGCTGCACTACTCTAGCTAAGTGGCAGTAGTAGCTTGTCCTCTTACTACTTCCTATACCTGATGTGTAAAATATAACTTAATTCACTAAACACCTACTGCCGCGGTAAAGTGCTGATATGACAGGTTCTCTGTTCAACCCTTGGCTGCATTGAAAAACTTCACTTGGTCACTTGTTATCACCTGTGATTTGGACCCAATCACTCATTAAATGTTTCCTCCTATGACTCCATAGTTTTGTCTTTTCCATGTCTCCAGTTCAACTTCCAGGATAAACAAGACTACTAGCTCAGTTGTTGACTCACATTAGGAGCTATTATATAGATGGATAGATAGATGATAGATAGATAGATAGATAGATAGATAGATAGATAGATAGATAGATAGATAGATAGATAGATAGATAGATGAATATATAGATGAATAGATAGATGAATATATAGATAGATAGATAGATAGATAGATAGATAGATAGATAGATAGACAGATAGATGAATGTTAAAGGAAAAGAAAATCAGGTCCAAAATAATGCCACTTTACTATAGTAAATTTAATCAATGAGAGTATTAAACAAGCCAGCTAATAGTACAAACAGAAAGGGATTTTCATTCTGCTCAATTCCCAGTGGAGCTAAAAAGGCATCTCAGTTCCCAATTTTATCTTCAGTTTGAGGTTGAGAATTGTGATGGACTAGACCTCTCCCATAAAGTCACATCCTTCACCTTGTTCTGAGGTACATCTGAGCTGCTGTGGGTGGAGCTGGAGGCTGGAGAAGCAAGGCCAGGTGATGAGGTTACAGTGCAGAGGCGGGTCTCTGCCACCTTTCCTTTTCCAGGCTCAGCCCCAGAGAAAGCATTGTCAGTGAAGGTGTCATGAACCCTTTGAATCACAGCTTTCTCATCTGGCTACACAATGCTTTGGTACCTTAATAAGATTCAGCTGAAAAGAGGCTGTCTTCTTTCACAAATTGAAATAGAAAATCTGTTTGGATATTTTCAAGGTGATGGGGAAAACTTCTAACTTTTCCTGCAAAAAAAAAAAAAATAAAGTTTTTTTTCCTCTTCTTAGCAGCTCTCTGCTTTTTATGTTTAGGGCAATGAACTGAATCTTTGAGGAATTAGTAGTAGAAATAAATTAGTAAATAATTATGCTATACAATCCTGGGATCGAAGCCCAAATGGGACTCAACACAAGTGACATTTTTAGTATAAAATCTTTGTAGGTGTTTATAAACATTAGCTTCTTCTTTGTCTTTTAAGTCATGTTTTTAAAATAATTGACCAATTAATTAATCTATCATATATTACATCCCAAACACTTCTTTCCCCCTAGTGACCCTGTCATTCCCAGACACCTCTTTTCTGAAGAGAAACAGCTGAATTATTAATGTTTGTAGGCTAGGCTGGCCTTAAGCTCTCTGTCCACCTACCTCAGCCTTCCATGGGCTGAGTGTTGACCATCATGTTTGGCTTGGTAACTTATTATTTCAGAAATTTATTAAATCTTTATGTGATTTAAATGCAATCTGATCCCCACTAGTACCTGGTTTGAATACTTGCTCCCAGTTACTTGTACACTTTAGAATGAGGCACTGGAACCTCACTGGAGAAAGTGGGTCACTGGGGCATACCTTGAAGTTATACAGCTTAGCCAATTTCTGTTCTCTCTTTACTTCCTGACAGACTGCAGAGAAAACATGACCAGTTGCTTCATGCTGCCAGGTGCTGCACACTAAGGTGAACTGTATCCCTTTTGAGCCACTAGCCCAATCTCCCAAACAAACAAAACAAAAACAAACAAAAAACCTTTTTTTTGCTTGGGTTGCTTTGACTAAGTGTTTGTCACAGCAATGGAAAAAACAACACAAGCACTTTTAAACTTTAGCTTTTATGAAACATAAGTGACTGCACTAAAATGTAAAGATTAAAATCTGTGAATTTTAGTCCCTAAAACCATCAAAGTAATATATACAGTATGCCTATACACACAGAGATTCTCTGTGCCTTCCTAGTCAACTACTCATCCATAGGAAGGCCTTCTATATTTCTGACAACTCAATTTAACTTCTCCTGATCTCAATATGGAATACAGAACATTACAAATCCTTTTGTGCTTGGCTCCTTTTCTTCATTCTTAGAGACCCACCCATTTGTTGTATCAATAAGCACAGCTCTTTACTCTGTTGACGGAGCAAGTCATTCAGGGATTACTAGTTTATCAACAAAGCTTGTGTATATATCCTTCCAGAAGCATTTTGTATGAACACATGCCTACCTTGCCCTTGGGTAAATACCAAAGAGTAAAACTGATAGGGCATCAGGAAGACGTCTGTTTCACTTTTAAATCAAACCCATCAAACAGTAGTTCAAAGTGGTTTTCCCACTTTCTGTTTCTTCCAGCAGTGCACAGACTTCCCAGTGCTCCATGCTTAGACTAGTGAGTGGCCCTGAAAGGTGGACCAGGAGACAGTATGGTTAGCATCCGTGCCCTTTCTCCCTCGGGTTCGAATGATGACAAGGCCATGGTGCTGAAGCAATCTGCATTCCCCACCCCAGCAGAGAAGCTCTGAAACCATACCACTTTTTGTGTGACAGGAAAAAAATCTCTAGATACACACAGAAGCTGAAATTGTAGCCTGTCGTGATTATTCTTCAGCCTTATTATACTTTCTTACTCATAGTTAAACTGTACATTTCTCACTGTCTGCATTTACTCTGGCAAAAAGACCTGCACACGCCTTGTCTACAAAAGAGAGTGTGTAGACTTCTTAATCAAGTGGACTGCGCTTATACTAGTGAGTTAATTCTTCCCTGCAGATGATGGATGGATGAAGCTGCCTCTTCACAAAGCTTTAACTGAAAATTGCCCAAATTCAAAAGTGCCACCCTCGACTTCTGTGCCTTAGCCACCAACAAGGGCTTATTTATTAAATATATTCATTGTAAGATCAATTTCTTCATGTGACTTCATGTTGTTATCATTACAGTTCATGTGGCATTCATAGCCTATACATCACAATAACACGCACCTTAGACAATGGGTAGGTGTGGCTTATTTCTTTCTTTCTGTTTAAAAAAAGGAAGTGGAAGGTAGACTTCAAGGCAAGAAAGCTTTAAGTGTTTGGAAAGCTAGACTATTTCCTGTAGAAGACATGAAGATAGCAATGCTGTTGAGCTGTTTCCCAAGGGCCTACTCTGCTAGTCTCTGGAAATACATAGATTAGAAGACTCCAATGTGGTCTTCCAGATCTGCTGTCTTTGACGGTTCATGGGGAATTTAAAATAGCAAATTGTTCTGTATTCATTCTCTTTTCTTCACATTTTCCCAAAGCAATCTTGCCCATCATCTGGTTTCAACTTTCATCTGTATTTTAAGGATTGCAGCATCTGTAGACCTTGCCAAAACTTTGGTCCCCTATATCCAGTGTATAGTAATGTCCGACATTCCCACGGGCAACTTCAACTCCATGCATCCAAAACCCATGCTATAATCTTTCCCTTCCATCCTGCTTGCTTTCATCTTGCTTTCAGTGGGGCCTTTAAACACACATGCACTTCCTCTGAGAATGCTTTCTGAAATTAAACTCAAAAGATCACCTATAGAACTCAGAAAACATTATTCCATTATTCCTACACTGTACCCCCAAACTTCTGCCTCAAGAGCACATAGCTTGCTGATCTCTCAGCCTAGAATGTCTTTTCCCTGGGTGTCCACATTGTGTTCTTTCAATTCCTTAAAGTCTGCTTTTTTTTAAAAATTGAATCCTGTCAAATAAAAGATGGTTCTTCACTCAAATGTATGAAACATCATATTAATGCCTGTTCCTCTCCATTGCTGTGACATTTGACATTCATGTGCTTGGAGAGTGGACAGTGAGTGTTTCTTTTTATTTTCATTCCTCACTCTGAGAGTGCAAGCCTATTAAGAGTGGCTGTGTGTTTTAGACACAGCGGTATCTTCTCTGCTTAGAAAATTCTAGTTATACCAGAGATCTTTAATTGATAGTTTTGAATGAATGAAAGAAAAGGATATGTGTAGATAAGCCTTGGCTAAATTAGAGTAGGCCTTGGCCTTGCATGATTATCTAGTGGGTTTAAGAACTTGCATAAAAGCCTATGACCAAATTTTATTCTCACCAGAACCCATACAAGTCAGATGTAATGGTATACATTGCTCATTCCTCTCCTCCCAAAAGGTGATAGAGGGCAGAGATGGAAGAGTCAGCCAGAAGCTCACAAGTCACTGCCCCCAAATTTGTCCCCTGACCTTGACATACTGACCTTCAAATACATATATTCACATAATAAATAATATTTAAAAATCAATAAAAATCAAAAAGCAAATTCAAAATCTAGAAAATAGTTCTGTATGTTTGTTTGTTTGTTTGAATAAGAAACAGGTCTTTGGAGTACCTCATTGTGGCTTATTTTTGCTTCTCGAGGCGGCTACTACTCTGGGCTACCCTTTGCTTTCCATTCCAAATCCACTACCACTTCCATGAGAACCCCCCATCCCAAATAACCCATCATCTTTCCACTAACCACTTCTGGTCTCATTGTTACCAAATCAGATGGATCATTGTGAAATGATGCACATAACCCTCACAGATTCCTCCTCTTCAATCATTTTCAATAGATTTTCATCCAGCAGACTTGTGGATTCAGGAACATAAGATGCCTTTTTCCCCTTCTGCTGATAGCCCTGCCTCCCAGCCCTGCTCCCGGGCCTCTGTTGCCTGCTTTGTTGCCTCTGAAGCACTCCTTGATATCTAAAATGACTTATTGATAAACTCACATTTTTTTTTTTTTTTGGTTCGGAGAGTATAGCATTGGTAGAAAGGGCTCTTCCTAGGAATGGTCTTTAATAGAACAAAGACTTCTTCATTACCCCAAAGACAAAGTTTAAAAAATCTAAATAAGTATTTTACCTCTTTCCAAATAAATGGCAGCATAACATTCATTCGAAATCACTTTTGACCTAAAGTCTGATGACAAAAGTTCAGAGTCACACATGCTAAAATCTAAGGCTATTGTGTGCAGCTCTAAAATACACTCAAGGGAGTCAGAAAGCTTTTCTTTCAGCTTTTCTCAAAAGTGGGTAATACCTCATCCACAGAGAAATGTATAAAACTTAGGTATAGAAATGCTTTCAAGATCCATGTTCGATCTTTGATTAATAAAAATGTATAATTCTGGATGAATAAAACATCAGCTTTGATGGATTCTACTGTCTCCTTGACATCAGGCATCTAAATAATCACTATCAGAATCATCTTAAGACCATAACCACTTGTTATTTTCCCTAAAGTTTTTTGCTTCTTTCTCTAAATATAAAAATTAAAAAGTGCTTTAAATGTTAATTGTGATGTTAAATTGTAATTGAGAATACTAATCATTCAGGCAGGGCAGTGCACTGTTGCTTGGAAACAACTCCAATGCTTTCAGCCTCTCCTGCCTCAACTTACCAGACTCTACTAAAAGGCAATGTGCAGGGAACTCCACCAACAGTAGCATCAATGGTCTACTTCAAGCAGAGAGGTTATGAAGAACCGCCACTGCCCTGTCACCCCTGAAAAGACTGCCAGTGCAGAAAAAGTTCTTGAGGAGGCTTGCAACTAACCATAGGATTGAATACGGGGACCCCAATGAAGGAGCTAGAGAAAGGACTGAAGGAGCTGAAAGGGTCTGCAACCTTATGGGAAGAGCAACATTTTCAACCAACCGAACCTTCCACAGCTCCCAGGGACTAAAACACCAACCAATGAGCCAGTATAGAGAGACCCATGGCTCCAGTTGCATATTAGCAGAGGTTAGCATTCTCTGGCATTTATGGGAGGAGAAACATTTGGTCCACTGAAGGCTCATTTTCCACAGTAGGGAAATGCCAAGGTGCTGAGTTGGGAGAGGATGGCTGGGAGATGGAGAACCTTCATGGAGGCAATAGGAGGGGGCATAGGAATGGGGGAAAGGTAATTTGAAATTAAATATAGAGACTATCCAATAAAAAGGGTGGAAAAAGGAAAAAAAAGGTCTTTAAAATTGCATGCGATTGCTTTTTTATGTAGTGTGCATGCATGAGTACATGCATATGTGCACCCATGCACAAAAGTGAGTGTGCACATGTGCCTATGCATATGTGTGTGCATGTGTCTGAGGACTGGGGAAACTCACATGTGACAGACATATACTCACCTTAATAGGCTAAGCCATCTCAAGCAGCTGACAAAAAGGTTCTTCATTCTGAAAAGGAACATGGTCCACAGAACACTTGTTTGCTGAGAATCTTTACCTCTGCAAAGGCATGTGTGTACTCTAGGACAGCTGTGTACTCCATGATGTTATCATGACAACCAGAAGTCTGAATATAAGCACCCTCTCAGAACCACAATTTCCTATTTCAGAAATACAGCAGCCCCTCTCTTGTGTGGCAGCATAATTTAAAATTTCATAATAGGTCTAAAAACCTGACTCTCAGTCCCAAAAATCAGGCTTCCATTAGGACTTGGAATGCTTAATGTAGTTATTCTAAAGCTCTTTTAGGAACACCAAAGGATAAAGAGCAAGACAAACTTTTGAAAATAATCTTTCCTAGTCTCTCCAAGCATAACTAAACAGAAGGCAGGAAGGGGAGTTCCTCTCTGAGAGACACTTGGGAATAAAAAAGCCACCTGTTTTCTGATGGTTATTACCTTTTCTCTCCTCATCCTTTAGGGCAGTAGGATTAAAGAATCACATGAATGTCTCCTCTCCTCAGCGTCTTTGTCTCCTTCCAAATGTAGGAAATGTTTTGATTACCTGAAGCATTTACTATCATAAGTTTTTTTCTATCATTCATTCCTCATATTGGTAGAGTTGTTTTTTTTTTTCTCCAAGGACAGAAATATTTGTATGACCCACCCAAAGCATGGAGTATGGTTTGAGGTTTGCAATGAGCTTCCATCATGAACTGTTTCCTCATGCACCATGCTATGGATAACTGTCTGTCATTTACGTTTTGGGTTAGTTTCTGAGAACATGCAAAACTCATTTTATTTTGTGTTTTGGCTGCCGCTCAAAATTCTCCCACCATACCTCAACAGGATAAACATCAAGTTCAGGGGTTCCTAAGACACCTAAGGAAGGAGAGAGTGAGGTAAATCCTCATTAGATTTTTGTTTGTCTCTACATGGTGTTGACAAATTCCCTAGGGACCAAATGTACTGAATCAGAACTGTAATTCTGTCATTGGGAACAGGCCACCACCACAGCTGCAGTGCCAAAGCTGTGAGTACGGCTTGGCCTACACCTATCTCACATCCATTAATATTTTAGGGACCATCTCAGTGTCCCAGGGTGTTCACCTTGGGAAGTTATCTATTATACAGTTTGCCGATTTGCTGTCACCATCAGCAATAAAAGTATCAACTTGATTTTTTTCAAGCAGAAGTTTCAAATTTTTTTTAAAAAACAAGATGGTGAAATAAAAAAAAATTTAAATCCTTTCTCCTTTGAAGTCCAACTGTAAATCTTGGATTGGCCCATAACAGACTGTTAATAAACACGGTAGACCGGAGTAGTTTTCAGAGTAGTTAATTTTGGTGAAAGTCCATTTTAAGCAAAACTCTTTAGGATCACAAGACTGGTTGGCTGTTTTCTCTCTTCACTGACAAAGCTATCCTCTTCAGGCCCACCTCAACAGCCCTCCAATTAGTATAAAGCAAGGAGCTTTAAGGATAAGAGTCACACATCTCCAACTTTGCAGTTTGCATCCAGAATCCTAAGTATTTGCACACCTTCAGTTCACAAAGATACCCATGGATGGATTTCATGTGAATCACTGCCTCCTATAAGGAAAGAACATATGGAAATCCATTTCAGATTTCACCGGTGTTGTGCAGCAGAACCAGGACAAGGAAGACTAATAATTTGCTTGTAGGCTGACAGTAGGAAAGGATTCAGGACCATATCTGATGTGGGAATTCCCATCCATGTGAATTTGACTTTGTTCATGCTCAGACTGTTCTGGCTGCTCATTCTGGTGAAAAGAGCTGAGGAAGCCAAAGAATATATGTTCACAACTGTGAATGTTAGGCTTGCTGGCGGTATGACTTTCCTTTATTTCTTCGATGTGTATGCTGACCTGTACTTAAACGGACAAAGGCGTTTGTCCTCAGCTTGCTAATCAATGAACTCTGCTGTCTCTGAAATCACCATGATAAACACTTTCATGTCTAAGATAGTCAACCACGCCATTCATCTTTCTAGTGAGTGCTCACAAAGAAGGGCACATCAGATTTACATGTCCGTAGCTTGGTTTTTTTCTAATGTCTATGAAGACATCATTTAATGCAAAGGTTAGATACATTATTTCAGAACCTGAAAATTACCATAAGTACAGGGAGTTTCTCCAAAGAACTCCTAGGTTCTGCCTGCTACCTTCGCTGCAGGACCTCCTGCTTCTTCACGGGCTCTATGATGCTGAACACTGACACATTCCTGTGCCTGTGTATGAAGCTGACTCATAAATGTGCATTAACAAAGTTCCTGTGTTGCCTGCATCTAAGTTGCTTTCAATATGATGGTCACACTGGCCTGTCTGAAGGGAAGGTCTTCTCCTGAACTTCTCTATCCTTTCTTCCTATTTCAGGTTTTCTCTCTCTCCCTGACCCAAGTGCAAACACATATATCTAAATATTCTTAGACATCAGAAGTATCCCCAAGCTACCAGCAAAGCTTTACCGAATCATACAAAAAATTATAACAGGAAATCATGAAAGAGAATATGGATAATATTTTCTTTTTGATGACACTGAATTGGAACAGGGTCCTCCCTATTGGTACAAAAATACTTTCCTGTGGAGATATTTCCCAACCCCCTTCCTTATTTTTTATTTTAATAAAAGTTTGTTAAGTCCCACAAACGAACTTGAACTTAACCTGTAGACTAGGCAGGCCTGGAACTCATGACACTCCTGCTTCCGTTTCTCAGGTACCTGGGGTCAGCACTAACAGGGCTTTGATAACATGGAAATGAATCATTTTAACTCTATCAGCTTCTATTCAAGTGTTCTAATGAAAAATATTTTTTACTGGGCCTCCAAAAGCCATTTCCTTAGCTAAAACTATGCAATCTTTATAAGGCTGGAGCTATTCCAGCGACCTCCCACTTCGGTCTTCTAGGCTGGTTGCCTAAGTCCTAACCTGTTTTCTCATTTTTATTCTTGAGTTACTTAAACCCTACTTAATAGAATATTCTCCAGGGTAGAAAGTCACAAATAACATTTCCAGGTTTTAGCTGAAGAAAATCAAATTGAAGTGTGGGAAAGCTCTGATGGACAGGAGAGGAATGAGGTAGTGTCTTAGCGTCACCGTCAGTGTGTTCCTTTGGACATAATACTTACCATCCAAGTCTCACTGTCCTTGCCTATAAAATGAGAGGAAAAACCTAGCATCTTTGGCCTTATGCATTCACCACTTCTGCATCTGAAAACAATGGACTCTGGATTGGAAGCATTTGTGAAAGGAAAATCCAATCCCTGCACTGAAACAGGGATAACATTCATTCTTACCACTGTTTCCTGAGTAAACAATATTCACATAGTACTGGTATCACACTAGTTGCTCTAAACTAACTGAATATTGCATCAGGTAGATAGAAGGATTTTCAGAAACTGCATGCACACATTATACCATTTTATATAAGGATCTTAGACATCTATAGATTTATTCAATAGCATATGTCCTAAAGGCAACACCCTACAGGTACAGATGACAGTCCTTACTGAACAATGTCTTTTTGCCCTTTTAGGCAAATGATAATTAATTCAAGTGAAAGACTTTATAATAAGAGGAGTTTTGTTTCTGTTCCTGTTGAACAAGGATATGATCTACATCATCTGGAGCACCAGGGGAGTATTTTGCATTACTGAATCATCTTTACTTCCATTCTACACAAGCTCACTACCAGGAAATCTATCTTCTAAATGTGTCCCTGATAGCTCTTCTTATCATAGTCACTTAAGCACTCAACAACAATTAATGGAAGAATGTTTATTGACGGCCTCTTATAGTCCATGTCTTATCTTACGTGCTAGAGGCCTAAAAGTGAGAAAGAATGAAAAAAAAAGTTATACCTTGTGATAAAGAATCATTGGTATGGCAATTTAGTAATATGTCTGATTTAACACCACACAGTATGGTATAGATGGTAGCAATGCCCTGGGATCAACTGAAAGTACAGGTTGTATGTATTTTTGTAGACAGTCTCATCACTGGGGTTGGGTTTGCTCAACACTCACTTCAGTCAGTAGAGAACAATAAAAGTAACATGCTATCAGTTACTAGTTTATGCTACATAAACAAGTTCTTTTGGATGTACTTAAACTATTGCATAAATTTAATCTCTCTGGAGAAATTCCATCAAAAGCCCATGTGGAGAATAAATGTTCTAAAACTAAACAGAAAGAATAGCATGTCATGGTTGCATAGCAGATGACATTAGCCTTGCAAAAAAACCCTCCCAGTCCTCAGACATGAGCACGAGACATCTTAGGTGCAATGACTCAGTCCTAAGACCAGGTGACTCAGATAGCATTACATGAGAGATGGAGGGGCAGCTCATATCAACACAGGTATCATACAGAATCCTTAAAGGGAATGAAAAAACTGCTTTAAGCTATCACTATCAAAACAGTCATTCTGTGCCAACAGAAACACTAATCCCAAGGGAGTGTTTGTAAACTTTGATGAGCATAGTGAAATTATCCATCATTTACAAGACTCAGTCTTGCCAACTCTAAAATAATACAACAGTAATTTTAAGGTTCTATAGGCATATGAAATAATATATGTGAAATTCCTGGCATTTGGTGCTATAAGTAGCAGCAATTGCAGGTAGGTAGAGGTTGCTAGTTTTCTGACATTGTCTCAAATGGATTTTTATTTCAGATCAGGAACCTGAGAACATTAAGCTCACCCATGTTGCTCTTCATATTTGACCAAGGCTATCACTTCTTTCTAACTGCCTAAAGTCAGTGTAAATGACAACAACCTATTTCTCATACACAGAATCCAGGAGACGCCAACATATAACCTATCTGATATGTCTGCACACTTTCACATATTTTTACTTGCTTTAGTGTAAGCAAATTTGTATTCGGTTGCCATGACAACATCAAGTAATTAAAGTTGTTGTTAAACATGGCATTACAAAGTTCTTACTCTTGCCTTCAATTGAATGCTCCATGAGACACTTGGTAAGATTCAAAACATAAATGATGTAACACATGGGCTGTTTGGGTGTGACAAATCTCCTTTATGTTCGCTGACATCACTCACCCTGATATGGAATACTTACTCCATGCAGACTGAAATATTCCAGATGTTTTCAGAATAGCATGGACCTAAGAAAAACTTCCTGACTTTCTCATAGGTTCCTCTCACTTTAAATCCTCATCTTCAAAGTCTCTATAAATGTGTGTTTAAAGGCTCCTGGCTCTTGTCCACTCAGTATCCGGGCACAGGAACCTGAGAAGAAACCCTGACATTCATGAGGCATGTAGAATTGAAGAACAAGAAGGCAATAGAAAAAAAAAAAAAACTAGTTATAACTCTTCATTAGTTTTGGGTACATCAGATCATTTGTGCAATGGCTTCGGGGCTTTAATTGAATCACTTTTCCACCTTGTCTTAATTTTAATTATGCAGCAATCATTTTTTACCAACCTATGCAAAGGATTCATACAAAAATGTGACACATGACAATATGCATTTACCTAAGCTCCAGGACTACAGTGACCCTACAGGCAATTAGCTACTGCCTCTGGCACTGAAACGGCCAATTAAAGAGTTAAAGAAATGGCCTCTGAATCACCTACATGGTCAGGTTTTTGGACTGCCAGAAACATTGCACTTTAACTGATATAATTTTTGACTGACTGATTTAGTAAGTCTACATCTGCTAAAATTCCAGACTCGCGCCTGTAAACCTGAGGAGTCAGGTTTCATAAGCTGGTTTTGTTGTCATTAAAGAGGATCCCACCTAAGCCAGTGTCCTAACAAGACAGTCTCACAGCCATTATTATGAAGCGAGATCTTAGGTTGTCATCAAGGGAAACTGTCTTGCTAGGTCAACGAGGATAGCTGGGTTCATTTCAAGTATACAAGCTGCTCATTCTAGTGGTTATGAGAAAGAGTCCAAATAGGAAGAGCCTGAAGAAAGGTAAGAAGAAAAAGAGAAAGGGGGAATATGGGTGCAGAAAATGGAGAGGGGAGAAGAAAAAAGGGAGAAAAGGAGAAATAAATATTTTTAAAGATATTTGTAAGCATATAGGTGTTCTGTCTGCACACTTGATGTCAATAGAAGCCATAAGACAGAGATGGATATCCTGGGAATTGGAGTTACAGAGGCTGTGAGCCACTATGTGAATGCTGGAGACTGGACCCCAACCTTCTGCAAGAGCAATAAGTGCTCTTAAACACTGAGCCATCTCTCTAGACCCAGGAATAAACACTTTAACTCACGGCAACTTTAATGCAGTTCAGGTATGTACTAAGCTAAGGAGAACTAAATTGACCATTATCATCCAAACACATGTGAATTGCTCAAACCTTTCCTTGCGTATTATCTCTCTGAGTGCAGACTCTACTAGGTTTCCTACAAATTAAGATTGGGAAGTACTGGTTCCTTCACTAAGTGATCCCAAAAGTGGAGTGGAGTGGGGAAGGGATGTGGAAAGGGATGGAAATGAAGCCAACACAGGCAGTGGCAATGCTCGGAAGCCTGCATGGTCACCTGAAGCTCCTGCTACTAGGATCCACTGCATGGCGTTGTGAACTTGTGATCAGTTCCACTAAAGAAGCTGGTTGGGGGGAGCAGGAGTGCTCTAAGTATCCACCGGCTCCTGAAGACCTCTCCCTGAGAACATCTCAGATGTTGAATTGTGAGCACTGGAGCCTGCCCCATAAGAACACTGCAGCCTCCAGTAGGCACAGAAAGCCTTCAGGCAGAGAGGCTAAGTGTTTATGACAGAATGTCTGCCCACGCAGTATCAAGTACTGGAATTGTCTGAGTAGGGCACAAAGGGTATTTACTATAAAAATTAGCCCAATTGTGTGTGTCTGAGTAATACTAAATTCCATTGTGGAGCTTGCTTAATCTAGCCCTAAGTACAGTGTTTATTCATTATACAGTGGATGAACCAAATTGTGTGCTTTTTCTATTGTCAATCAATTTAATCTTTAAGATCTATCCTTGGTGTGAAATATTTCAGAGTATCATTTTTTCCATTTGGAGTGTCACATAGGGAGGGACAGGGGACAGATGAGAAAGAAACACTTTAAGACCAGGAAGAGATCATTAGTTTTCAGTAAATCATGTATTTTATTTAGCTAATCAGAAGACAGGGGAAGTCTACAAAAAAATACATTTGCCAAATTAAAATTAAGTGGAACAGAAGCTTAGGAACTAAATATTTACTGAAAAGCAAACAGCAGAATAGAAAAATAATAGTCTATAGAAATCTGAACTAAATTACAACCAGTACTCAGAGCCTTCTTCTAAACTACCTTCAGTGCTATTTAATCACATTAAACACAGACAGAACACCTGAGGAATAAGTAGGCCATGTGAAATCAAAGACATTATATAACCCAAATGCAACTTTCACTTTCTTATGTTAAACTCATCTGAGCAGTCAGCTCCTAGTAAATGTACAGACACCACAGAACCCTTAATCAGGTGTCTGCTCACAGATCCTTTGACAGGATTTTTGGGGCAGTTCTAGTTAATCGGTTAACTTTTCTGGGACATTAATATCAAGGTAAAAATACCCACTAAACATCTATCACTATGTATGCATTGAGTTCACATCTAAGGTCCCAAATAACCATCTTTGCAGCTCTGGTGTTTCATTCCTGCTGAAGGTGGGATGGTTGACTGACCTCAGGGAGAAGCATTATTTGATTAAACTCAGTGACCAAATCAGTTCCTCCAGCCTATCCTATCAGTGGTCAGTAACCTCTTCTCTCTGCTCTTTAAAATTCAAAATATCTTTGATGCTTCATGCAAGTTATGGACATGTCACAGTAGTATGAAAGAATAGTAAATCAAATGCTGATTCAGTGTGAGTTGCCACTGCAAGACCTGTGCTTCTCCATGTTTTCAGCCCTTGTCCAAGTTATGCGCTAATGGAAGAGACCAAGAAGAAAATTCCTTTTAAACCCATGGCACAATTCTATGGTTTTTAGTTTGCAATCTTAGCTTCATAACTTAAGGGCCACCCACATCCTTTCAAAACCACTCTGTATTAAGGAGCATACAGCTTTCTCTCATTTATTTCTTTCCTTTAGTTCTAGATAATTCATCAATCACAACTTCTCTCTCTCTCTCTCTACAACTTGTCTTCATACTTCTTTCTAGCAGGGTCCTAAATACTTACAAACGTATTTCTTCCTGACGTGGTCTCCTCCCAGCATTTCTTCTGCCCTTCCACAGCCCCTTGCAAGTCCTCTCAGACCCCAATTAAGGTACACAGTAGTTGACAGATGCTGGGCACTTTACTTATCCAGTGTACTCAGTCTATCATTTTGAAAAAAACTTGTTGGAATTTTGGATATATGATTTAGTTTTGATAAATAAATTTTATGAGTGAGCCAATATCCTCAGGCTCATCTACATTACTTTGTCTAATTTATTGATTTATTGCTGATGTATTTAGAGGTGAGGTTCCCAGAAGTCAGGGACCATAAAGAAGTACCCTGTAGATTTGTCACAAATCTTTGAGGTTAAGTTTCCCAAATATCCCTTGTACTTTCTTCCCCGTGTACCACCTTTACTGAACTCTGCAATTGTTGCTTTCAGCATAAACACGTTACTTTGCAATAGCACAAAACATACCACATGCATTAGAATGCATGTTTACTAAAGTGATCTATTGAAACAACACTTATATGTCAATTATAGCAGAAAACAGAAACTTTAATAGCCACCAAAGAGTACAAAGAAAGACAGGAGGGAGGACAATTCAAAGACATCTGATCTATTATCTATTATCCTAGTACAGCAGTGTAGCAAACAAGCACCATGTTTTTCTGAGCCTGACAATAAATGCTAACATTTACGTCTGTATCCTGATTTAGTATTTCTGTCTATATAATTCTGACTTTCTGACTTGTAAATGCACCTATAAGCACTTATAATGTTTTTTTTTTTTTTTTTTTTTTTTCTGGACAACCAAGAGGTTGGCTGGCACACCAGGGATTGATTGGGAATACCTGGTTTGTACCTTCATGGGTTCAGTCCAACAAATTAATGAGAGAACATCTTCATGGCAGAGATAGAAGGAAATCCAGGAAAACACAAGCTCACATTCTTTCTTCACTCGACCTTCAAAGCAGGAACAATGGCGTTGTTGTTGGCACCATAGTCAACTGCCTCATTACAGTGGCAGGGTCAGATTAAAAGTAAATCATATTCTTCACCTTGGGCTGAGAGAGGATGTAAAGACCCATACCTAGGGGAAGCCATAGAACAGGGATATGAACTGAAGACATCAACTTAATCTGTGTCCACAGCTTTACTTATTTAACGAACAAACTCAGGCAAACTAAAATGAATTTACAAAAAATCAACTGAGACCAACAAAACTAGTGAAGGTAAGAGGTGGCCTAACAGGTTATTCTCTTATCACTAGACATTGAATTCAGACCTACAATGCTCTATATGTATTATTTATTCTTGTTGTTATATAACTGTATCATAGAAGTTGGCTACTACAATCTGAAGTACAAATAGCCCTATTTTCACAAGGCTCACTATCTTTTCAATCTGCTCTGACCAAGCATGACTAGAATGGTCCTTTGTACATTGTGATGAATATTTGATACATATTTCTCATCACTAGTGCAATAAATGATCAATTAAAGAAAATGTTCTCACTCAATATTCTATCAGACATCTTAATAATGTCTTAGGGTGACAGTTCTAGCCTAGAATATGCTAGAAAATGAAATCAAATTGAAACAAATAAAAACAAAGCCTTTAAGAAAGCACATGTATAGCCCCTGTTTTCTTTCAAAACTTTTTTTGTTTTGTAAATGTTTGTGGAGTATGTGTGCAGGGTGGTGTATAGTATACATGTTTGCTAGCACAGACATGTGAACATATTCATTTGGGAGGATATCCTCAAGCACCCATATGCATCTGAATGCCAGAAGTTGAGACTGGTGTCTGCTTGATTCTTTCTACCTTTAACTTTTGAGAAGGGAGTCTCTCAATGAACCTGAAACTAAATCAACTGGAAAGATGACCAGTGATTCTCAGGGAACTGCGTATGTCTGCCACATATGCCTGCTATATAGGGTGGTCTGTACCACTGTGTCTATTTTTATATGGATTCTAGGAACCTGACCTTAGGCTTTCAAATATGTGTGACAGGCACCATAGTGACAAAGCCATCTCAGGAGCCAATCTTTTTAAAGGTTGGACAAAGGATACGTTTTAGGAGTGTCTTAATTCAGGTTTCTATTACTGTGAAGAGATACCATGACCATTACAACTCTTATGAAGGAAGCCATTTAATTTGAGATAGCTTACAGTTCAGAGAGGCGTCATTTATTGGCATTGTGGTGGGAAACATGGCGGCATGCAGGCAGAGATGGTCCTGGAGCGGTAGCTGGGAGTTGTACATTTGGATACATAGGTAAAATGAAGAAACTGAGAATCTATGCCTGGCTTGACCTTTTGAAACCACAAAGCCCACCCTTAAGGATACACCCTCTCCAACAAGACCACATCTTCTAACAGTATAAATCCCATGAGCTGCTGGGACCATTTTCATCCAAACTACCATGAGCAGGTACAATCAAGGCACCAGTATCTGTACCTTCCTGTCAGTAGGCAGAAACTCCTGGAATAAAACAGGAGCTAGCTTCTCAGAATAAGTGACCCAATGACCCAGACGGAGCAGGAACCTGAAGTCTGGCAATACTTTCAGGTCAGGTCCAATAGTATATCGGTAACAAATGACATGCAAGAAGATCTGGAGTGTGATTTGTGTGTCTCATCATCACTATGTCGTCACTGACAGATATGAGAAGCAAAAATAAAATTGACAGCTGAGTTATGCATATATGCATATTTTAATGTGTATTTCCACTTTGTACATCACACAGGTAAAACAAATCAGTGTGCTGAAGCAAGGAAGCCATAGAGAAAATCCCTTACCCTTCAGCTTGTTTCTGGAGCCCACTTTTCCAGACCCACTTTGAGGTCAGGACTTGCTGCAGAAAGGGGAAAAACCTCTGAGACATAGCTGAGGGTTCCCTTGATTTTAAAAGTGAGTCTCATGATGGAAATCATCAGAGAAAAGCAGTGCCACACAGTTGTTTGTGTGTGTGTGTGATTGTGTGGACATGAATGTGTGTGATTATCCTCAGTGTGTCTGTGTGTAATGGGGCATTAACACAGACCCACATAAGCTTCTCTGCTTTTTTTTTTTTTTTTTTTTAAAGAAAATCAAGCCATATTTTTTCCCTTCCCATTCTCGGAGATGAAGCAGTTTACAGATGCAGAATTCTTTTTTAGGAATAATTCTCAATGCATCATTCAAATATCCTTTGAGCGGAGCACACGATGTGCGCATCATGAATACATATAATCACCACGCAGTCCTTTGTGAAGACTTTGAAAATAGCATCTGAAAGAGCCGACCGACCACGGGTCTCCATCTGAGGATGTGTATGTGGTTAGTGTTGCTGAGCTGATGCTGGCCACTTATTTTGTCTTTAATCGGCTCTGCTCCATCTCCTGTAGCTTGAAACAAGGAACGTTCTTAGTGACTTAAAAAGTAAAGCAGGATTTCTAGACCCCTGTGAGCACAGTAGAGGCAAGTCTGGTCAATGACAAAGGAACTCACTCAGGTATTTGTGGAATTTCAAAACAAGGCATATAAACAGGCAATTCTTTAAAAGGCTACCACTTAAAATTAGCTCATTGGAGCTGATGTTTCATACAATATTGGTCCTATTCGCTGCTGCAAACAGTAGCAATTGCTCAAAATGATGTTTTTGTTTTTATTTTCTAAAAACATCTTTAAAAAACACATCTGAGCATAAAAGCCTCTCTTCTACATATGTAACTCGTCATTAGCAGCATTTGCCCTTTTTCTTTAGCCTCTTCTTGAGAAATGGGTAGCAACGATTTTTAAATGTTAGAATTCTCTGAAATTGGGAACATTTACTGACGAACTGCACCACCTTCTTTCTGTTCTCCAGTGGAGACATGGGCTGGTCCATGTTTATGGACATGGTCTTTCCTTCCCTCCATCTCTCCCTTCCTGAAAAAATGGACCAGGTCTGTCCAGTAAGCATCTGTCATGCATCATTTTGGGGACAATAGGATTTTTTGGGAAGGTGGTATGCATTTTTGGCTTTATAGTTTTAAACTGAATCATTCATGAAAACTTCAAGATTGTTGGTTGAAGCAGCAACCTCAACCTCATTTCCAGATCTAGTGGTCATCCAATATACTTGGTCTTTAAAGTAACCAATATAGAAAAGCATTTGTTATTTGATATATGAATAAGATTAAACTTTGGTAACTCACTGCAATTTTATAAAGATTGCTTTAGAAACTCAAAACTATAAAGTGGTTATTAGGAATAATTTATGTAGCTTTACCATTTCACAAATTAATTTTAATTATATTAATTAAGTAAAATCATGTTATGTGAATATGTTTATTTATGTAAAGAGATGTTACCTATTATAAGTATTATACATAATTAAGAAGCTTAAGTAAAATGTAACTTTAACACAACAAAAATTTATTTTTTAATTTTTGATACAATTGGTTGCTGAATGGATACCTTCAATATACTTACATAAGCCAGTGAGTATTTAAGTAATTAATAAAGCACCTATATAGTGGTAAGAATGAGAATGTCCCTATGGACTCGTGTTTGAATGCTTGGTGCATGGTTTGTAGAACTGTTTGGGAAGGATTAGGAAATGTGGCCTCATTGGAGGAGGTCTGTCCTTGGAGGTGGGTGTTTGGGTTTCAAAAGCCTCCGTTATTCCCAGTTAGTTCTCTGTCTGTCTGTCTGCCTCCCTATTTTTGTCTCTCTCTCTCTTTCTCACGTATGTGTGTGTGGTGTGTGGTTTGTATGTGGTGTGCTTGTGGTTTTTGTGTGGTGTGTGTGTGTTTATGTGGTGTATGTGTGTGTGTGGTGTGTGTGTGTGTGTGATGTGTGTGTGGTGTGCGTGTGTATGTATGTGGTGTGTGTGTGTGTGTGTGTGTGTGTGTGTGGTGTGATGTGTGTGAATGTGTATGTATGTGTGTGGTCTGTGGGGGTATGTGTGTGGTATGAATGTGTGTGTGTGTGTATGTGTGTGGTGTGATGTGTGTGAGTGTGTATATATGTGTGGTGTGTGTGGGTATGTGTGTGGTGTGAGTGTGTGTGGTGTGTGTGTGTATGTGTCCCTGCCTATCTCTGCCTTCTGCTCATAGATCATATGTAATCTCTCAGCCTCAGCTATAGCATCATATCTTTCTGTCTGCTGCCATGCTTTCTTCCATATTGAATTCACTCTCTAGAACTGTAAGCCACAATTGAATGATTTCTTTGCTAAGTTGCTTGCTTCTGGTGTGTCTTCACAGCAACACAAAGTAACTAAGACAACTTATTACATAATATCATCAGAATTTTAAGTATTTAAAAGTATTAAAAGCAAAATATAATCCAATTCATAACCAAACTTTATAGGTACACGATGATGACGATGATGACAATGATGACGATGAGGATGATGATGATGATGAGGATGATGATGATGATGACGGTGATGACAACGACGATGAGGATGATGATGACGACGATGATGATGAGTATTTTTGGAGAACCCACAATATATCAGATCAGAGATGGCTCAATGGCTTAATCTTAGATCATATATATCTTACGCAGGATTTGAGGAAAACAACCAAAGCTCGAGGAGGAGAGAAGCTGCCAATGGGAGCCTAAGTCATGTCATTCCCAGTTAATTCAGGACACTCAGACACTCAGACTGTCCCTTAGAGATGGGCTGTCTACTGAGTCGTTTCTAGGTTTTTCCAGTCAATAGATCAGTGGAAACAGTCAAACTGTCTCTGAAGGACGTAGTTTAGCTTCCCAAAGCTCTGGGTGCTATGCATCTCAGTAAATGGGAACAGGCATACTTATGAGGAAGCAACAATTGTCCTCCCAACCCTGTCCAGCCTCCCTGCAGTTATGTTCCAGGTGTATTAAAGTCCTAACATGCATTATGTTCTTAGATGCTGTAGTGCTGGCTCCTCCCACCTAGTATGAACCCATCTATTTGCTGCTGGTTATACTCCAGTGTGGACCTCCTAGTGACCAAGCAGATTTGTAACTCTCAATCATGGGCAGTATTTCAGCAGGTATTAACTTTAATAAGCATTTATTTTATTATTTCTTTAAAACAATTGAATGCTTTAGCACACAATAAGCATTTTAACTAGTGTCTGGTTTATAATACTCTGAAAATGGTAACTTGATTTTTTTTCTCTTGCTGCTCACAGTTCTGACTTCCCAACACCCTTATTCACCGCTGTCTGCTCTTCCTTCCACCCTATCTCCCAGTTCAGTTCCTTGCAGTACTGTGTTGAATTAATATTCCCTTGGCTAAGGAGGTATTTTTGAAATTCTTGGAGCCTGGATCAGGCATGCATGTGTTTTGTTTTGTTTTGTTTTGTTTTTTATTTCTAATACTAAAATTTTAAAAGTATTACATTTGCATCTGCGTTTTATTTTCTTTGTTATTTTAAATAGACTTATATTTAGGACTTTTTATGTTTAATTTCTTGAGTTCTTTGTATATTTTGGATATAGATCCTCTGACTGATCTAGTGTTGATGAAGACTTTTCCCCCCATTTTGTAAATTTCTGTTTTGTCTTATTGAAGTCATCCTTCATCTTGCAAAAAATTTCAGTTTCATGAGGTCGCTTTTATTAACTATTGATCATAGTGCCTGAACTATTGGTGTTCTGATTAGAAAATTTGCTTCCTTTGTTCTAATAAAACACTGTCTCCACCTCAGCCTCTATTTCATTCCATCCCCACCTGTCTCACCCCCCAAACACACACACACACACACACACACACATTTTGGCCTTCCTGTTACATTTTTTTTTCTGTTTTTTCCACTTTCTGGAGCATCTACATTTATAGTTAACAAATAGTGGACTGTGGATTGGGGTGTGTTCTGAAGAATCATGTTGAAATCGTGGTCCCTAGAGTAGCCCCAATATGAGGAAGGTCTAGAACATTTAATGTGTGCAGTTTGTGGAAAGTCTTTGGATCGTTAAGTTTGGTACTGATCGTGTTGAGATGAAAAGTTATGCCCTTCAATGTTGTGCTATGTGGTGTGTGGTTCAACTCAGGCCTCCAAAAGTGGTGTCTGACAGTTCTCAACCTGTAAATACAAACAGGCCTTTTTTCTTCATAAAATGGTTATCATGTGTAGGTATTTGCTATGGTATGCTATTACAAATGATCTTTGTGATGTGTAAAATCAAAAGTCTTAATAATTCTCTGACCAAGACAATGTTCCACAGCACAGGCTTTGGTAATAGCCAACTTGCCTGAAGAGGGTCATTTTTACTTCTGCTTATTTGAGTTAAGTGTTTGGTATGTAGCTCAAGTTGGCCTCTGCCTCAGCATGTGTCATATCTAAGCAGGCATTGCACTTGCAATCCCCCTGCCTCCACTTCTTGAGTGTGAGGAAATCAAGGTCCCAAACACATGAGGGTTATTTTCTTGAATCAAGCCCATCTTCTTGAATGCTGTTATAACACAGAGTCTATAACATTCTTTGCCACACTATAGCTACTGATACTTGTACATAACATTTTGTTTTAAATAGAATTGAGGTTCTAACCCATAATAACTATATAATACTTACCTGTGTCACTGAGATAGATGGGACCTGTCCTTTTGTTTTTAAAGCTAATCTTTTAAATCCATAAAACACATTTTTCATCAACATTTTCTTCTTCTACTATATTTTAAAAGGACCCCTAGAAGAAACATTGCTTTCAGCAAGTGACTGTTGTGACAGAATTATAAACAGACCTATGCATCCAGATTAATATAAATGTCCAGGATATGAGGCTCTGCCCCACCAGAAGCCATTCTTTAATAAGATGGAACAATTTACCTGAGAAAAACATTTAGCAGAGACAGAAACTGTGTCACTTGTCCAAAGAGAGGACACAGATAAATATTTCCATCTGGGTTTTGCTCAGTGCCTGACTCTAAGCTACACATCATTCGTGGTTTTTATCCTTCACACTTTTAGCATCTTTGTCGTTGCCTACATGAACAATCTCCAAAGTTCAAGACTGTGTGCTCCATCCCACCTAGTGAGCAATGGATTAGGTGGACTTCAAGGGCTCACAGAAATGGAGTCACTCAGCTCTGGAGCAAAGCAAGCCAGAAAGATGACCAGGCAATTCAAGGGGGGTAGCTCTGTCCTTTTCTTTACTTTGGAATCAGGCCAGGGTCACTGATTCTAATTAGCAGAAGCTCAGATCCTTATTCTGCACAGGTCCTGGGAGCTTGGTCAGATGAACCTAGTCTGCCAAGTCAGGGCTTGTGTTTAATTTGGGGTGGGAGATGGGGAGGCTACACTTGGCCCGAACCTTCCTCCTCTGGAGCTCTCTCTAGGGTCCTTAACAGCCAGGGTGAAAATACAGGTGGAAAACAGAGCCCATTGCTGGAGACTGGGAGGGGAATAAAAGAGAAATACAGACAAAGTTTCAGGAAAGCAGATGATAGGAACAGGGAGGAGGGAAGAGAGGGCCAGAAAGTTCAAGGTGATGGCAGCAGAACATGGTGTGAGGTTGTCACTGATGTCCCTCTGCTCCTTCATTTCCTACCCTTCTGACAGTGACCAAACAATTACCGTGCACCCACCACGGGCTGAGCACACTGCTGATATGAGTCGCCTTAATCCTTACAATAATCCCTGTGATCAGCCATTTTACATATAAGGACTTGGGGTTTTACCAAAGAACAAGGGCCAGCTCCAGTTGGTGACAGCATTTTAATTCAATTGCAGGTTAGTCTGACTCTGAAGCTTGAGCACTTTCTACTTAAATTTCTACAGGAGACCAAAAACTATAGGAGAGGCTCATTAATTCCTGGGGAGGAGGGGGGCGGTGTATTTTAAAAACAATACTTCAATGCGAAGGCCAGTTTTGGAAAAATACATTACCTAAGTGAAAAGCCCTCCAGTATGAAGGCTCAGAAACAGGTGCAGCACATATTTTATGTGCAAAATTTCCTATGGGGGAAGTTAGGGGTAGGGTCTATTTCTACAAAGTTTCACATGATGCAACAGTTAGAAATGACCTTTCTTTACAAGCTCTTATAAAAACAACAACACAGGAAACATGAAAATGTATATAAATAAAATGTATACTTTGTGCAAGTTAGATATCACTGCCTATCACATTATGTCTATCATGAGTTCTTTCTAACACATATTTTAAAAACATATATAAACTTTGGGCAGTGAAGTGCTTAGTGTCATTTTTCTGTACTATCATTGTTCTGCTCAGCACTGACTTTCCTGTACATGGTCCCTCGGTGAGCTTGAGGTCCTGAACTGGTAAGTGGTTAGGAGACAATGGAGTTGCCCACATGCTTGTCCTTCTGAAGCATATAGTTACTCCAAGTTCCAGACTCCTACAGGCAAGCTCGCATACTCACTTGATTGGACATAACTGAAATCTGAATTTACCAAAATGTACACATCATGAATGTTCCATAGTGTATAAGTAAAGGATGTACCATATCCACCTGAAAAACCAATCATCACTTGGCCATCATATTTGCTTTGAGTTTCTTCAGCCTTCCAAAGTATATTCATTCAACTCGAAAGTACTGCCTTGAACCCAAGACTGATATCTAAAATTGCTTCATCTTGGGATATTTTTCCTCCAATATGACTGAAGTCTGGAAGATGGGTACAAATGCCGACGTCTACAGCAAGATGTTGTACAGTTTTAATTTCTCAACCCTAAGCTAAAGAGGGATGCATATTTTACCATTGTTCTCAATTATTTCTTCTGCATTCCCCTTTTCAATATCTGCGGTACTTGGAGCACCTTAGTGGAACCTGCTGGTGGGAGTTGTACATATTTATGGGATGCTATGTGAGTAGCTAATGTAGTTCTGATGATGGGGAACTCAGTAATTGATCAGAGTAGTAGCAGGGACTGCTTCATGAGGCTCTTGCTTCCTCTCACGGGCCATCAACAATGCTCCTCTGTGAGGCTCCTGGACCTTGGTGCATTAGTGCCTTAGAATTCATAGTACATTACCACAAACAGGAGGTTTACAACAGTAATATATTCTCTCCAAGACCTGGTAGGTACCCCCAGTTATCCCACTTTCCAAGTGTGAAATCCAGCTGTCGTCTGCTCTATGATGTCTGGAAAGAAGAGAAAAATCCCTTGACTCTCCTGGTTCTTCGCCCCAGAGTCACTTGAGCTTATCACTATAAAATATCCACCTTCTTATGGCCTTCACCTCTCTACTCCTCCACTCCCCTCTGTGTTCTCACCAAGAGTGTGTGGGGACAGAGATTCCTATAAGTTGATGGATGGTGGCTTCTTCAAACACTTCCCACCTCATTTTGGAAGGGTTCTCTCAATGAATCCTTTGTTTGCTAGGCTGGATGAGCAGCAAGCTCCAAGGATTCACCTCTGTCAGTCTTTTGAGTACTTGATTTACACACACACATCATTCTTCCAGCTTTGTGAGTGTGTGTGTGTGTGTGAGTGTGTGTGTGTGTGACTGTGTGTCTTTCTGTGTGTGTGTCTGTGTGTGCATGTCTTTGTATCTGTGTGTCTGTGTGTGTGCATGTCTTTATATGTCTGTGTGTATGTGTATGTGTATGTGCATGTCTTTGTATTTTGTACTGGTATGTGTGTCTGGGTGTCTGTTTATGTGTCTCTGTGTGCATGTCTTCATATGTGTGTGTATGTGTATGTATGTGTGTGTGCATATCTTTATACTTGTGTGTATATGTGTGTATGTGTGTGTGTGCATGTCTTTGTATGTGTGCATATGTATGCGTCGGTGTGTGTGTTTGTGTCTGTGTGTATATGTCTTTGTGCGCGTGTATACATATGTGTACGTATGTGTATGTGTGTTGGGAATCTGAACTCAAGTCCTCATACTTACACAACAGCACTTTCCTAATGGAGCTAATTCACTCACTTCGTGGTCCCTTCTTTTTATAAGGACACACTAGATAGTCTAAGATGATCTCATCTTCAGATTCTTTACTTACTTTATCTCTAAAACCTCTTTCCAAGTAACATCAAATTTGCAGGTCCTGAGTAGCATGCCTTAATTTACATGAGGCTGTAGCTTTCATGATTCTTGGACTCCTTTCTATCCTTGCCTATGTCTATGCTTCACCATCTCTTTTAGATAAAGACCTGTAACCCTGCAAACAGCTAGCGAAATCACCCTTGCATTGCACTTTCTGTACTTCATGAAACTAACCCTTTGGGATCCTAATGTTAGACAAACACAACTAACCATGACAGTACAAACCAGATTCTGATGTTAATTTCCAGCCAAAGAACCTTTTTCAACTCCAGTGGTGAGCATCTTCCCTGGTTTTTGGCACTAAAATTTACTGAGTGAATTCAAGAAAATGTCTTTAAGTGTAGCTCACTGGTAATATGTGTGCTTAGGACAAACAAAACCTGGCTCAACATCAAAGAAAGAAAGAAAGAAAGAAAGAAAGAAAGAAAGAAAGAAAGAAAGAAAGAAAGAAAGAAAAAGAAAGAAAGAAAGGAAGAAAGGAAGGAAGGAAGGAAGGAATGAAGGAAGAAAGAAAGAAAGAAAGAAAGAAAGAAAGAAAGAAAGAAAGAAAGAAAGAAAGAAAAAAGAAAAAGAAAGACAAAAAGAAGGAAGGAAAGAAGGAAGGAAGGGAGAGATAGAGAGGGATGGAGGAAGGGAGGGGAGGACAGTAATGGGACTAATCACCTAAAATACCAATGTGAACAAACTTTAAACACTTTCTTTGGTATTGTGTGAAGAGTAAAGGTGTTCATTCACACATTCACTCCAGTCCAGCTTTGAACAGTCTTCCCATTGCTGACCAGTTCTACCTGAACACACTCAAAACACGTCATCTGCTAAAAGAAAAAGAATTCAAGGGAAAATATTTTAGTTTAGAGGTTGACATTTTAAGTGGGGAAAAGGAATTAGCCACCTTGTATTTTATGAAATAATTGGGTTGGGCTAGAAGCTTTGATACTGGAGGCTGTTCTCTGGTGTGTCCCGGGATGCAAATATTTTCTATGTCACCACACTGGTAACACATGGAATCCCAAGGCCCCCAAGAGGGCTCCTATTGAATAAAGAAAAGTTGTTAAAGTTTCCTACTAAATTTGGAGGTGTTGAATGTGACTGGATTTGTCTGGATTAGATTCTATTCATGGGCTCTGCCTCCTGCTGATAAAGGTCAAACTACTCTAAACCTTCCTTGCAGCCTTGGCTTCAGCAAGTTCAAATCATGCACCAGCCACATCAGTGCAAAAGCAAACTGATCCCAGAATTGAGTCTCACTCTCCTCCCTGGATTTCCATCTCTGTAAGACTTGATCTTATTTAACTTCACAGACAACACCATTTATTTCTAAGAAGTTTATGGACCTGGGGTTAAAAATGTATATATTCACGTTATGGCCTCTTCCTCCTTTTCTTCCTTCTCTTTCTTTTTTTCCCCTCCCTCCCTTTCCTTCACTCCATATGTCCTCCCTTTCTTACCCAGTCTAAGTGAGCTATTTGTACCTTCAAAAAGTAATGCTTGCTATTTCCTAGATAAACTTCAAATATGGAAATCATCTTTTTAAATATCTAAATTGAATCTTCCCTATATGGTGTGCATATAACAATTTAAAGGAAGTTGTAAAAGAAAAATGATATTTAGCAAATGGGGTAAACACATATCTAAATGTGCAGAGCCATGCATATACATATGCATATGTGAAATGTGTATGTGTGTGTGTATTTAAAATTATGGTTTGAAAAGTGTTTGCCAAGATTCAGGGCTTCCGGTAAAAATAGCCTTGTGTCTGCATGAGTTAGTTTCTCTTGGAAACATTAAAAATATATATACATATTTATTTAAATATATATATTATTCCATATTATAATATAAAAATATATATTATAAAGTATATATAATATTTTTATGGTTTACCCTGCATTGCCCAGTTATATTAAGGTAATAGTAAACTACATTCTTATGGCTGTCATAACATTTAGCTTGGTGCTGTTTGCACTTTGAGTAATCTATTAAGATGTATAGGGTGCAAAATGCCACTGTGGTGTTGCTGAGTCCTTGCTGTCAGCTGTAACATCTAAGTGCACTTGCTGCCCGTGTGGGGCCTGGGCTACTTCCCATGGCAGACCTGAGCAGCCAAAGGGTTTGCAGCACTGACCCCTGGCAGCCATGGCCACCACCACGGGGGCTGCCCAGAGTGCTTTCTCCCTGTCTCTGCTCCCTCTGCTCCTTCCCCGATCCATTTTCTTGCCTGCCATCAATCTTACTAAAATGACAGCAGACAGATGTTAGCCGTTGCAAAGATCAAATGAAACCTATGGCTCTGTGGCTCTTCACTGAGGAACAGGGACACAGCACGGGACACCTATCACATACCTTGGCAGGAATTTACCTAAGACCAATTTACCAAACATTGCAAATGACTCTGTAGTCACTGGCCACTTGGAGATAGTCTTTGGCAAAATGCAGAACTCTGGTTGTACCAGGAATGCTTGGCTATGCACTTTTGGGGGGATCTGCAAGCTTATGTCAGTTTACAAATGTGAATGAATTTCTTATGTCAGCTTATACTCCTGAACACACTTGAAAAGAATTACGGATGATCAACTTAGAAGTCACTGTTTTTATTTTGGCCACAGAGTCATAGTTTTTAACCCCTTCTTCCAAAAGTTGAGTTGTACCGAGATTCTTCCTGCCATTTTTCCTGAAGTTTTGAGATTTTCTTACACAGAGAAAGAGAATCCATTGCTAAACCATGCTGAATGAGCTCTTGTCTCATGCAATTTCTGTACATCAATGTACAGGACCCTTCATCCGCAATAGAAATGTTTACCTAATCTGGAAAATGTCAGGCCATATGGTGTACATTGTATGAATTTCATCCGTCCTTTTTAACTCTTTCCGAAAATCTTTTTTTCCTCCTGCTGTCCCTTTGTTGTGGACTAGGCAGGAATGATTAAAGTGGGGATGGAATCAGCCGAGAGGGGGCGGGGCGGAAGGGAGTCAGCGGAAGCACAGATGGCACGGGGAGGCCTCTTTCTCTCTCGAACGGGACATCTTGTAAAGGCCAGAGAAAATTTAGGATCAAGGCAATCTTTCTGTAGAGCAAATGCTGAATGATGAAAGACAACAGCGGTGACCTGGAGATCACCATGGTGCAGTGCTCACAGGAGCCACGGGCTCCAGAAATTCAGAAAGACTCAGCTGCCTCCAGACTTGGGCTCCAGTCTCCATCATCAGGTCCTCTGCATGAAGAAAAGAGCAGCCCTGGCCCCTGGAGCCCAAGCAAGTGCTACTGTAAGGGTGAAAGATAGACTGCTGTTTAAGATAAGTGATGTCTAGGAAGAATAAACTATTATGTTTGTGCCAATGCTTATTCATGGGTTTATAACAAGACATATCTGTTTTCTTCATATAAATCTTGACTCTATATTTAGAGTTTGCAAACAATGATTCCAGTTTTTGGCTGCCTGCCACTTCTGATAGAAAGCTGGGATAGCCGTGCTACATTACCACAACATTAAAAAATTCCCAAGCACCCTAACAGGCAAGAGGAAATCAAGAAATGCTCATATGTGGGAAGAGGAGGAAGTAGGCTAAGAGTTACCAGTTTCAGGGTAACTCTATTTGCCTCAGCAACTAGCATAAGTTTGTCAATATTTCTAAATCGGAGATATGGGCCCTGATCAAGAACTACTCTTCTGGGCCCTTTTTGGCCTTCATTTGTACTTTGAACAAAGGACTTCCAATGTGTCTTGGTTACTCAGTAAATTTTTAAACCAAGCTTGATTACCTGCCACCTGCTGCTTAGCAAATGGTGTTAGGTTAAAGGGGCTGAAAAAGCATCAAGTAGAGAAAAGTTACTGTATAGTGTATCCATTCTTTCCCTTTAAAAATGTTTAATCACACAGCAAGCAGAGTGGGTAATAGAGAGCTGTCATTATCCTGAGTGAGGTGACCCAGTCACAAAAGAACACTCATGGTAGGCACTCACCGATAAGCAGATACTAGCACCCAAAGTTCGGAATACCCAAAATACAATTCCCAGACATTATGAAGCTCAATAAATGGAGGCCCAGAGGTGGATGCCTCAGTTTTTCTTAGAAGGGAGAACAAAACACTTATGGGAGGGAATACAGGGACAAATAGAGGGGCAGAGATTGAAGATTATCCAGAGACTGCCTCACCAGGGGATTCATCCCATATGCAGCCATGTAACCCTGTCACTATTGCTGATGACAAGAAGTGCTTACTGTCAGGAGCCAGATATGGACGTCTCCTCAGAGGCTCTGCCGGAGTTATACTCATGCAGAGGAGGATGCTTGTAACTAACCATCAGACTGAGCACAGGAACACCAATGGTGGAGCTAGAGAAAGGACTGAAGGAGCTGAAATGGTTTGTAACCTCTTGGGAAGAACAACATTGTTAACTAGCCAAACCCTCTACAGCTCCAAGGCACTAAAACACCAACCAATGAGCATACATGGAGAGACCCATGGCTCCAGTTGTATATGCAGCAAAGGATGGCATTGTCTGGCACCAATGAGAGGATAGACCTTTGGTCCAGTGAAAGCTTGTTTTCCCAGTATAGGAGAATGCCAAGGTGCTGAGGTAGGAGAGGATGGTTGGGAGAGGGAGCACCTTTATGGAGGCAAGGGGAAGGGGATGAAAGTAGGGGGAAGAGGTTAACATCTAAAATGCAAATACAGAGAATATCCACTAAAAACAAGAGGGGGGGGAGTGGTGCTGTCATTAGCTTAACTGCTTTCTTCCTTCTAGGAAACAGAAAAGAAAGCAATGATTTTCAGGTTAGCTAATTCCAAGACTCTACTGTATTTGGAGGTATGGATTTAGCTTAAGAGAACTCATTCATATAACTAGGCTCTGCTCAGTCACACAACCATTAACATTTTCATGTGCTATGCTCAATGGTAAGGCTACGCAGACATGATATCTCAGATAGACAGGAATAGCAGTCAAACTAACAGGCTAACCTGGACCAATGATTCCACAACAGGAAGGGATGGGTTGCTGCGCCCTGATCAATACACAAGGGGGAAATTTTACCTCAGGCTTTAGAGAGCACAGACTAAAAAGCAACACCTTTCAAGTGACCCAGAACTGAAGAAACAGAAACCATAGCAACCTAGGACATGGTGGGAAGCCCATGAGCAGCTTAATGTAAGCATAGGTAGAAGGATGGTGCAGAAAAGGAGGGGATCTAGTGGGTCAGATGAGGACCATAATGTAGACAGGTAAATCCTCAAGAGCTTAGGACATCTTAAAGATTATAGCAGGAGTTTGAAAACTTGGATGCCCACGAGTAAGCCACTAAAACTCAAGAAAGTAGTTGATGAAGCTGACAAAGCAACCACATTGCTGACCACAGAAGACTTGATGTACGTATAGAATGAGACACAGAAGCCAAAACTGCATCAGGAATAAAAGACTTGAAAAATACAGCATATGGGTTAGAGAAATGGCTCAGTAGTTGTGAGTATGTACAGAGGACCTGAGTTCAGTTCTCTGCTTCTGCAATGCATAAATTCAAAAATTTATGAACATATATAGGATATTTAATATATACATATGTAATAAATATATTATGTATAATATATATATATAACAAATGTATATTGTATATAATATGTAGATATATGTGCAAGCAAAACACACATATATACAAAATTAAAACTCATAAATCTATAGAATGGAAAAATGGAAAGAAGGAAAAAATATGATATAAAAATATAAAAGATACTGCAAAGCCCTGAGTCTTGAGAGGAATTCCAGTTTAGAAAACAAGTCCAGTGAACCCAGAAAAATAAATAAATAAAAAGGGTTCGAAGGCAGCTTTGAGGAAAACCCCGTATTATGTTGCATAAGCTTCAGACAGCAAGTTAAATATGTTTCTGGTAAACCATTTTCTCACTAAAGTGGACCGAGGAACTAAGGACAGCAACATCCACAGACAGTGGCCAGGGTGGGTGTTGTCATCAGTTACTGCTGACACAGTTGTCCAATCACATGGAGAGAAATAAAACCTGCACATGCATTAATCAAATGTAGCCAGTGTCACTTAGCACGTCAGTTAAAAGCACAAAGTGCTCTTCCCTCATTCCTTCCAATGAACTTTCAAATATTTATTGGTACATTACACTGAACATTTCATCACAATTAGCGTGGTAGAGATACAAGACTCATGGAACACATGGAGCTTTTCATTACAAGAGTGTTTGAGTAGGGCAAAGACTAAATTGTTAATATCTTAAAAACAAAAGCATGAATTATTAAACTGAAATCATAATACATGGTGTTATCTGTAAGAGCAATGGAATATGCCATTTAGCCAGTTTTTAATCCCCCATTAGTGATTTCTAACAGAAGCTATATTAAGTTGTATAGAGAGCTGAAAAACATCTCACTAACCCATGCATCATAGATAAGATATTGGCAATAAACCCACTAAAGGCAGAACTGCAATATCACTTAGGTTGCCTTGATCTTACCTTTGAGTAAATTAGAATGAAGTGAAGTTGAAATGAAAAATCATCAACACTCTGTTTTGGAATATAGACGCATCTCAATGTCTATGGGTAAAAACACAGTTACATGCAAAGAGGACAAGAGAAAGGAGGGAAAGTAGTAAGGGGGAGGAAAGGCAGAAAAGAAAGGAAGAAAGGAATGAAAGCTTGGTATTTAAATCTGGTTTGGTTTGGTTTGGTTTGGTTTGGTTTGGTTAGGTTAGGTTAGGTTAGGTTAGGTTAGGTTAGGTTAGGTTAGATTTGATAAGGTTAGTTTTGGTTTGGTTACTTGTAGCTATGATGAAGAAGCAACTCCAGGAAGCAAGCGTTGACATGGATCGAATCTGTTGTAGCAACAGGTAGCTCTGTGCAGAGCACATTCAACAGCTGTTTCCTTATCTCTTACTAGAGCAGAAAATTAACAAAGAGATAGGAAGTTGGCCCTGGCTATAAACCTTTGATAGAGTGTTTCGAAAAATTCCTCGCGGCCCAGCTATTCTGTAAGATGTTCAGCAGTCTCCCAGGGAAAATGATGCCAGCACATGAGCTCTATCCAATTTGCTTATAACAAGCTTCCTTGTGATTCCTCCCTTCCTCCATCTGACTGTTGCTGTGAGTTGCTTAGTATAACAAGAAACCAGAGGACAAGGGAAAGCTAGAGGAAAGAGGACAAGAAAGAAGCTGGAAAACATGGAAACCCTTCAATAAATGCCCACAAATGTGTGTGTGTGTGTGTGTGTGTGTGTGTGTGTGTGTGTGTGCATGTGTGCGTGCTCGAGTGCATGCAAGAGCTGTTCATATGTGTGCATGTGGGAGAGCATATGTTTTATTATGCTTGTGGACAATCTTAGCACAAGTCCCTACATCCTACTGTGTTTAAGATAGATAGATGCCTTTGCCGTTTACCGCCCTGCCTGTGTGCCAGGCTGCCTGGCCCATGACCACCCAGAGATACTTATGCATGTCTCTCATATGGCTATGGAAGCATCGTGTTTCACACATGCACCACTGTGATAGGCTGTAGGTGACTCCATGAATACGAACTTCTGTTCTTACTCTTTCATAGCAAACTGTTTACTCACCAACAGGCTGGTCCAAGCCCTCTTCTGAGTTGTGTTTCAGGAAAGAAGTCACACCTACTGATTCATCCATTCATTCCCCCCATCAGCAATGTAATGGATTAGTCTCAGAACCCTAAGGAGACCAAGATTCAGGGATGTACGTAAAAAGGCGAGATACCTTCCTAAAGCTCAAGGACATCCTCCGGTACGATTTGCGATGCATCTAGGCTATTTACAAATGGGAACTCGGTGTACAGTGTGTGTAAGTAGTTATCATGACATGCTTTGTAGGAAGAAACTACAAGAAGTCTACATATGCTCAGAGCAAGACTTGTTCTTCGGGTGTTTTAAATCACAGAAGTACTACCCCTAGGCCACAGAGAGACAAATACACATTATCTCTTCTACTCGGCTTCCTCTCACTTCCACCCTTATTTCTGCATTACGCTTCCAATCAAAGTGGTTTCAAGCATTCAGAGTTTGAAGTTGAGCATATATGGAACACTAATGTTCACTTTCATGGGATATTTCAAAAACGAACAGTTTTTTCCCTAATCTCACATACTTAATTTATAATAATTATAATAAAATCTGGGAATCATATATTCTAATAATGGGATAAACATGGCTGCCTGTAGTTCAGATACAATCTATATATCTTTAAGAAAGATATATAGAAATAAGCATTTATGGCTCCAGGGAAACTAGAAGTTTCTCCTTTAGCTTCTTCATAGCATTCATTGGGCGACAGAATAATATATGCCATTAACACATGCAGAGCCAAAGGCATACTGGACGGCCACTCCCATCCAGCAGCTAATTCAACCCTCACAACTTCTACATGCAACCATGCTGTGGAGGAACCAGGCACAGTAAAAAGGCACATAGCTGTGGATGGAGGAGCTGTCCAGTCCCAGTGAGACCCAGGAATTAACCCTCAAATGCCACCTTCTCCCGCTAGCACTGCTCAAATGATCAGCATAAAAGCCGGTCCTGTCTTCACTATAAAACCAAACGGAAACTGGCCCAATAAATTCCAATCTGCAACTTTTTCAGCAAAAAGCTGCAAGGCAACAACTTAGCTTTTGACCATCTCTTCTTTCCCAGGACCCTCAAAAGCACGGGATGCCCGGCGAGCCTCTTGGACACAGAGCATCTCAGCCTTGTACATTACTGCTACAGCTCTGGGCGCGGCACTGCAGTCCTCAAGGGGTTAAGCCCTGCCATTCCAAAGTTCAGTGAAGGGGCAGGCTTAACCGAACAGCGGGACTTTTAGAATGTTAATCGTCAGCTCTCCTCCGATTGGCTCAGAACAAATGCAAGGTACAGTAAATTGTACTTGTCAGCTCAGCTCACATGGTGATATGCTTTATTTCTAGACATGCCTTGAATCTGTCCCCTGAATTTATGTTCAGAAAATAAACACTTCCAGACGGCAATAAAGCATTCCCTTGAGGCTGGGGATTGCACAGCCTCAGACCCACCAAAGAAAGCTCTTTTTTTCTGGACAGTTTAAGGGCCTGAGCAGTCCAGGATCCAAAAGTCATCTCGCTCCCACTTACCAGCCTGGCACACAAGGCTTCTACTACAACCAGAATCCCAGTAACACGGTTGTCTCTCGCCCTGCCCCCTTTCCTTCCATCCACCACCCCAACCCCCACTTTTCCTCCCGCTTATGTTGCAGTGGCCATTTGTTTGTTTGTTTGTTTTCTTTTCTTTATCCATAAAGATCTTTTATTTATGATAGTGACTCAGGCAAAAAATGTGCTTTCTGCCAAGTTGTCATATTGAAAGGGAGTTGGTATTTCAATGATCTTCCTTATCTGTTCCTTAACATAAAGCAAGATAGATTATGGGAAACACTGTATGCCTTCCAAATATCAGCATCCACACTGCAATTTGGTCCAGATGTAAGGATTTTTAATTTTTTTACTTTTTCAGCATAACAACTTTGATCAGTGATCAAGTACATTTTATCATTTAAATTTCATCATTCTGTAAGAAATATAATAGTGGTTATATTATATATGTACATATATTCTAATATACTAAACATAAATACATCACTATTAGTGCTATACTGTTTACTAAATTTCCCCAAAATCATTTTCTTGCACAATTCTATAACAACACCAAAATCACAAGGAAGGTTATTCACAATAGAAATAAATTAACACAATAACAAGGATATCAAAACTTCACAAGATGAATTTACATAGTAAACACTAAAGTAAACAGTTGCTTCCCTTCACCTTTGACAGCCAATGAAACCACCTGTGGTCAGGTGATGTGCGTGTCTGCCTGTGAATCGGGATCTCCAGGCGTCACTGGTTAGCGTCTAGCTTGTGTTGCTTATACAACTTGCATTTACAGTCACATTCTACACCGATGTCCGTAATGACAAGTCCTCAGAGAAAGAGCTTGCTGATATGTCAGCAGAGGCACTTGGATGAGGAACAACCTGAAAAAGAAACAGGAATTGGGGAGACACTGACATCTTAGTGCAGATCCGAGGTACGGATGTTGAATTGGGGTGTACATGTCTCTTTAAAACTGAAGAAAGGAAATTTAGTGATTTGTAGTCCTAGGCAAGCCACTGTTGATGAATATAAGAGTCACAGCCAGTAATTAAAACCATGTGGTTTGCCAGAGAATAAATTGCATCAGGTGTCTACGGTGCACTATTAATATAGGTTGCACTGAACCATGGGGGCTCTTTTCCTCCTGCCTTCTCTTTTACTGTAGTAATTCTCTTTCAGAAGAGCGTACCATGGAAACCTCAAAGAAGGCATTATTAAGACCTTCTCAAATTCTGCACCAAGAGACTATGACATCATTCCAATTCACACATGGAAAAACTTAGTGTCAGTGCTAAGCCCTTCCCTTGGTGAATTGGTTGATCATGCCCTTACAGTGAATGTTCATGAGCTTTTTCTGTTTGCTACTTACTCTACCAGTCTGATAACTGAGTGAAACTTGATCTAAACTTCTCATCTAAGAAAGCTAAGGAAGTTTTTGTGCTTTTTCTCACTTTTGATTGACATTGTTCATAAGCAAGGATTTTTTCATTAAGCTTTAAGAAGAACTTAAGGCTTTATGGGATGAACATTAAGTTAGAAAAGTGAAGAGGAATGATAATGTAAGCAGAAAACTGCAACAGCAATCCTGACTGAATAAAAGTAACAGACATCAAGTTGTATCTTTCTTTGTATTCAGTTGACTTATATTGATTGTGCATCAAGGAGCCCTCATGTCCTGGAGATGCAGTGTCCCAGAGAGACAAATTTACATTCTGCAGAACATTATGTCCCAATAGAGAGGACATTCCTATGTATTAGATACAAAAATGACAATAAATATAATTGAAGATAGACAAGTAATATGGAGAAGAGAGTGGGAAAATGCTTGTAAAAGATGTGGCCATCATATCCTCTGTAGGTTTTTTACATCAAAGTGCAAAAGAACTTGTCACATAAAGGCCATTCTAGACAGTGGCAGTTTATGGAAAAAAATTATAAGCAGAGACAAGATTGGTAGAGGAAAGGATTCTAGAGAATAGTATGGGAAGGCAGTGATCATGGAATTGTAAGACTTAGATGAGTTAAGATGGGTGTGACCCTCGGGCACAGAGTAGCACTGGGAAGCAGCATTGATATGGCTTGTTGTCTTTTATTTTATGTATTGACAATCACAGAATAAATTTGATCAGATAATATATATGTAAACTACATATATATACTATATACATATAATAATACACACATACATGTGCATGTCTGTGTATATGGACGGCATATAAATACAAATGATGAGAGCAATAAAGGTCAGATGTGTTGGAAGATATTGCTGTACTTGGATGAGAGATGATGTCACCACTTGAGATTCCAGTTGTTTCAAGTTAGAAATCTAAAAATTATCCTAGATTCTTTTGATTATTTGTTTCATCTAAGTATTGATGACCCTCATACACTTATATATTTGAATTCTTAGTCACCAGGAAGTGGCAATATTTTAAATAACTGGAAGGATTAGGAGTTGTTGGAGGAAGTGTGTTACTGGAGGTGCACGTTGGGATTTCAAAAACCCATGCCAAGCCCAGAGTTTCTTTCTCAGCCTGCACACCAAGATGTAGCTCTCAGCTATATACCTTTCTGCCACCATACTCCTTCCAAAATTATAATGGACTACCCTTTAAAACTGAAAGCAAATCTTCAATTATTTTTTTTTTCTTTTATGATAGTTGCCTTGGTGTGGTGTCTCTTCCCAGAAATAAAACAAAGACTAAGACAGAAGTTACAACCAGGAGTGGGGTGTTGCTATAACAGGCCTGACCATGCTGCTTATTGGCAGAATATTGGCTTTAAGACTTTGTATTAGGAAAGTAGTTGAAGGGTTTAAGTAGCCCTTAGTGTACAATACTAGCAGAAGCATGGGAGGCAGAGATGCTGAAAGCAATGTAGATTATGATTGTTCTTCAAAAGGTTTCAGAGGGGGAAGAAAGTGAACCAGAGACCATTCTTGTGATATTTTGGCCAAGAATGTGGCTGCTTAATATCCTAATCTGAAAAGTCTGCCTAAGGCTAAATTGAAGTATTTTTGATTAATAGCTTTGGCAGAGGGAATTTCATGGTAGCTTAGTATTGACTATGTTCTATTGTTATTAATAATTACTCTAATGCATACTTATAATGAAAAGTATCAAGCTTGGGACAAGCTGAAAGGAGAAATTCAAAGCCAAATTCTGATGAAAATGTACTTGAACAACAGGTCTATGGTCCATTCCCATAAAGCAGCAAACCTTGACAGCTTCTGACACATGGTTTTGGTTTTAGAGTCAGGGTACAACAAAGTTTGTGGAATCATTTTTTTTAGGCTAAGGAAAGCTACTGAGCCAGGAATGCGCCAGGTGCATTTCTGCATGGAAGCTTGTAATCCTAGAAGGGTCATTTTGTGAAGCTGCAAAAAAATGAAGCTTAGATTGTATCAGAGACCCCAAGATGATGGAGATGCCAGAGTTGTGGGATACCTGCCAAAGAAAGCTACATACTTGATGTGGAACCAGCACAAGACCTAGAAGTATATTGTAATCAACAAAGTTGAAAGGAGTTAAATATTTGAAGAATGGTTTGACATCAGACATGGAGATACAAAATCTGAAATTTTGTTCTCCTGGTTTTAGGTCTTTCTTGGGTCCAAGGTTTCTTCCATGTAGTCCCTTTCCTTTCTTTTAGAATGCTGATGTATATTCTCTGCCATTGTGTGTTGGAAATATATGATCTGCCTTTTCATTTTACAGTAGTGACAGTTAAGAGAAAGTCATCAGTCTATAAAAAGACTTTGAGCCTCTTCCTTTTAAACAGTATAAAGACTTAAAAACTATGGTGACTTTTGAAAATGGACTAAATGAATTTTGCATAGTAGTATGGGTATAGGCCTATGAGGACCAAGGAATAGAATGTGGTAGTTTGAATAAGAATGCCCCCCATAGGCTCAATTTTTAAATGATTAGTCACAGTAAGTGACATTATTTGAAAGGATTAGAAGGACTAGTAGCCTTATTAGATAAAGTATGTCACTAGATATTGTGATCTTTGAGATTTCAAAAACTCAGAGTAACTCTCAGCTACTACTCTAGCACCATGCCTTAAGGCCACCATTCCCTCCCTACCAAGACAAAATTGGACTAACCTTTGAAACTGTAACCAAATACTCAATTATTTTTTATTTTGTTTTGTTTTGAGTTCTCTTGGTCATGGTGTATCTTCTCTGAAATACAACAATGACTAAGAAGGTCATCTTTATCTTTTGCCAAGTAATAGCAACTACATAATCATCATAAAATATCAAAGGTATACACTAAAATTATTTATTTATCTGTTATGTCTCTGGTTCAGCTAAGTGTTAGTTAATCTGGCTAAACAAACTGGTTGTCTACTGATCTTTCTGAGTACATTCACATATCTGTATGGATTTTCTTTCATCCATCAAAAGAAATTTGGCAAGGAAGTCTTTGTTCCATTTAACTTTTAATTTTCTGCTGGATCCATCTTTCTAATCCAAGAACAATATTCTAGCAACAGTGGGAGGGACTCAAGAACTGATCTTTCACACAATTCCTAGATGTTTCCTTCCATGTCTGCTATTTTTCTATTGGTATTATAAGAGCACCCAATTGAACTTAAACACAAATTATGGGATTAGGTAAAATGACCTGTTGAAAACCTAATACTAGTCATATGGTCAAGATCAACCTCCTTGGACTAAGAGAGTCAGTTTCCCATGGAAGTGAAGGTACTCAAACAACAAAAAATTCCCTTTATCTCAGTTGCACACTTTGCCCACTTCATGCTTAAGATTCCATTCTTTGGACAGAGATTCAAGTTTCCTCAACACATGCAAGAATCTAGATATCTAACCTTTGTCACTCATGTATACACTAAAAGAACTTTGGCTGTAAAGAATCTAGTTACAATTGTGCATACTTTTATATATTATTGTCTTGTCACTCAAGAGACGCCATTTTTCAAAAAAAATTATACTTATCTACCCTATACACATTTTCACATTTGCTTTAAGTGTCATGTTTCAGATCATGAGAAACTGTGAATATCTAGAATAGTGCTTGAAAGTAAACCAGGGACTTATATTTCCTCTGGTCTAAATTTAACAATAGCCTAGAACCCTGTTTCCTATTTTCTAGAAAACTGACATTCAGAAGTGCGCAACTTACTAAGAGCAAGTAATTCATTAGTGACAGGAATAAAATTTAAGTTAAATTTGGTTCCTTAGACCAAGTTCTTGGTCAGGTAAATAACAGTTTCTCTTCTCGAACCCTTTGCTTCTGTTTTAATTTCTGCCAGTGAAAGAAATCCTTGTTTTTATTGTTCTGGAGTACCTAGTAGATGAATTCTACATGTAAAGATTCATAAACAAGAGTTTTATAAATCTCAACATATTGGGCAATGTAATTAATATTAAATTATATCTTGAGATGCCTTCTGTGAATATTTCACAGACATGAAAGTTTATTTAGAAAAATAACCAGAAATTTATTCATTTTTACTTTTCTGCAGCAAATTGCTATGGGCCAATTGTCAATGAAACTATAGAATATAGCTTTATCTATTTTTATGTTCACTTAACAATATCTGGCTCTTCTGCTATCTTTTAGGGGGAAAAAAAAAAACAACTATTGAGTCCTAGTAACACTGGATTGAAAAGTGGCTGAAAGAAATGTTTCTTAAAGAGATCAGGAGCTATCAGCTCAGAAATTGGTGGCCTCTGGATCAGAGGTGGCACTGGTATGCCATAAGTTTATTAACAACCTGAAAGATGGGGTGAATAGGAGGGCAGTGCATTTCTCAAAACTCTATAATTATTTATATGTTAAACGTAGATGTAGTCAATGATAAGAGGTGGGAAGAACTTCAGAAAGACCAAAGGCAGTTATGTAATCGAGCTCCACAATGGTGAAAGGAATTCAGCGTAGCAAGTTCAAGGTAAGGCGCGATGGAAGAAGCAATTCAAACTACTCACACGCACTACACTAATGGCTGCTGAATTACCCACAGCCTCTCAAGAAAGAAATGGAGATGCCACAGTCGATAGCTCAAAGAATATGTTGACTTGACATACAGGAGAAGATTAAAAATAAATGGATATGATGTTGGGTTGTATTAACGAGGAAATCAAGGATAATATGAAATAGTGTGTCTTTGTTATACATTGAAGCAGCTCAACAGTCATTCAGGAAATGAAAAATTAAAAAGTCTCCTTGAATGTTGCCTTTAGTTAAGAAGACTTTGTCTGCTTAAAATCATAAAAAGAAAACAAGAAAAAAAAATCCAAGAAGAGCAGGGACACCTTCCAAGATCCACTGCAGAATTCCATGTGGAAGACATGAGAGATCCCAGGTCTGAGCAGAGGAAGTAAAATGACAAAAAGCTGAAAATGGGAAGAAAAGCCTATTTGGATTTTCAACTGTTTCCTTTGAAAACATGGATGTATGGTAGGCAGGCATGTAAATATGGAAAATAGCAAGTGGAACCTTACAGTGACTCTTGCTTAGATAACTAGGGTGTTATACTAGAGACACACACAGGACCACACATGCTGAAAACTGGACTCCCGCTCCAAGTTATGTAAATGTTTGTGGTGATTTTATTATACGTTTTCCAAAGAGAGAACAAATGCAGACAAGAGAATTTGTAATCATTAGCACCACAATGGGATGTTTTATGAGAACTATCTCTTTACACATAGAAAGGATGGGAAAGCTGAGTGTATTTACACCAGAAGGGTTGGTTTCTTGAGGCATTCATATCAGTGTAGCTTCCACTGAACTCAGTGAAGCCAAGAATATCACTAAGAATGACATTAATAAATACCACATAAAGTTTATTGTAACCCACCAATATTAATCGCATAAATGGTGACTATGGGCTCTTAAATACAAGCTGTTGTCAAAGGTATTTTAACAGAGTTAAAGTTAGAAACAATTTAATTTTTTTTTAAAAAAAATCAGGAGAGAGACAGAGACAGACTGAGACAGAAAGAAAGACACATACAGAAAGAGACAGACAGAGAGAGAGACACAGAGAAAGAGACAAACAGACAGAGAGACACAGAGAAAGAGACAGACACACAGAGAGAAAGACAGAGAAAGAGAGAGAGAGAGAGAGAGAGAGAGAGAGAGAGAGAGAGAGAGAGAGAGGGAGGGAGGGAGGGAGGGAGGGAGGGAGGGAGGGAGGGAGGGAGGGAGGGAGGGAGGGTAGGAGGGAGAGAAAGATTTAAGGTGTTGATACTGTGTAACTGTTTTCACAGTCTTGGAAGGAAGTGTGAAGAGGAACAGATATCAGAAGCTAGACAGGGTTAGCATATAGAGAATGTCCCCTTTTGCCAGTGTTGCAGCTAACACAAAGCAACATTGGCAAAGAGGGCCAGTACTTTTTTTTTCGTAACTCACAAAATAACCTGTAAGTAGTAGATAAGTTTGATGTACAGCAAGGAAGGCTGACATGAAGGATGCCATATCGTAGTGAGGAATAGATAGGTGCCTCTATTGTGTTGATTGATGCTGGTTTATTTCTAAACAGACTGTTTCTTATTATTGTATAGAAAATTAAAGATTGTGTATTCACCAGTTGAGATTACAAGCTTTCCTGTAACCATTTTTCAACTCTCTCAGAAAATCATTTTTCTTCATATTCTTAGTACCTGCTTCTTCAATCCCAATGCCCAGTGGTTTTTCACTGTTGCTAGGCATTGCCAATTACCCTTTCAGGACACTGTCCCAATGAGTTTTCATGAGAATTCATCCATATCATTGGCAAGATATTGTTCCTCAAACACATGAAGCCAAGTTGCTGAGGCACAGGTAATCAGCAAATATATATCAACATAAGAACACAGCACATTTGAAACATGCCTTTCTATAGGACAAACTAGCCGTACCATTGGAATACAGTGCCTTTCTCCTCTGTCCAGTGGACACAGCTCAGGACAACATTAGGGAAGACTCCCAACCTCTGCCTGTCTTTAGAGAAAGTTCCTGGTTCCCTCACCAACTTCCTAAATCCTTCTGCTCTTCTTTGCACTTGGGTAAAACAGACACCACTTCTTTTACAGAAACTTTTGTATTCTGCTCTCAAACATGTCAGGAACTTTGTCCTCCAGGCTGGCAACTGACTATGCACCTTGGCAAAGGAGAAAGGCATTCTTTGCAATTCTTCTACTTCTATGACAGGCTGATGCTTGCCACCCAAGCACTAGGTCTTCTTCATTCCATTTCAGCTGAAATCTCACATAGGGACACTTCAAATTCTCCTAAAAATATTTCACTTTTGAGTTGAAGATGAGCCATCTCATCACTTAGCAAAAGCTGGCTTGAGACATCTGCTGATAATAAAGAGGTTCAAATGGGCCATAAGCAGCCTGTTCCTTCAAAATCTCTCAGCACCATCCTTCCTTTGCATACAGTGACAGGAAGCTCTGCGCATGAGCTATTTAATATGCTCCCTTTTTTCTTCTGAACTACAGTTTAGTATTGATCCCTCAGTAGAATCAAGAGAAATGTAATCTATAAGAACATTTATCCTGCTTTGTCAGGTTAGAGAAGAAATGCTCCACAGTAAACGTCTACGTGGTACAGCTCTATGGAATCCAGACAGATGTCAGTTCCATGAGGAGAAGGTATGGAACTCAGTCCAAACCGTGCTGTGCTCATTCTCAAGGGTGATGCCAAAACTGGGTAGTTTTTCCCAAGAGAGAAATTCCTTTTCTTCTTAAGCACTACACATATTTCCAAGTCTTCCTTGTATTCTTGTGACTGGGGACAGGACACGAATGCTTACTTCTGCATTTTCCATGTCTAACATGCACCTTTCTTTTGACTGTGTTCATGGGCAACTGGCCCAGCAGTTGCAGCTACCACAGGCCTGGTGACAAAGATTCCACGAGTACAGGCGATACTAGCCCAAGAAAAATTAAAATAACTTTACCCATTTGTTAATTGTTTTTTCTTGAATAATTCAGTTTCAAATATACTAGACACGCTTAATCTTTAAGAAGTCTTTAAGTCCATCAGTAGTTTTAAATATGTCACAGACATATTTTCTCTGAAAGGCACCAACTGTCTTCTAGGGACACAGAACTCTGGAGTGGACAGTATGGGAGACAGTGTTAGAGCTTAGACAATGATGTTAGAGCCAAGTCAGATTCAGGGAGACATGGTAATTAAGCAGAGGCATGTTCTTCTCTAACATCCTTCAATGAAACCATGGGGCCACAAGCAAAGTTGTTCAAAAAAGCAGAGGTTTCTCATGATTATAGATTATCTTTAATTATTTTATTGTCCAAATCAGAATTTCTCATCTAGTTTTACTTTAGAATAATAGCTGTAGATTGTTTCAGACACTGGGGACTCCAGATGACACCAGTCTCAATACTGTAATAATTATAACTCTTTACTTGCTGAGTTCTACATTATGTTTAAAAATTCATTGATGGTGGTGTGGTTTATGTAATATGTTTCATAGGACTGGGCCAGAAAGCAGGTGATCTGAGATCTACCCGATACCAAGGGAAAGTATCACACCATCTAAAAATGCAACCAGCTAATTCAAAAAACCCATCCCCGTGTTTATCTGCTCAGTCACATGTATAATTCAGAAATATCACAGTATGAAGGGTAGGTGCCCAGGGCTGGACTCTTAAATGCTTCGTGTGCCTAGCAGGGTTGTGAGGTAGAGTATTGGAAAGGTTACCTTCGTGTCCAGCCACACAAGTGACTGTGTTACATGAGACAGGCAATAAAGATTTGTCATCAACTGCCTTGTGAGTAAGCCTCCTCAGAGATGGCACGGAAGCTCAACTCACAGCTTTGCTTATTTGGATACAAGTACCTCACGATTTACACAAATAAAGCATCTCCCATTTCATTAGATTGCAAATTGTGTTTTGTTTGTTAGTTTGGTTGGTTTTTGTTTTGTTTTGTTTTTTTGTCTAAATAATCTCACCAGGCTCCTCATACTGGCTAATGCCTTCACCCCTTCACCACACTCAGCCAGGACTGGCAATGTCAGGAACTAAAGTAACAAGTATAGGTTTTTGGCACGCCCCCTGCTGGCCTGGTGGCCCTCAACCCTTAACCTGAAGTCCATGGGAGCTGTTTTTGTCTTAGTACATAGTTGCTTCTCCATTCTCCTCATTGGAAGAGCCTGGGTGAGGAGCTGTCTGGCCTCAGAGCTAACTTTATTAAGATATCGTAGCTGATGCAGGTCGGTGGCTGCAGGGGAAATTGTGAGAAAGTGAAAAAATGGGGAGGGGGTTATCACTTAATAAAAGGTATTTCTTTCCTTTTTTAATCTAAGTCTGGCAGGAACACCGTTAAAAGTGATTGAGAGTTGGTGATTTTTTTTTCTTTAAAAAAAAGGCACTTTCTCCAGCTGAAGAGAAACAAAGATGTCTGTTTCCCACCACTCACTTGGTGCACACAATGTTTTCTTCCAGGTATCCATCCAGTTAACTGGTCAGACAGCTGGAATCTGATCCAGGGGATAAACAGTTCTCCAAAGAGAAAGCATGCCACTTTGTAGTTTTCTATGGAGAACTCACCCCCAAATGTCACCCTTGCCTACTCCCTCCCCTGCTTTGTAGAATCCTGGGTCTGGGAGGACTGAGCACGATGGACTATGGTCTGACATTATCCCCACTCTGCCACGAATGACACTAGCTCTGTATTAATTACGCGGCTACATCTCGGCGATCAGTGAGGTCCTGTCTCCCATTTACTGCCCGTGGACGTGAGTAGGGTGAGTGAGAAGCCATGGTGAGGCGAAGCTCTGAGAGGCCAAGTTCAAGGGCATGGAATAGTGGACACGTAAACAAGGGGACAGATGTACGCAGTAAGGATGTGAAGGTGAGGCTTGGGACCTGTGCAATGCAATAACCCAGTTGGCTTGTAGATAAAGAATTTACAGTAAAACCTCAACTTGCAGCCTTCTCAAGACATATCATTTCTCTGCATCTTTTACTGTTCTGTCTCTGCACATCCTCTAATATCTGCAGCCAACTCAGGCCTTCTCCGTGCCATTCTCTGCAGTATAAGAAGCACACAGTCATCAGAATAGCTAAAGATAAAGAAGGATGCTAATTCCGAAATCTCATTAGTTGATGAGAGCGATTATATCACTTTATCTTTAAAAAAAAGCAAACAAACGAAACAAGAAATAAATTCAAAACCAGTTCTTCCCTCTGTGATTCTCACTGTCTTATAGGGGAAAAAACAATCTCTATTTTCAGGCTGTAACAGTTTGTTGGCCGTTGTTTTCTATGCCATTTATAATGTTTTAAAAATATTCTTAAATAAAATAAGTCACATTTTTATTAGAAGTCCCATAAATTTGGTACCATGTATGTGGCACTAACTTTCTTTTTTCAAAATAAAGTTCCATCTTTCACGGTAGAGCCATGCCTTTGGTGAAGCCACGTCTGCTTCTTACCCGTCCTAGGGGCCCCCATCAGAGGTACAATAGATAGTCCTGTAACTATTGATCCAAATGGCTACATTTCTAAAGCAGACCATGACTGTGTAGAGAGTGCAGAGCCGAGGTGCAGCGAAGTTACCCTGTAGATTCCCTTTAACTCCCCCAAAGCCACTGTGTAATGTGTTCTTTTAGGATAAATCAGAAGCATGGGGAAATTAACATGTCAGGGATGCTGTTTGTAAATATAGATACCATTGACCAGACCAGACCAGACCATGCTTGTTTCCCTCCAGTCAGTCATGAGACCATTAATCAAAACCCCAGATGTCAAAACCAGAACTGATATCTGGAAGACACAGCAACGCCCACAAATTTGTCAGACAGATCACATATTCTGGGTAAGGAGCTGAGACCTCAGCTCACAGGATGCCCTGCAGTGTTAATACCAACAGACAGGGCGATGGTTTCCACAGGACAGGTAGGATCTGATGACTAAGATATTAAATTGGCTTCTGCTGTCATAATCTCATTGCCTGAGCATTTCTTGTCTTTGCCTCCTCCTTGATGTCGCCACTGAAACAGTTTTTCAGAAGACCATATTGAAATAATAACCATAGATTTTGGTTTTGAAGGGCAACTACCAAATTAGGATTTAAGTTACTCTGTGATAAAAATGGGTCTTTCTGGATTTGATTTGTCTTCATGCTAGAAAAGACACAAAGGAAGTCCATGATTTAAAATAGGTTCAGAGTTTGGCTGACTGAGCCAAGATTTGCACTAAGTGTATTGAAGTTTAGGGGAATTATTTATTATCACTTTAATTAATAAACCAGCTTGTTCCCACCGATGTTCCCTCGTGTACTAAAACGTCAGTCTGTGTCAGAAGGAATCTATACATTGATCACACATACAAAGATCTGACTGAAGAATTTTAATGACTTTGCAGTGCCTCAGATGGGACCAGCCTTGGCCTCACCAGTAGCAAACAGAACTGCCATTTATAGTTCAAAGGCTTTGAGGACTAGGTAGGGGTCTGTGACCTACAGACAGAAGTGTTGTGTTGAGCTAGAGGGACACTAGTGTGGTCCCACCAACTGCCATCTAATCAGAGCAGGGACACAAAGTGAACCAGGCTGCGATGAAGCACCTAGTAGGTTTCACTGTCTTTCCAGACCTGTGGTGGAAGAGACCGAATCAGAGGAAGTGTTCAAATCACAGAAGAACCACTGGTGCACAAGCATACCCAGAAACAAGAAATGAGGGACCCTGGAGCCAGCATATAAAGGCAAACTTGCGAGCAGAAAGGCTCAATACCAGAGGGAGGGGGGAAAGAAAGAGAGTACAGGAACCAGCCTTGGAAGAAGGGAAGTAGTTCTTCGCTCCCTGATCAAGATAACAAGGACACATGCTATTGCATTATGAAATGCAGTGTATGGCTTCATTATGCAAATATTTAGGAATTCATTAATGCCCCCTGATAAACAAAATCAATGAAGTCATATGCACAGATACAAGTATTTGAGTAGGAGCCACTTTTCTCTTTGAAATGCCCCTTTGTAGCTTTGAGGAATTGGTATGTAGTAGTATTTAGGAATCCCCAACCCCTTCCTTTTCATTTATCAGTCAAAGGCATTTCTTAAAACCTGGTAGCTTGGATGTGATCGCACAGCTCAGAATGACACGTGATGCTTAGACATAGTCACTTTGGTCAGCAGGGCATTAGCACAGAAGCTTGTGTTTGATTATGAGTTAATAAATGACCAGAATCTGAACTAATTCCCTGCCAGGTTCATTTTCATTACAGGTTCCTGCTATTTTTTTTCAGTGCCTTTTGCTCTGCCCTTCCTGCTACATATGGAAAACCTATATCAAGATGGTTGCCATGGCAATGAAAAGATTTGCATGTGTCTTATCTATCTATTTAAATACCTTCTTATGGTTTATAACTCATGTGATACATCCCTCCAGCTCTGCTCATCACTAATTTAGAGCTAGCCTGGTGTGTCTGAGGTTATCTATGCCATCTGAAGCATGTTGTGTAGACAACTATGAAGCCACTGTCCACGAGGTAATTGCTTTATGCAAATAAAAAGGCTCAGTGGTGATATGTGGTATGTCCAGCCTTGAAATCTGAATATCCACGTACCACTGTGGACATTAATTCAGGACCCGCACAAAGCAAAGGGGTCTGCCTTCTTCTGTGGTTTGCTCATCACTACTGTTTCTGCCATAACTCTTTGACTACAGGCAGGAACGGGACCACCGCTTCAGTGGCTTGGTGTAAGTACACTTGTAAGTACACTGGTCAGACGTGGTAAATGAGTAGCCAGAAGTCCACACACGGGGTCGTTTGTTGCTCCCGGAGGGCCAGTGTCCTATTCTCACTCTCCCTACATTACCATCACCAATTCTTTCCCCAAACAGTTTCTTGGATTTGAAACAAATTAAATCACAATGTTTATCATTTTAAAAAGCACAGCTTACATTAGTGTTGAAGACCAGCAATTTCATCCAAAGAACAAGGAATAAGCCAAAAGGACCCACACACTACCCCGAAAGAGCACAAACACTAAAGGGGAAGCCCACTTACTGGGACTCAATACTGTCACATGGTCCCCTTGTACCGCTTCTGATTAAAAGCCTGCCTTAGCTGCTCCTCTAAGTTTTTCACGGTAACACTCCTTTAGTAAATTGTGACTTGATACTTACAGAGAATTGTATTTTAACAAAAAACTAATGGGAAAAGTATGTCAGTTTGGAAACAACAGTGATTTTCTGTTTGCTTTTGAATTCTGTGGCTATGCTCACAGGCAAAGAATTCTTAAAGCTAATTTCTATCATTATTCCTAGGCTTCGATAACCTGCTCTTGGAGCAGAATATTAAGGACCATTTTATCCTGACAATAAGGCAAGACTGTTTCCTTCTTGGACCACAATCACTATTTGACTAATCTGTATAGAGTAGATTTTTCTATGCATTTCACTAGCTCATCTACTTGAAACTGTTGTGAACTTTCTAAAGATGTGTTTTTGTTTCTAATAGCAGATCTTGCAGTGTGGTAATCTAAGGATGTGTTTTTATTTCTAATAGCAGACCTTGCAGTGTGGTAATCTGGAATTGAAGTTTCACTGACAGATTTATTCAACTAGCACTTTGCACGCAAGCACCACTGCAAACATTATTTTCTTTCATAAAAAATATAAAAGTGACAAAACCTTCTAAAGATAATTTCTGCAATTTAGTAAACTAAGGACTTCAAGTCAGGCATTGGTTTCTGCACATTTTTTTGTAATGGGATTCATACGAGATGACCTGACAGGCAATCTCATGATCTGCCTCGTGATTGGCTGCAGTTGTACAAACTGCCATCAAAAGCACAGCATGTCCCCTTCCCCTTGGGCTGTGCCAGAGAAGCTAAGCACACATGTCCATAAGTCCAGGCTGACCCCTTCACTGGGGCAGGAGCCTCGCAGTCCACACCTGACAGCAGTCACCAGGGACACATAGCTTGCATTGGAAGTGAACTTGGGATGATAATGGCAGAGCATGGCGTAAGTCAAGTAAAGGCAGCAAGGTAGCCATGACTGTGAAGCAAATTACACAAGAGCCAGGAGGGAAAATGACATGTAGAAATAGAAGCAGAGGACACCAACACTAAGCTTCTAGTGGCAGAAGAGGTCTCACTTTCCTTTCCTAATCAACTCTATTGAACTTGCTTTTCTCCTCTCCTCAGCTTCACTGCCCCAACCAAGCCTGCTCATCAACACACATGTGTCAGAGCATAGAGACACATTATTCAAGTGGTTATTGTAGAGAGCAGCTTGGATGTCTCTGGCAGTCTCACATTACAGCTGTGCCCCATGACATTACAGAAATATATTTGAGTGCAAGGCTAGATTCCTAGGGACAACCATATCTTTCTGTTTTCTGACACATTGCCTAGGTTCCGTTTTGCTGCAATATTGGAGTTTTCCTCCCATCACCTCCTTTAGCAAGGGCCCAACATCATCTGGTACCTTGGAAAGAATGGGTGGTGTCTTCTTTCTTCAACCAGGAACATGTAAGCAGGTCATTTCTATACATGCAAATTGAAACAGAGAACTTATCATGCCAAAAATATGCTTTTGCCTCAAAGTGTAAGACAGCACAGGTACCAGATATCTTCACTTTTCTAAAACTACATGGTTTGCTTGAAATCTCCAGTCAGTGAACACTAGTCTGTCAAACAGAACCAGCCGATGTTGTACTCACCAACTTTAATAAGATTGGCTGGGGATGGAGGACAACCTAACCAAACAAAGAAAGATTGAGCAGCAAGATTGTCACTCCAGTTCAGCCTTGCCAGCATCACTCTGATCTATAACTTTTTATCTAATAGAAGCAGCTGCTTCTCAGCTGAGCAAGTCACTTAAACTCCCTTGACCTCAGTTTCCTCTGTTGCATATGAAAGTGTTTAAATATGGTAAGGCACCATGTTGAATGCATGGTAATATTATCAGAGCTTTTAATCACCATCCTTGCCCCTCAAGCACTCAAGTAGAAAGAAAACTGACTGACATTTGTGGGGCTGCAAAGAGCAGGTGAGTAGAAGGAAAAATGGAATTGATTTCAGGACTTTGGCCACAACGTTAAAATGGGGAGGTGTTACCATTAAAATTTCCAGAAAATAAATGGAGGAATACATACATCAAACTCTGGGGTGAAAATCTACATCAGAAAATGAGACTCTGAATAGAAACCAGAGAAGATACTGTTTGTTGTATTTTATGTGCTTGTTTTATTTGGACGACATTATTAATAGTTGAGTAAGCTACCAAATCCAAGTTAATTTCTCACATTTTACTTTTATGATTTTATTTCACATATATATGAGAGGTCCTGCCTAATACCCTGTGACTGCTTGGTGCCCACAGCTGCTAGAAGAGGGCTTGAGATCGGCTGGCTTGTAGGTTCTGTTAACCCCTGAGTCTTCTCTCTGAGCCCCATTTCTCACACTTTTAAAACCCCGTAATGCAGCTCATGTTAGTCTTCTGAATTATAACCAGGCACTGACAGTCTGTTCCCTGCAATCCTTTCCTACTGCTTGAGGCTTTGCATCAATTTGGGCACTTTCTATCTTAATTAAGCTTTGGGCCAGAAGTTTTGCTTTACAACTGTCTCCTGATTCGATTGACAAGCATTTTTTTTCCTGACTATTATTCTCTTATTAAATGGCCTTCAAAGGCCCAGGAGAAGAATGGAAACAGGTGACCACAAGTGTCTCTCCACAGCTCTCTCAGCACACACGTGTTTTTAAATATTACCATTAGAAAAAAAACATATACACGGATTTTGTCAAACTCAGCACTGTTTATGCTCATGAAAATTGATTCAGAGTTTAGACAATTATGTAAAAATATTTCAGACTTAAGCCATGTTTTACTGCTATTAATATAGATACTTTAGGGAAAATATCCAGTTGAGATTTAATTGACTTAATAAATTTAGCTTTAGATTTCAGAACTTGTCAGAGAAGGCGTGTGGATACTCAACATCATGAAAAGCATTAGTTACATCAACCCATTGTCCAGAGTCACAAGTGTCTGTTTGAACTTATAGGGAATGATGGAAAATATTAAAGAAGGGAGCACCAATTCAGTAGAACATAAAACTGAATTCCCTCTATGGATGAATGCAGTTAAAATTTTAATGACCTAACTCTCCCAGAAATTAGAATGATACACATTTCCCTTTCAAATGAAGGTCAGACATCACACACCCAGTGAACAGCAGCCCAGAGAGTCCTGAGGAGTGTGGCAGCCTATGTTACTTTTTCTTTCTTGCTGTCACATTTGAGAAAACAACTTTTGACTTCTAGCTCTCACCCCTTTCACCTGTTGAAGCAACTAACCATGTACTTCTGAGGTACAAATTGGACTGGATTACTTCTCTGTAATTGTGTGGCTGTTGTGCAGAGAACATGAACTCACCAGATGTAAGTAAAAACAAGGGTCTTATAAGCTGTTCCTGCCACATCTGTTCCCAGAGAAGGAAGAGACTCTCCCTGTGAAAGGGGAGAGTTGAGGCTGTACCACTGCAGACCTGACACACATCACTCCAGTTAGGTGGGTGAGAGACATGGGTGAGGAGGGGAGGAAGTTTACTCCAGATCCCCTAGGACTTGTGATTGTCCCCCTGAGCAACGGTGTTCATTCTATCATGCAGTGTGCCCATCCTGAGTGCAGGTCTCATTAAAGGGACCTGGAAAGGGAGTAATAACTGCAGGGAAAATAAGACCCTAAGAGGCCGGTTGGCAGAAAGGGTGGTGTCACCCTTTGGAGGGCATTAAAATGATAGAAGAGGACTTTTAGCTGAGGACAGCCACAGGCTAAATTGTTATCAAAGTAGCTTGCAGGTTCCCTAAAATTATATGCATCTAACTCAACTATAGCTTGCACTTAAGCTTGGAGAATAAAGCTTAGCTTACAGACACAAGTAAGGATGTCCTGCACTCTGGTAAGGGAAGAAATCAAATCAACAATGGGCAAACAAAGGAGAGCTCATAAAAACAACAACAATAACAATAAAAAACCCAACTTCCATGCAGCAAAGGAAACCTAGTGTGGACGAAACCCACAAAAAGGGGAGAAGACTGTTTGCCAGCTATGCATCAGATGGAGGAGAAGTGTCTAGAATACACAAAGAACATAAAAAACCCCACCCAATTAAAAATGATAAGCAGATATTTCTCCAAAGAAACACAGATGGCTAATAAACACATATTAAAGTGTTCAACCTCATTAGCTGGCGTAGGAATGCAGATTAAAGCTTCTTTAGGATTTCATCTCACCCCAGTCAGAATAGCCATCATCAGGAATATAAACAACAAGTGCTGGTGTGGATGTGGGAAAGGACGAACATGCACTGCTGTGCATTGGGGTTGGGGTGCAATTAGTACAGCCCTGTTAGAAATCAGTCTAGAGGTGTCTGGAAAAAAAAAAAGCCCTAGGAATAAAATTAACATATGGCCTAGCTATGCTCTTCCTTGGCGTATACCCAAAGAAGCCCAATACAGAGATACTTACACATCTATCTATCATTCAGATCCACTGATGATGTATTCCCAAGAGCTAGGAAATGTAATCAATCTAGATGTCCATCAACTGATGAATGGATAAGGAAAATGTAGTACAACATAATAGAGTTTTCTTATGCTACAGAGAAACAATGAAGTTTGCAGGAAAATGAATGGAACTGGAGATTACACTAAGTGGGGTCACCTAGGCTCAGTCATATAAATGGCTCCTGTTCATGCTTCGATATGATCCTAACTTTAGATGTTTGGTTCTGTGTGTTTAACTTGGAGCATATGCTGAAGTCAAGAAACTAGAAATGGACCATTGGAGGGGATGTGTTGGAAAAGAGTGGGGATGTAAGAATATAGATAAAATCAAAGTAGTGAGGGGAAACGCTGGGGTTAAAAAGACTCAGGCAGAGAGAGTGACAGAAAGACAGGGAGATTGGTGAGGTATTGGAAAGTATTAAACAATGAAGTGTGCATAAAAAGTAATATGAAAACCTGTGAACTTATAACTCAAGCAAAAACAAACTATAACAACATGGAAGAGTAGAACACATGTAGTATTGAGGGCCACATAAATAAATACTGGACATTAAGGATTTTAGAAAGGATGGAAGGGGGTGTAGGAGAAACACTTGGGGAGGGCTAACTAATACATCTGTGTAGAGACAGGGGGATGGGGAAGAGGTATGTGATGTGGAACAGTCAGAGGTGGGACCAGGATGGGAATAAAATCTGGAGAGTAAAAATACATACATACATACATACATACATACATACATACATACATATATAAACACATACATACATAAATGAATAAAACCATACATTTGAAAGGTCATTTGATATACACATGTTTCTTCTTGGAATTTAGCTAGCTCTTGAAAATTCCAACATTGCAGACTGTCATCTCCAGGAATTCAATAAAACTCTATCATTTTGCCCAAATAATCTTGGAATCATGGTAGTTCAGAGAACTATCTATTGACTCTGGAAAGATATTTTTGAATTAAGATAGAATCTTGTAGATGTTATTATAGACCCTCAATATGACCTTTATTTTGAGTAATTCTACCTGTCCTAAAAATGGTGTGTGTGAACATTTGAGTCTCAAAGCACAACATCAAATCAATCCTTTCTTCTTGCTACTGAGGACTGTGATATCTAACCAGCAAAAGATGACAAATATAAAAAGACATCATTGTGACCAGAATGAATAATGAGAGAACGGTGAAAGGATTTTCATAATTGTAAACCAGAACCTCATATATTAATGTAAAGTGACTCAAACACTAGGCTTTTCTGAATAGACATGATATAATCAGGTAAATTGTTTCAAAACGTTTAAAGGCTGGAGAAACTCTCTCCTATGGCAATGTGAAAACAAATACCATGACTTTTAAAGCTTCAAAGATGGAAATTCTTCCAAGGGTTGGAGAGTGCTTGGAAGAATATCTCTGCTCAGGTGGACCTCTGCAAAGTCTGATATATGAATTCTACTTCTTTCAAAGCCTGAAAAAAATACCAGCTACATGGCAGCCTGACTCTCATCAAGGGACGAGTGACACTAAGATGACCTTCTGAGAGACTATGTATTGTTGGCATAGCCATGTATAGGACTCCAGTGCTTCAGAGCCTTGGAAATGTCAAAATCTCCCCAAGATAGTCACATGAAAATTGGCAAAGTCCTCAAATAATGAGTGCCTATGAATGAATAACAATGTATGTACAAATTAGCATTCTCCTCCTAGATGGCTTCAACTTGAAACTACTTCCATACAGAGACCTCCAACCCAGACTGGCTAACATCTTCTTGTGCTAGACATAAACATGGTGAGCTCATGGGAAGTATAGTAGGCAGTGTTCATCAGAATGAACACAGCCCAGCTGATTCCAGACTGTCTGCACATGTTTCTGTCATTGCTTCAGTCCTATGTTTCCAGAATCATTCTACAAAAGACAAGGTTGTGAATGAAGTTGGATGTTTAAACTGATTTGCTGAGCACAAATAGAAAAGAACTGAAAGGCCAAGCTCTTTGGCCTGTCTTTGACAGGCAACCAAAGTCAGTTCTGGACAGTTTAGGAAAGGTTAAAACACAGCAGAGAACCTTTCTGAGATCCGGAAATTCAGACTCAAGGTCTATTATGATTAGTGTTGATTGACACTTAGAGGCCATATAGAATCATCTTAGTCTCAAGCCTCCGGGCACACCCATGAGTAGTTTTCTTGATTAGGCTGTTGAGGTGGAAAACAGAACCTAAACTTAGCTGGTGCATTCCCATAGGTTGGATCTTAGACTGTATAAAATGTTGAACAGTACTTCCCAGATGAGGTTACAGTGTAACCAGCTCCCTCAAGCTCCCACAGACAGAACTTCCCTTCTAACATGGACTCGGCCCCAAAATGCAAGCCCAAACAAATGCAATACTCTCTAAGTTGTTTTTGTCAGAATATTTTTACCATAGCGTTAGGAAAAGTAACAGCTATAACATATTCAGCTAGAAAGGAATCTGTCACACGGTGGCCCCAGTGTGTACCGTCAGCTTCACCAAGGTTGGATGGGAAAGTCCTTACTAGGGCCATTCTTGTTGGTATAATCTCAAGTAGTCACTGGCTACTGCTGACCACATGATGGTGGGAGCTTCAGGATTTATGCTTTCCAAAAATCCATTCCTATTTCTGTAACTGAGGAGGAGCCAGTACATCTGCACCCAAGTATCTGGGCTGCTACTGAAAGTCGAGTCTACTCACCAGCTGTGAGGCTACTTGGTAAAGCAAAGAGATAGGATTTCAAGATTGCATATTATGTGGCAGGCTCTACATTCCCCAACAAAGGCAAAGCTTTCAAAAGCAAGGAGGCTGAAAAGGACGAGAGGCTCACGAATTTCACTCCCCCATGCCGGTCTGCCTCCAGAAGTCCTCCCATTTTCCACTAATGCAAACTTCAAATTCATTCTGAGTAATTTAATAAACTAGCTTTGAAAAATGTGACACTCCAGGCTCCATTCTCAAAATGGAGAATGCTGAGAACATTCAAACGAATAAAGCTATTATAACTCAGGACAAGGCAAATGCAGATCTCAGCCAAATTACTGTCTTGCTAGGTTTTCTTCAAGTGTTAAATCAGTCAGTCGGACTGCAGTGCTTTTGATGGGACATGTTTTTTAATCTGGTGATGATATGAAGTATTTTTCCTATAGAGCAGGTTTTCAGGATACTAGGCTGAAGATACTTTTCCCTAACAATTATCCATTGCTAATAATCATTGATAAACATTGATAATATTAATCATCTTCCACCTGATCACAATCCCACATGTAACCACAGCGACTTCTCAGCTGTTGATGCCCTAGCTTCTTTCCCCTGCATGCATTTTGCTCATTTAAAGCCTCCTTTCCTGGACTCTTCATTCTAAACAGATCCTGACAAATAGTAAATGACAGGCAGGGATGCATCCCATGATTCAATTGGCACTGATACTGAGTCATACAGGATAAAAGGGAGTCGAAGTATATCAAAAGGAAAATGCCCTCTCAAGGGAAACACACTTTGACCCTTCTGTGACCCAGCATCTCCTGTGTGTGAGTGTGCGTGTTTGTGTGTGTGTGTGTGTGTGTGTTTGTATGTCTCTGTGTTCCTGCCTCTTTGTGTCTGTTGGTCTGTCTTTATGTGTATGTGTGTGTGTGTGTGTATCTATCTATGTGTCTTTGTTTCTGTGTGCCCATATCTCTGTGTGTCTGTGTCTCTATGTGTCTAGGGGTATGTCTTTCTGTATGTGTGTCTCTTTCTGTGTGTGTCTTCTATGAATTCCACTGTGAAAAGAGGACAAGCTTCATTGAGGAGGACCTTATAGATCAGTTGAACAATAAAAGAAAGCTTTGATTAATGAGAAAAGTGCCACTTGGTTACAAGTTTACAGCACATGGTGTTGGACGGATGACTTAGCCATGACAAACAGTTCAGGGTACCTGAATTCTGATCCCAGCACTTACATGGTAGCTCCCAACTGCATTACTCCAGTTCCAAATGGTACGACACCCACTTCTGGCTTTCCTGAACACAAAGCATGCACATGGTACACACACACACACACACACACACACACACACACACACACATACATCCATGCAAGTAAAAGAAGCAAAACAAAAATTACATTAGACAAAGCGAATTCCAAATTACATCTCTAAACTTATCATTATACCCACGAATAAGTGTGGCTTTTACCCCTCACCAAAGAAGCTTTTCTTTAGTGGAAATGCAGACTGTGCTAGTGGAATGACGTATCCCCCATAAGATTCAAACTTTTATAAACTTGGTCCATAGTTGGTGGCAATTTGGGGAGGATTATTTGCAGGAGGATATCTGTCACAGGCGGTTTCAGAAGAGTGTGCCATTCCCAGTGTGCTCTGTCTTTCGTGTTTGTCATTTAGTGTGTGAGCTGCACCGCTGTACTTACTGTCCTGCCTGCGCCCTGCCAGCATGGAGTCTAACCTTCTGGAGTTGCACACCAAAGTAAATGCGGCCTTTTATAAGTTGGTTTGGCCATGGTGTTTCATCGCAGCAATAGAAAAATAATTAATATAGGGACCATTACTAAAAACCACAATGGGACACTATGCTAAGATTAATGAACGTTAGGGACCTGGGAAACTATGGCACAGAAAATATGAAGGAAGTGAAGGAGGAGAGATTTTTAGATATGGAGGACAACAGTCTGCTGTGAGGCTATCTTCTAGAAATGGCTGCCTAATGGGTACAAACAATGGTATTTTCAAGAGACAGGCTAATGTGGAAGGGGAAAAGTCTCACAGGGTCCCACCCAGGTAAAAGAACTACAAGGAACTAGTGACTGCCCAAAAAGGGAGAATTATCATTTCCCATGGGCGAACCCCCTAATTGGTTAGTCAATACAAACTCTTCAGCCCTGAAACTATATACTCACAAACAAAAAGTATACACTCAGAAGCTTGCATGTGATATATATGTGTTTGTGTGTGTGTGTGTGTGTGTGTGCATATATATCATCATAATGTTTTTCTTTCTTTCCAGCTTATGAAGCAGGTAGATTGTGGTGGGTGTGAAAATGGAGTATGGAAGCAGAGAGAGGAACTCTTCTTTCATTTTTGAGATGTTTTATTTGCACGTTACTCAGTTGAATGCACAGCCTTCAGTGGTGGCTTCATGGGTCTTCACAACACTCAGTAATCTATGGTCATTGGGACATGGGTTTTATAAAGTGTGACTGGGAAAACACAGATAGCATAATTTTCAAGGCAAAAACATGTAGTTGAAAATTATATTGAAGCATACATACCTGCAATTTTAGTATATGAGAAATGGACAAGTAGTATCAATGCTGGACTTTCCTACCAGTCTTCTTCATGGGAGATGCAGTGGGTTCCAAAGAGAATTAATAAACCTTGAGTAGGACCCCAGAGTATACAACCATTGCAAGAGAGAGATTACTTGGCTAATTACACAGTGATTGCATGACTGCCCATGGTGATCATTGCTAACATGTTAATATGAGAATCTATAAAAGATGATAGGATGTGGCCTGGGTGAAGACAGGGGAGTCTGATTGAGGCTCTAGACACAGTGAGTAGAAGGTGGTCATTGATAGGCAGTGGCCAAAGGAAGAAGCAATTTAGCAATTTAGCCTCTTCAAACAGTACAAAACTCAGTGCCAAGGATCAGGGACCAAGGACCTTATATCTGCTCTGCATTTTTCTCAGAACTAGCTGCCACAGACTAAGCTGATTATAAGAGAGAAGCAGATAAAAACCAGTAGTATTAAGTTATAGTAAGTGCTCTAAAAAATATACACAAAAGTTTTAGACAATGCTCACAAGAGTGGTCTGAGACATGCGAGTGAGCTGGAGACACTGATGTTGAGACCAAGTCGGGGAAAGGGGCTTATTTCATTGTGGAAATGTACCCACACTTTCTGTATCCATTCCTCTGTTGAAGGACATCTGGGTTCTTTCAAGTTTCTGGCTATTACAAATAAAGCTGCTATGAACATTGTTGAGCAAGTATCCTTGTTAGATGTTGAAGCTACTTTTTGTGTATATGCCCAGGAGTGGTATAGCTGGGTCCTCAGGTAGCACTATGTTCAAATTTCTGAGGAACCTCCAGACTAATTTCCAGAGTGGTTGTACCAGTTTACAATCCCAGCAACAGTGGAGGACTGTTCCTCTTTCTCCACATCCTCACCAGCATCTGCTGTCACCTGAGTTTTTGATCTTAGCCATTCTGACTGGTGTGAGGTAAAATGTCAGGGTTGTTTTGATTTGCATTTCTCTGATGACTAGGAATGTTGAGAATTTCTTTAGGCGCTTCTCAGCCATTCAATATTTCTCTGTTGAGAATTCTTTGTTTAGCTCTGTATCCTGTAATTTAATAGGATTATTTGATTCTCTAAAGTCTAACTTCTTGAGTTCTTTCTATATATTGGATACTAGCTCTCTATCATATGTAGGATTTGTAAAGATCTTTTCCCATTCTGTTGATTGCTGTTTTATACTATTTAAAATATGCTTGGTTTTACAGAAGCTTTGCAATTTCATGAGGTCCCATTTGTCAATTCTTGATCTTAGAAAATAAGCCATTGGGTTTTCTGTTCAGAAAAATCTCCCCTTTGCTTATGTGTTAAAGCTGTCCCCCATTTTTCTCTTCTATTAGTTTCAGTGTACCTGGTTTTATGTGGCAGTCTTTGATCCACTTGCACTTGAGCTTTGTACAAGGAGATAAGAAGGGATCAATTTGCATTCTTCTGCATGCTGAGAGCCAGTTGAACCAGCACCTTTTGTGAAAGAAGCTATCTATTTTCCACTGGATGGTTTTAGCTCCTTTGTCAAAGATCAAATGACCGTAGGTGTGTGGGTTCATGTCTGAGTTTTCAATTCTATTCCATTGCTCTACCTGCCTTTCTCTGTGCCAATACCAGGCTGTTTTTATCACAATACAGCTTGAGGTCAGAGATGGTGATTACCCCAGAAGTTTTTTTTTTATTGTTGAGAATAGTTTTTGCTATCCAGGGTTTTTTTATTATTCCAAATGAATTTGCAAATTGCTCTTTCCAACTCTATGAAGAATTGAGTTGGAATTTTGATGGGGATTGCACTGAATCTGTAGACTGCCTTAAGCAAGAAGGCCATTTTTACAATGTTGATTCTTCCAATCCATGAGCATGGTAGATCTTTACATTTTCTGAGATCGTCTTCCATTTCCTTCTTCAGAAACATGAAGTTCTTGTCCTCCAGATCCTTCACTTGCATGGTTAGGATCACAACAAAGTATTTTATATTCTTTGTGGGAATTATGAAGAGTGTCAGTTCTCTAATTTTGTTCTCAGCCTGTTTGTGCTTTGAGTAGAGGAAGACTACTGATTTGCTTGAGTTAATTTTATCCAGACACTTTGTTGAAGGGGCTTATCAGCTGTAAAAGTTACCTGGTGGAATTTTTGGGGTCACTTAAACATACCATCATATTATCTGCAAATAGTGATATTTTGAATTCTTCCTTTCCGATTTGTATCCTTATGAACTCTTTTTGTTATCTTATTGCTCTGTCTAGTATTTCAAGTACTCTGTTGAATAGGTAGAGAGAGAGAGTGGGCAGCCTTGTCTAGTCCCTTATTTTAGTGGGATTGCTTCAATTTCTCACCATTTACATTGATGGTGGCTACTGGTATGCCATATATGGCTTTTACTATGTTTAAATATTTGCCTTGCCATTCCAAGACTTTTAACATGAAAGGGTATTGAAATTTGTCAAATGCTTTCTCAGCATCTAGAGATAACCATATGATATTTTTTCATTGAGTTTGTTTACATAGTGGATGACATTGATAGATATCCACATATTGAACCACCTTTGCATCCAAGGAATGAAGTCTACTTGCTCATGGTGAATGATTATGCTGATGTGTCCTTGGATTAGGTTAGTTAGAATTTTATTGAGTATTTTTGCATCAAAGTTCATGAGGGAAATTGGTCTAAAATTCTTATTCTTTGTAGGGTCTTTTGTGGTTTAGGAATGAGTGTAATTGCATCTTCAAAGAATATGTTGGGTAGTATTACCTCAGTTTCTCTTTTGTGGAATAGTTTGGAGATTATTGGTATTAGGTCTTCTATGAAGGTCTGATAGAATTCTGCACTAAACCCCCCAGGTCCTGGGCTGTTGTTGTTGTTGTTGGGAGGTTTTTGATGACTGTGTCTATTTCTTTACGGGTTATGGAGCTGCTTAGATGGTTTATCTAATCTTGATTTAACTTTGGTACCTGATATCTGTCTAAAAAATGTCCATATCATCTACATTTTCTAGTTTTCTTGAGTATAGGTTTTTGTATTAGGATTTGATTTCTTGGATTTTCTCAGAATCTGTTGTGATGTCTACCCTTTCATTTCAGATTTTGTTAATTTGGATACTCTTTCTGTGCCCTCTGGTTAGTCTGGCTAAGAGTTTATCCATCTTGTTGTTTTTCTCAAAGACCCAGCTCTTGGTTTTGTTGATTCTTTGTATAGTTCTTTTTGTCTCTATTTGGTCGATTTCATCTCTGTGTTTGATTATTTTCTACCGTCTAATCCTCTTTGGTGTATCTGTTTTTTTTTTCTTAGAGCTCTCAGCTGTGCTGTCATGATGTTAGTGTATGCTCTCTTCAGTTTCTTTGTGGAGGCACTCAGCGCAATGGGTTTTTCTCTTAGCACTGCTTTTATTATATTCCGTAAGTTTGGGTATATTGTTCCTTCATTTTCATTAAATTCTAAAAAGGCTTTCATTTCTTTCTTTCTTTCTTTCTTTCTTTCTTTCTTTCTTCCTTTCTTTCTTTCTTTCTTTCTTCCTTGACCAAGCTGTCATTGAGTAGAGCATTGTATAGCTTCTATGTGTATGTGGGCTATTTACTGTTATTATTATTATTATTATTATTATTATTATTATTATTATTATTATTATTATTATTATTATTATTGAGGACCAGTCATAGTCCATAGTGATCTGAAAAAATGCATGGGATTATTTTAATGGTTTTGTATTTGTTGAGGCCTGGTCTCTGACCGACTATATGGTCAATTTTGGAGACGGTGCCATGAGGTGCTGAGAAGATATATTCTTTTGTTTTAGGATAAAAAATTCTGTAGATGTCTATTAAATCTATTTGGTTCATCATTTCTGTTAGTTTCACTGTGTTTCTGTTCAGTTTTGCATCTCTGATCTCTCCATTGATGAGAATGGAGTGTTGAAATCTCCCACTATTATTGTGTGTGGTGAAATATATGTTCTAAGATTTAGTAGTTTCTTTTATGAATATGAATGCTCTTGTATTTGGAATATAGATGTTCAGGATTGAGAGTTTATCTTGATATATTTATCCTGTGATGTGTAAAAAGTTTTCTTCATCTTTTGATGACTTTTGGTTGAAAATCTATTTTATTCAATATTAGAATGGTTACTTCTGCTTGTTTTTGGGACCATTTGCTTGGGAGTTTTATCTCAACCTTTTGCTCTGAGGTAGTGCCTGTCTTTATTGCTGAGATGAGTTTCCTGTATGCACCAAAATGTTGTGTCCTGTTTACCTATCCAGTATAATAGTCTGTATCGTTTTATTGGAGAATTGAGAGTATTGATGTTAAAGGATATTAACAAATAGTGATTGTTGTTTTCTGTTATTTTTGTTGCTGCAAGTAGAGTTATGCTTGTGTGCTTTTCTTCTTTGGTGTTTGTTGCAAGAGGATTAATTTCTTAATTTTCTTAGAGTGAAGTTTCCCTCTTTGTGGTCGAGATTTTTTCATTTATTATTCATTGTAGGGCTGGATTTGTGGACCAATGTTGTGTAAATTTGTTTTTGTCCTGCAATATCTTGGTTTCTTCATCTATGGCAATTGAGAGTTTTGCTGGATATAGTAACCTGTACTGGACCTTTATTTCCTTTAGGGTCTGTATGATGTCAGCTCAGGATCTTCTAGCTTTCAGAGTCTCTTTTGAAAAGTCTGTCCATTTTCTCTTGCTGGTTTTAGTATTTTTTTTTTTTTTAGCATTTGATGCTTTAACTATTATGTGTTGGAAAGAATTTCTTTTCTGGTCCAGAATTTGGGTTCTGTAGTCTTCTTGTATGTTAGTGATCATCTCTTTTTGAAGGTTAGGGAAGTTTTTTTTATAATTTTGTTGAAAATATTTACTTTGCCTTTCAGTCAATATTTTTTGCCCTCTTCTACACCTATTATTCTTATGTTTCATCTTCTCATTGTATCATGGATTTCATGGATGTTTTGGGTTAGAAGCTTTTTGAGTTTTGCATTTTCTCTGACTGTTGTATCAATGATTTTTACTGACTTCTGCTCATGAGATTCTCTCCTCCATCTCTTGTATTCTGTTGGTGATGCTGGCATCTATGACTCCCAATGACTTCCCTAGGTATTCCAACTTCAAAATTGTCTCCTTTAGTTTTTTCTTCAGTGTCCTATTTCTGTTTTCAGTTCCTTCACCTGGTTTTTTGTGCTTTCTTTTAGCTCTTTAGGTGATTTTTGTGTTTCCTCTTTAAGGGCTTCAACTTGTTGCGTGTATTCTCCTGATTTTCCTGTACTTCTTTAAATGTGTTATTTATGTGCTTCTCAAAGATCTCCATCATTATTATGAAGTATGATATTAAGTTTAAATCTTGTTTTTCTGATGAGTTGGGATATCCACTATTTGCAGTGGTGGGAGAACTGGATTCTGATGCTGCCAGGTTGTCTTGGTTTGTATTTCTTAAGAGTCTTGAGCTTGCCTCTTGCCATCTTGATACAGGTGATGATAGGTAATCTTGTTGTCTCTTACTGCAGCTTGTCTCCCCGGTGGGTCTGTGGGCCTGTGATCTGCAGAAAGAGATTGTTCCTGGGTGCTTCTCTATCATGGTTGGCTGTGATTTCCGATGGCAGAGCCCAGTCCTGATATTCCTGGGCCAGTTCTGACCTTGGGCCGGACGTGTGCACTCCCAGCAGCATTGCTGCTTGTATAGCGAAAGTTCTGGGTGGCCTCTCCTGTGGTGGACACTGTATAAAGGAAGTTAACTCTCCCTTCCCCTTAGGATGAAGAGCATTCCTGCATCTCTTCTGAGTTTCCATGACCTGTAGTCGGGTGGGCCGCCGGTCCTGATGAAACTGGGCTGGGTATCCCAAAAGTAATTTCTAATCGTAGTAGGATCCGCCCCGTAGGAGGCTGAGCTCATAGATCAGCTGCACAGGCACTTTTTGGACCAAGGTTGAGCCTGACACACACACCTGTGGAGGTCATGCAGGGAGTTCTCGTAGCACAGGGAGCACAGTGCTCTCTGGTAAAGGGTCCTCTCCAACCCACAGCGAGGGTCTGGTCCCCACCACCAGGACTCAAGATCGGCCTGCAGGAAGCTGTACTCCCAGATCAGATGCACAGGCACTTTTCAGACCAAGGGTGAGCCTGAGCCACAGGCCCAGAGGAGTCAGACTAGAAGTTCTTGAAACTCAGGGAATTTGGTGCTTTCTGGCAAAGGCTCCCTTCCGGCTGACAGTGAGAGCCAGGTCCCCATTATCAGGATTCAGGATCTGCCTACTGGAGGCTGAGCTCCCAGATCAGATGCACAGCACATTTCTACCTCAACCAGTTGTTAGCCCGAGGCACAGACTACCACCTGTACTGTGAGGGAACACCAGGAATTCTCGGGGAACAGGGAGCTGGGATCCTTTTTGGCCTAGAAAATGAGCCAGGTCTTTGCCATTAGGATTCAAGACCTGTGTGCAAATGGTAGATTTTCAACCAAAAGTTATCCAAAAAGATAAGGAAGGACACTTTTTACTCATCACAGGAAAATATATCAAGACAAACTTTCAATCCTGAACATCTATGTTCCAAATACAAGAGCACACACATTCATAAAAGAAACCCTACTAAAGCTCAAAGCATATATTGCACCATATACAATACTAGTGGGAGACTTCAAAACCCCACTCTGATCAATGGACAGATCATGGAAGCATAAACTGAGCAGAAACATGATAAAACTAGCAGAGGTTTTGAACCAATTGAAATTAATAGACATTTACAAATTATTTTATCCTAAAACAATAGAATATACTTTCTTCCCTTAGCCAGGCTAACCAAAGGGAACAGAAAGAGTATCCAAATTAACAAAATCAGAAATGAAAGGGGGGAGGACATAACAACTGAAACTGAGGAAATTCAAGAAATCATCTAATCCCACTACAAAAGCCCATGCTCAATAAAACTGGAAAATCTGGATAAAATGGACAAATTTCTGAACAGATACCAGATACCAAAGTTAAATCTTTACTGGATTTTCCTTTTTGGTTCATGAATCTATATATTTATGATCTCTTACTAGTTTGCTTCAGCTTCAATGCTTATACTCTGTTAAAATAAATCCAATCCCATTGATTTTTTAATTTTCAATATCTAATCTAATAATATTTGAAGAAAAAATTTGTACTTCTGATATTACATTTTTTACAAGTATAAGTTTTATTTGTTTATTTTCATACATCTACTATACTAATTACTTTTTCAGTTCTGTGAAAGCACTTTGGTCAAGAAAAGTTAAAAGAAGAGCATTTAATGAGACTTACCATTCCAGAGGATTGGGATCCATGATGTTAACATGTGCCATATTAAGGCATGGCATGATGGTATCTTCACATCTTAAACTGCAAGCCAGAAGCAAAGAACACACTGGGAATAAATCTGTTGGTACCTCAGAGCTTGCCCTGACCCATCTCCAATTCTTCCCAAATAGTTCCACTTGCTGTCTATCAAGTACCCACGTTTATGAGCCTATGAGGGCCATTCTCACTTAAACCACCACATTCCACTGCAGCCATCTAAAGCAAAATGCATTCAGTCCAACTTCAAAGATCCTTATAGTCTAAAGATTTTAAATGCAAAATTTGAAGTTTTTTCTTAGACTCAAGGCAAATTATTAATTCCAGTATCCCAAAGATCAAAAAGCAAAGTATGTATGTCCAACATGCAACGGCACAGAATGTACTCCACCATTCTGAAGAGAGGGATGGAAGAGTGGTAATAAAATCATCCTGAGCCAGAGCAAGACCAAAATCCAGCATAGTAACTCCCAATCTTTCAGCTTTCTATCCATATCCAAGGCTTGTGATGGCCCCGCCCTTTTAGACTTATTGCTTGCAAGAAAATTCTCTCTCATTGGCTCGTTCTGCTCTCTGTCTGTAATTTCAGAATGCTGCAATATGGCAGCCAGAAAATCTCAAAGCACACATCTCAGTCTGCCAGCAGGAGGCAGAGAGCACATTGGATCTTCTGAAATCTTGTAGCCTACCCTGGTGATACAAGTCCTCTATTAAGGCCAGATCTCTTAATCCTTCCCAGAACAGTTCTACCATCTAGAAAACTCAAATCACCATATCTTTCATTTATGTTTTTCATAAATACTTCTCAAATCCCATGACTGCCAAGTTGATCTACTCAGAAACTTTGGGCTTTATATACTGGGCACATTTTCCCATAAAAACGGATTAAATCCTCTTTCTCACATCTACTATTTTTTCCTTGTGTTAAGTTGTCAGAATTCCTACCATGCTATGAGATAGTTTGCTTTTGTTCAAGTGAAGTCTTGTTCAATCTGCTGTTTACCTTCCTATAGCTCACTTTTTTTCCCTTTAAGGTTGGATTAACACTATTAGAATAAGTCTTAAAATTACCTTCATTAGACTGTGGCTTTTCCAACACCTCAAAGACACCTGAGGAATTCTCAAAGTGTCCTTTGGTGCCTTAATGAGAAACTCTAGCATTAAGAGTCTAGACTGTCTTTTTTGTGAGTACCTCCACAACTCTCACCGGCTGCATGGAGTTTACCCGTAGGCACATTCGGTTTAGCATTGAGCTGAACATTAGAAAGGACCTTTCTGTGTCTTTCCAGGCTTCTCTCTGCACAGCTCCTTCCTCTCTGGAGCCCTGCCCAGCAAATTTCCTACTGCCTTCGATTATGATATCAGCTTCCAAAGCTAAGCACTTTGTTCATGATCTGCCTCCCCATACCTTGATTTGGAAAGTGCTTCCAGGCAGAAAGCTGAAATAATTATAGGGTTCACCTCACTTGTTTCCCTTTTCTTGGGGATCAAAGTACTGTGTTGCCTATTGCACAAAGTCTGAAAACACTTGCTTCCATTTTTTTTCTTTGCAGTTTTATAACTTTTTAAGTGAAGGAGGTGGGCTATTGCTCAGCAGCACTGCTACTGACAGAGGCAGATGGGGTTTTCAAGGGAAGGGGTAAAATACACCCGAGAACAAGTGATTCATGGTTCTTATAATACTGGCTGTTGTAAAAGTTTAAGTATTGTGATATGTGTCAAGCATGCTGAGGATCTCCTGTGTACCTGATACTGTGAGGTACAAAAGCTGTATCGCAGCCCTGAACTAAAGACACAGTGTGAAACATCTAACATATTTAGAGGCATTGATAAAAGCACATTTGAAGGCATAATTAATTGGGGGACAAAATATCAGGGAAATATGAATTTCTGAGCAGAGGTTTACTCTGCTGAACATGCAGACATGCTTTCTATTTTGTTACTCCCATTAAGCTGTACTCTGATGGACAGGAGTGTAAATCTCCGGCCCTTTCCTCCATTGAGAGCAGAAAGGGATGTTCTACCTTAGTAAGAGGCCGGGCTGTGGTCCTACTTTGACTTCATCATTCCGCATCTTTATATTGTATCTTGTGCTTTCCAGAGATCTCACAGTTACCAGCACTTTGAACCTGACAATCTCAGGACATGGAAGAAGATTTTAATAGTATTATTATTGAAAGATAGTTAAAATACAACTCTCCCTCCCAAAATCTCCCGCCCAAAAAGTGCGACTTTTCTTAGTTTGTATATTTACATATTGTTAGCCATCATTACTATCTAATATTAAAATATGTTCATGACTTTTAATAACATCTATCCATTCATGAGGGAGTTACTCTCAATGTCAACATCCTACTAGCCTCTAGGAATCAATAACCTTTCTGCATTGCATGCACATGCTTTGTCTGTACACTTCATGAAGAATGAAATCAATCCCTAGGTAGAAACATGCTCTTGTCATCTCTTTTAAACATTAATCCAGAGGAACCAGTGCAGGAACCTAGCTATGGAACCATACCTAGGGAGGCAGACTCAACCTGAGATGTCTGATACACATTGTCTTTCCAGAATCCTCATCACCTACCACAGTTCCAAACAACTACCATGTAGTTTGTCTGACTCTGTCTACCCCTGCTGTAGCTATCCCTCTGCTTTTACTTTCAGATTATGGCCAGAGCCATAGTGTGTGTGTGTGTGTGTGTGTGTGTGTGTGTGTGTGTGTGTGTGTGTACATGTGTGTGTACATATCCACATCTAAACACACACACACATTTTTCTAAGACAGGATTTCTTTATGAAACAGCTCTGGCTGTCTTGGTACTTGCTTTGTAGATCAGGCTGGCCTCAAACTCTTAGAGATCTGCCTGCCCCTGCCTCCCAAGTCCTGCAGTTGAAGGCAAGTGCTACTTTGTCTGGAAATTAGCATATGTATTTTGAAACCCTCTAAGTCTTTGGATCTTTTTGGTGTGGTTGCCTACTACCATGTGGCTGATCCAATGTGGGTTTCATTCTCCCATTCTACTCTAAAGAGCTATGAGATTTGCACCTTAGTCTCCTGGACTTCTTTTTAAATCAACACATTGACCTTGTGGTTCTAGTTGAGACCATTCTTGGTTTTAAAAAATCAGTGAGACCAAGAAGCCCAAGAGAAAAGATTAGGATTTGTCCTATATCATTTGCGATCCAACAAGATACCCAAGATTTCTGGTAACACTGTTTTCCTGCCCTTTAACTCTTCAATCATTAGGAAAAACAAACATGTTCTTGTTCACCTAAATAGCATCAATTTTATATAAACAAAACAATCCCACATTATTCTTTTGTGACAGACTTGTTCACATACTGTATATCAGATTCTTCTTTCCTTTGTATTTCCAAATGATATCCCAATTCATGGATGTGCCCTGTATTCACAGAAAGTGGAAAGTTTAATCATTTCTAAATTTGGCCTTATCATAATAATGCCACCATAATCATTCATATAAAAAATTTTGGAAATATTCTTCCATTTTTCTTGGATAAAATTATTCTAACCTATCATTATGCTACATTTTGGTAAACTTCAAACTGTTTTTTCCAACCTTAACAACAAATAAGATTTCCAATGTCTTTATGTTCTTAAAATATTCCCATTCCTAATTCATTTGATTTTAATTATCATATGAGTAGAAAACAGGATCTCACTTTTATTATCTATAGTCATATATAATATCTATCTCTATATAGATAGATCATTACCTAACTTCTTTAATAGTGAATGACTTGCATATAATCATAAATTTCCAGTTACTAGTATATCTTCTTTAGAGAAGTATTTGTTTAGATAACCTTTTATTCTTATATTGTCTTTTTATTTTTTGCAAAGTGTTATATATACTAGATATTTCTTAGAAAATAGATAATTTGCATATATTTTCTCACATTTAACTGGTTATCAATTTTATAACATGTTCTGAAACACCAAAGTTTTCAATATTGATAAAATTCAATGTATCAATTTTGTTTGTTATTCATGACTGTAAGTGTTTTATTTTTTAAAACCATGACTAACTCAGACTTACAAAAATGTGCCCCTGTTTCCTCTAAGAAATTTATTGAACTTATTTTCTAATTTATATTTCATTTCCTTCACATACAAAATTTATTGCTATATTTTACTCATTTGAATTTAGTTTGGGATTAATCTTATATATAAGGTTAGTTTATTGAATTGACATCTTTATCTTTTGAATAAAGTACTTGTTTACTGTTGAAACTTTTGCTCTAAGCACCATGTTAGCTGGGTACCACATAGTTTTAATTTGTGAGCCTTAATTTATATCAAAATGTACTCTAGGTACATTTTTCAACTCTAGGTACATTTTTCATTTCTTTTTATGGCCGATTAGCTGTTCTGGAGGATAATTGATTACATACTTGTGTATTTCCCAAACTTTATTATGACATGTGCATTAGTTACTTTATTATTGCTATGTCTAAACACCATGGCCAAGGCAACTCATAAAAGAACGCATTCAACTGGGGTTACAGTTTCAAAGGGTGAATCCATGATGCCAGAACATGGTGGCAGGAGCAGCTGAGAGCTCACATCCTGGTTCACATGCAGAAGGCAGAGAGAAAAGCACACTGCAGATCGTACGAGTGTCTTAAACTCTCAAAATCTGTCCCCCGTGACACACCATTCCCAATAAGCAAACACTTTCTAATCTTTTCTGAATAGTTCTATCAACTGGAGACCACGTGTGTAAACATATGAACCCATGGGGCAATTCTCATTCAAACCACAATCATATGGGTATACATACCATTCAATTGTGTTTTTTAAGCATAGTTAAGTGTTTTTAATTGGGAATGCATAAGTGCATGTTGCTATTGCTGAAAAGAAGATAATGTAGACACTTATCTTTTAAAACTGTGGCTTATATCTTCCTTATTTTTTGACAGTTCTCTCTCTCTCCCTCCCTCCCTTCCTCCCTCCCTCCCTCCCTCCCTCTCTCTCTCTCTCTCTCTCTTTCTCTCTCTGTGTGTGTGTGTGTAATATATACATTATAGTTACTTGATTGAAATATTCTCATTATTATTTTTAGGATAGCCTGTAAAGTGTTTGCATCTTACTATACTTGATCTTATTTGTTCCCTCCCCTTCTGTCCTACCCCATGTCTCACCAGCACTTCAGCATATTTCTTCCCTTCCTCTGCTTAGTTCCCTAACTTTTTACACAGATTCTGTCTCCTCTAATTTCTATACCCTATTTCTATAACCTCTCTTATGATTGGCTTTCTAATCTCATGACTTACACACACACACACACACACACACACACACACACACACACACACCTAGGTTCCGTATGTAAAAGAAAACATTATTTTTTTCTGAGTCTTGCTAATTTTTCTTGGAGTTATAATTTTTACTGCACAAATCTTCTTTTAATGTTGCTTTATTTTCTTTACAGCTGCAAAAAATTCCATTGTGTATGTGTACCATAGTTTCATCAGTCATTCTTTTATTGATGAACATTGAGTTGATCCCATTTTGTTGTTATCATGAGTAGAGCACCAAAAACTGAATGTGCAAGTATCTCTTTGGTGTGTTGACATGAATGTCTTTGAATATGCACCCAAGAGTATGATAATGGACTCATATTTTTTATTTTATTATATAATGTTGCTCTTTGACTATAGTAGCAATGTTTTTTTTTTTTTTTTTTTTTTTTTTGCTTTACTTTGTATAACAGTAGTTGACCACTTCAGCTCTTTGCTTATAATATCCATGAGGTAATTTGCATCTGTCTTTGAATCTAGACTTTTATGAAGAATATATATTTTGATTTCGGTTTTACAATCTATCCTTCTGAGAATATTTGAATCATTTACATGTAATGTAATTGGTAAGTACACAATATTTGTAATTATTTTTTTACCATTTGTATTTAAGTCCCTTGTATATTTTATTTATTACTTGAATTCTCCATTGTTGTCTTCTTTGTGTTGAATAACTATGTAGTGTTCAATTTTAATTTACTTTTGAGTATGTATTTTAAAATTTATTATTTAGGTCTTACCTTAAGAATTTCAATTTAAGTCTCAACTTAGACAAATATATATAAACATTAATTCAAGAACAGGAACAGTATTATCTAAAACTTGGTTCTTAAGCATGCTCTTCTCCTTTCTTTTCTTATGCAACTGCTACATAAAGTACATCCTTTACATGTCATCAATCTGATGACATAGAGTTGTAACAAAACATAGCCATACATTGTCCTGTACACACAACAAACACACACACACACAGAGAGAGAGAGAGAGAGAGAGAGAGAGAGAGAGAGAGAGAGAGAGAGAGAGAGAGAGAGAGAAAGAGAGAGAGAGGAGATGTGTACATGGCTACAGTTATTACTGAAATTCTACTGTCTTGGCTTTTTTAATGGTCTAACTGCAATATGACTAGACGAGTTCCTGCTTCATGCTTCAGATTCAGCTTCTTGAATATTTAGATTAAAGGAGTTTAAAATCAAATTTTGGAAAATGTAGTAGTCATTTCTTTACATAATCTGTTTTTTTTATTTTTTTGCTCTCATCTCTTTATGTGTGTGTATATAGATATATTCAGTGATGTCCCATAGTTCCCCAACACTTTGCTAATTTTTCTTAATTATTTATCTTCTTTTTCCAGATGTATAGTCACAATTAACCTGTCTTCAAATTTCCTAATTTTCTTTCTGCCAACTGAAATATACCATTGATTAACTCCAAAAAAATGTTTTATTTCATTCCTTGAGTTTTTAAACTCCAATATTTCTATTTGAATATTTTATAATTTTTTATCTTTTACCTGCATTAATTATGCATTGTTTTGCATGTCAATGTAATTCCTTAACCATGATTTTCTAAGTATATATGCAAAGGTTGTGTTATTTCTTTAATTCTCTAAGTCCACCATCAATGCTTTTCAAGGACAGAACCTACTGACTATTCTGTCTTATGTATGTGAGCCATTATTTCCATTTTAGTTTTATGCTTTATATTATGTTGTTTAAATATATACAGCTTCAATGTTTCTTTAAAATGTGGCATTTCTGCTAATAAGAATTTTCATTTCCAGTTATTTTAGATATAACTTTTGAAAATTCCTATTCTTTATGATACATGTAGCCACTGAAACTCATACTCAGGCTAGTGGCCAATTAATAATTTAACATAATTTTCCTTTAATTCCTACAGCCAATTATTATTCTAAAGAAAGAAAATTTTGTTTTAATTTTTCCACATTTTCACATAACTGTTTTAACTATCTCTTTGGTATGTAGCATCAAGTTCAACCAGAATTAATTTATTAGGGCCACCTTAGACTTTTACTAAGTACATATATGGCTCAGCTTGTGGCTCTAACCTTTTAGATCCCCAAAAATAGGAGTTATTGTAAGGCCCATGAAAGCATCTAATTTCTCTAAATTTTCCTTTCAGGTTTATGATCTGACTTTTGTATGCATTGATATAGCTTTACTCCCAGTAACTACAATGATAATGAACTGCTGATAATTGTTTATAACAAACACCTTGGGTTTTTGCCAGTGAGCAATCCTTGACTTGGATCAACTGAAGACAGGTTTTGTGTGTGGAAGAAAAACTTTCATGTAAAATTTCTAGAAAGTCAGATAACGAGAATACATCTCTTCTGCGAAAGCTCCAATCCTATCTGCCCTCTCCTGTGGCTATTGTCTTGTCCATCACGACTGCCGATAGGGCTGCTGGGCTGCTGTGTTAGTATTACCACAGACGTGCAGAGAGGACACTGCAACAGCACTAGTTAAGCCATCTCAACATTTGCTGTTATTACCCATGTTTGGCTGTTTTTTCCATCATGAATGCATACTTCTGGTTTTCCTGAAATTTTCATGCATTTCCCTGGGATTTGAAAAACACTGATTTTTTTTTAAACCGTGTTTTCCCAAATCTGCATAGCTTTTATTTTTAAAAAAAAATGTGTTCTACCATTCGGGAAATGTTTCATAATATTCTGTGCATCATTAATTTTAGCATACAAACTCAAAAAAGTTATTTGATTATTATATTGTGTGTTTACACTTGTATGATGAGCATGTGTGTACATGCACATATCATGGCATGCATACTGAGTCAAAAAAACAGCTAGTTTGTGGTTCTCCCCTTCCATCTTTACTTTGCTGTATGTACAGAATTCATGCATCAGCCTTGTGCAGTGAGGTTGCATACCTGGAGTGCTATCTCAGTGGCAGAGATGCTCAGAGATCCATGAAGTCTTCCCTGGTCACAGAATTTCCCAGCGATTCAAGAAGTCCTCATGCTTCAGCTTGTGCTGCTCCTAAGCACTCTGTGGCTGTGAAAAACTGTTCTACATTCTTAGCCTTACCCTTTATGTCTTGAAAAGTTCTGAATATCCTCAAATCATTTTGAGACACAAGATCTCAATAAAATACATTCACTAACATGTAACAAGAAACAGTTCTTCCCACCCTCCTGGGACTTTACCCAAATGGTCTTATTCCTCTCAGGATTTTCAGCCAGGGGAGATTTGACATCTCTCTGATTCTCATTGTGTCCTTCTAAACTTATAGTGCATCCCTTGAGTCTTTTCCATTTCCTTTAATCCTGAGATTTAAAAATAAACAAGAAAACAAGCAAAAGAATTAAAATAATTAAAACACATTTCTTTGTTGAGATTATTTTATGGGTTTTATGGACTATGGATTAGTTATCTGATGCTTACACATTTAAATTAGAGAGCTAAGAGTGTATTTAAGGCTCTCAGTGGGCTCCAGATCCTCTTAGCACTTTTCTCTATGATTCCAGGCTACCTGGAGGTAAACATCTCTTTTCTGTTATATTTTTTTCAGGACATGCAAGGCCACCACTGGCCAAAGCAATATAAGCAAGTGCTCATGAATGAATAACTAAGGAAACCATGAGCTAAAATAAATCCCCTACATTTATCATCTCAGTGATGGAAAGCTAACAACTAAAAACTGTACATAATCACATTTGCTATAGTTCTTTGAATCATAGGCACTTATATTTTCTTGCAAATGGAAATCATTGGCTATGTCCCATCATTTTGACTGATAAAATGTGAATGTCAGTCTGTTCTAGGGTACAAATGATTTTCAGGGAAGGTTTCTCTTCTTCAGTACAAATAGATGGCTGTGTCTTTCTCCCTTCCAGTGCATTCTGTCTGAATCACTGATGTAGTTCTAAGACCTTCAACAGCTCTGTTCTAAAGAGAAATCTAGAAGAAAGGAAGACAAACCTACCATTTCTTGCACTGGCAGTCACTTTAAATTTTATCAGCCACCACACACTACAAGCATCCTGTTGTATGATAACAAAATGTGACTCCTTTAAGCTATGATAAAGTTTTCTGATAACTGTGGCCAAAGCCTTTCTTAGTTATAAACAAATCCAGTTTGAAAGGTCAAATGAAATAACATGGATGCCTATGTATTTAATTTTTTTTATTTTGAAAGTATTCATTATTAATTTTACATTCTAAAAAATAAACCATCAACTTCTGCCACAATTTTGTTTTAATTCTTTTGATCTCAGCTTATTTTATCTCCAAGTATATTACAGAAAGGTGTAAAGTGTTATTTTACAAGTTTTGTATGACTCACTTCTACAGAATTCAGAATCTCTTCATTTTCAGAAATTCTGTATAAACCATAATATTGACAGTTCTAAACTATATATTGTAGTGATATGACTTCATTAATATTACTATAAAATATTTTCAGACAGTAAGAAAATAATGTTGACACTCAGGCCATCTCGACTGGGAAAACAGAGCAAATGCTATTCCCTGTGCCCCTCACCACCTCTGTGCACTGCAAGCTCCCTTGCCATTATTCCATAGCTTAGAAAAGTCTCAAGCAAACCCAAATCTAGGGAATAAAAGAGTTTGGGGCAGCAATTTGCCTAACACAAAGGTCTTGTGGTTAACATCATCCCCTTGTTATCTTTGCTCAATCCAAAATCAAGAGCAATACTTTTATTTTATTGAACAACTTTATTTTCAAAAACAAAGATAAATGTAAAAATTTTAAGCATTTTTGCATAAAAGTATGGGAATACATTTTTGTCAGTGCTTGGCTTTTTTAAAAAGGTTTGATAGTGTGCATTAAGATCTTACTAGTTACAATGAGCATTAAAGTACATGTAAAACAGGATGTAACTCAGAATTGGTCAAAGTTTTCTTGGTGTGTAAGGATTAAGCATAATGTTTTTTTTTTCTTTTCTTTCTTTTTTTTCCCTTTTCTTGAACTTCACACAGTCTGTGAATTGTTTCTGGGGTGTTCAGAGCTTTCTGGAGTTAGTATCCAGTTATCAGTGATACTAATTATGCATATTATGTCTGTTCTTTTGTGACTGAGTTATTTCACTCAGGATGATATTCTCTAGATGCATCCATTTTCTTAAGAATTTCATAAAGTCATTGTTTTTGATAGCTGAGTGGTACTTCATTGTGTAAATGTACCACAATTTTTGTATCCATTCATCTACTGAAGGACATTTGGGTTCTTTCCAGCTTCTGGCTATTATAAATAGAGCTGCAATGAACATTGTGGTGCATGAGTCTTTGTTGTATATTGGAGTGTCTCTGGGGTAAATGCTCAGAAGTGGAATAACTGGGTCTTCAGGTAAGAGAATTTTCTGCATGGAACATTGGGAAAGAAACTAGTGAGGGTAAGGGGAGCATGTCCTTTGTTCACTACTGCAGCTAGCTTCCCATGTCCTTCAACTTGGTGAAGTAAAAAGAACATTATAGGAATTATATTGAAATGATAGGAAGCTTCTAAGGTTCCAGACAGTAAGTAGAGACATTTCTGGCATGGTGATATTCTTAAACACAGTTATTGAGGATTAATTCTTCTTTCATTGTAAAGAGAAATAAATCATGAAGCAGAAAGGTCAATGATTCATTCAAAGTCTTCAATAGAATATCAGAGCTCAGGTAAAGAGAGGTGGGTCTCAAAGTTGGGGCAAATTTCTCTCTGGATGCAAAATATGTATAATGCATGTGAAGATATAATGACAGCTGTTCTAGCCAACATACAAATATTCTACAGTTTTAAAAACAGAGTGTAATACATGTGATCAAGAAACAGGATTTCACTAGAATCAAACACTGAATCGTATTACATTGAATTTTTTGTCAACCTCATGATCCCAGGAGTTAAATGTAGAGGATGTCAATTTGGGAATAGCTATTAGCCTTTGGAGACAAAAAACACACATAAGTAAAGGTTATCCATGTTTGTAAATATCAGGTGGCCATAATAAACTAGACCCTATCAACAAGGAAAGGACAGAAAAGAATGAGGTTTCTCATAGCAGTACTTTGCTATCCGAGTGATGTATACACACCACACACCAATCATCATTTCCTAGGGCAGTCTACCCTTGAAAGATCATTGCCTACTCAGTAATAGGAACAGAGAGGAACTAGGTAAATGTAATTAATTTGCCAAATTCTGTTTAAATACACTCAGAGTAATAACCCAATAGAGGTTGAAATCCACCTGCAAAATTAAAGACATTGCTTCATTTCTGTATTTTACAGGTGAACATAGTACAAAAAACTGCCTGATCAGTTCATATAGGGTCCATTTAGAGATATTTATCAGAAAGAAGGCTCAGTGATGCCTTTCCAGCTTCTATTGGTTTCTGGGGAATGTTACAGCATGCAGTCAGCTGCCTACAAGTGAACAAAGAAGTCTGCGACATGGAGTCCCAGGTAATGACCTACTTATGATAGACATACATTTATTAATATGAAGCCAATGCATTCAAAAATTAGATGTCTCATTCATTAATTCTGCATTTCACAAATTGTAAGAAATATATCTTTATCTTTATAAATTATAAACATTCACATAAAGACGCATATACACATATAAGCTAGTAACCAACCCAAAGAAAATATGTCAAAACTAAATAAAAGAAGACAGAAGACTCAGCATATGACAACCTTGGGAAACAATATGAAATTAAACAAAAGCAAATATTGAGAAAATTGTTTTGGCATAAATAGGACCTCAGGGAGTCAGCGAGCTCTTTGGTTCTTAGTCTTTTCTGTTATCTGTGATATGCCCCATCATGGGGGGAAAAAAGGAGAAAATGAATTATTTTTATGCTTAAGTTAAACTGTCATTTATATGACTAGTGTTCAGAAAAGCCTGCAATAGGTTGTAGAGTTTGTTCACCTGGATGGAGGTGTTGAAATCTGGAAATAAAACAAATTAAAAAATGTAAATTAAACAACAAACAAATACATACTACGGAGAATCAGATGACCAGGAGAAAGATGGAACATCATCTTCCTTAATATGTTCAATGCACATGGTCAACCTACAGGCCACTATATCCATGGATATATACGTCTCAAGACAAACGGTTAAAGTAGTTCATTTTTCTGTTCCTTGGACAGCCTTTTCTGTACTTATAGCAACTTTTTGAGCCTTTCAAAAAAGAGATGAAAAAGCATGATGGTTTGTGTTTAATTTCATGGGTCTTCAGAATGGCTCAATAAGCAAACAAGCCTGCTGCAAACTTGACAACCTGAGTTTGATTCCTGCAACCTACATGGTGGACAGAGAGAAATTTCTCACATTAAGTTGTCCACTGAAACCTCCAACACACATACACACCAATTAAATTAAATAATATAAAGGAAAAAGTAACAAGAACTTAAGCCAATTTATTGGGTTCAAATTCTTGAATGAATCCTATCATCATTCAGCTATTTTGCTCATCTATCTAAAAATGAAGCAAATGATAACTTAATTTTTATTATAAAGATTAAATAAATATGCTAATAATTTCTTATTTTGGGGCTAAGTCTAGGTGTATGCACTCCAAGTTTTTATATGTATCAGCTTTCTTTCTATTTCTGCCTGCTTACCACTAACAAATACATTATGAAAACTAAGGGTTGTTTAAGATGACTCAGAAAATGAGTGTGAAGATGACTTGGACAGGATTGGACTTGGAGTCTGAGACTAGTTGACTACAAATTAACAATTTAGCAGTTCCTGGCTTCAGGTTTCTTGTTAGTCAAAGACAAGTTCTTCCTTTTGTACTTATTGAGAACATTAAGAGCAACTAGTATATATAAACAATGTTCTCAGTAAGTAAACTCATGCAATAAAGTTCCAGAAAAGGGAAGTATGAGGGTGCTACTTATAATATGTTTACAATCATCACCTTAAAGTATGTCTAGATGCCTAAATGAAGAAACAAATTTTGTGTGAAATTGCTCTACAACTTCAGTAACCCCACTCAAGTTTTTTTTATATATCAAATAGTAGATAGATCTTTCTGTGACTCTGCCTAAAGGCAGAGATCTGACAGTAGGAAATCTATGAGTGTTTTCTTAGTTTTGAACTTTAAAAGCCTTGAGGAAACAGAAATAACTAGGTATTGGCCATCAGTCAAGGATTAACCTTGGAAGAAAGAAGCTAAATAAACTCCTTGTCCTAAAGCAACCTACCTTCTGGCGACTGAATTGAGGATATTGTAGAGGCATAGTTGAAAAATGTCAAATTGAGCAGAGTCATCAGCTCTGTTCCCTGGCCACACCCTGGAATGTTCAGATCTGGGTCACATGAGAATATGGGAGATTATTTCCTTTTCATTCAGTTGGTTTGGCAACGGGAAGACAAAATTTTCAGACAGAAATGTTTACATTCTGGGAAGCAAGGAACAATGTCAACTTTAGTAGATTTTTCCATCTGATGAGCATGACAATCCTGAAATATCAGAGCAGCCAGTAGAGCAGGGGAGTTTGATAGACACGAGGCAGGGGATACTGAGGGTACAGGCTGTATGAAGTGACCACAAGCACCAGATGGGGAAAGGACTTCTCAGAGTTGTTAATCACACATACTTCATCTAGAGCTTAGAAGCCCTAACTACAGCAATAATTATGTTCTCTAGAACTCAGAAAGAGCTGAGTTATCATGGAGACCCACAATAGCATAAAATTTTACGCGAACCATTCTAAGAAATAAAGACTCAGAATCATAAATGTGTGCAACTTGCAAGTTCTATATGAAATCCCTACTCACCATATGTTGTCAACACTACATACTAATTTACAGAATAAGAGAATACACTGTGACTTGCACACATTGTGTATTAATTACGTCTATACTGCCTTCTCTCCCCACTGCCACCCTGATGCCCTTCCCATTCCCAAATAACTCCTCTTCAACTTGGATTCAAGTTTCATTTAAGTTTTCCTATATGTGAGAGGAAATGTGATTCTTTCCTATGTTTAGATTAACATGATACCCTCTACTTCCATCCACTTTGATACAAATAACAAGATTTTATCTTTTGAATATGACTAATACTCTATTATGTGTATACATATGTATGTTTATATACATATATAATAGGTACTTTTTGCATTGCTGGTTTTTCTGTTGCATGCTGTCTTCCTTTTATCTGGATCATAACCCCAGGGTGAGAGAGAAGGATTGGACAATACTCATATTTTGAGGAAGCATCATAATTTTCCATAATACCTATATGAATTTATATTTCTACTTATACTGCACAAACATTCCTTTTTTCCAAATATGTTTTTTTTAAATTTTGGGGGATTTTTGTAGCATCTGTTAATTTTGTAAGTGTGTATGTATATATATATATATATATATATATGTGTGTGTGTGTGTGTGTGTGTGTGTGTGTGTGTTGGATGAGTAGCTGAATAACAGTTTTCTCCCATTTTGTAAATTGTCTCTCTTTTTGTTATTTTCAGTTTTATTTTCTTATTTTTTTAATTAAACAAATTTACTGAAAAAAACAAAGATAATTGTACATATTTTTAAAAGCATTTTTACATAAAACTATATAAATATGTTTTTGTCAGTACTTGATATTTTTAAAGGTTTGATAGTATGCACTGAAATCTTACTAGTTACAATGAGCATAAAGTAAATATAAAATAAGATATACCTGGAAAAGTAATAGTTTTCTTGATGTAAAACCTAAACATAATGGGTTTTGTTTTTTTATTGAACAACTTTATTATAAAAAAGATAAATGTACAAATTTTAAGCATTTTTGCATAAAAGTATGGGAATACATTTTTGTCAGTGCTTGGCTTTTATTTTTTAAAGGTTTGATAGTGTGCACTAAGATCCTACTAGTTACAATGAGCATAAAGTACATGTAAAACTGGATGTAACCTGGAATTAGTCAAAGCTTTTTTGGTATGTAAGGATTAAGCATAATGGTTTTTTTCTTTTCTTTTTTTTTTTTTTCTTGAACTTCATATAGTCTGTGAGTTGTTTCTGGGGTGTTCAGAGCTTTCTGGGGTTAGTATCCAATTATCAGTGATTGCATATTATGTCTGATCTTTTGTGACTGGGTTATCTCACTCAGGAAAATATTCTCTAGATGCATCCATTTTCTTAATAATTTCATAAGTCATTGTTTCTGATAGCTGAGTAGTAGTCCATTGTGTAAATGTACCACAATTTTTCTATCCATTCATCTACTGAAGGACATCTGGGTTCTTTCCAACTTCTGACTATTATAAATAGAGCTGCAATGAACATTGTGGTGCATGTGTCTTTGTTGTATGTCAGAGCTTTTCTGGGGTATATGCCGAGAAGTGGAATAACTGGGTCTTCAGATAGTAGTATGTCTATTTCTCTGAGGAATAGCCAGACTGATTTCCAGAATGGTTGTAACAGTTCACAACCCCAGCAACAGTGGAGAAGTGTTCTTTCTCCATATCCTTGCCTGCATCTGCTGTCATCTGAATTTTTGACCTTGTCCAATCTGACTGGTGTGAGGTGGAATCTCAGGGTTGTTTTGATTTGCATTTCCCTGATGGCTAAGGATGTCGAGCACTTCCTCAGATGTTTCTCGGCCATTTGGTGTTCCTCAACTGAGCATGTTTTGTTTAGCTCTGTACCCCATTTTTAAATAGGGTTATTTGATTCTCTGGTGTCTAGCTTTTTGAGTTCCTTGTATATTAGGCCTCTATCTGACGTGGTGTGGGTAAAGATCTTTTCCCATTCTGTTGGTTGCCGTTTTGTTTTCTTGACGATGTCCTTAGCCTTACAGAAACTTTGCAATCTCATTAAGTCCCATTTGTTAATCTTTGACCTTAGAGCTTGAGCCATTGGTGTTTTGTTCAGGAAATTTTCTCCTGTGCCTATGTGTTCTAAGGTTTTCCCTACTTTCTCATCTAATAGTTTCAGTGTATCTGGTTTAATGTGGAGATCTTTGATCCACTTACACTTGAGCTTTGTACAAGGAGATAAGAAAGGGTCTATTTTCATTCTTTTGCAGGCTGAATGCCAGTTGGACCAGCACCATTTGTTGAATAGGCTGTCCTTTTCCATTGAATGTTTACAGCTTTTTTTTTTTTTTTTTTTTTTTTTTTTTGGTCAAGAATCAGGTGACCATATATGTGAGGGCTCATTTCTGGATTTTCTATTCTATTCCATTGATCCATGTACCTATCTCTGTACCAGAATTATGCAGTTTTTTGCACAATTGCCTTGTAATATAGCTTGAGGTCAGGGATAGTGATTCCTGCAGATGTTTTCTTGTTGTTGAGGATGGATTTTGCTATGCTAGGTCTTTTGTTATTCCAGATGAAATTACAAATTGCTCGTTCCTACTCTATGAAGAATTGGGTTGGTATTTTGATAGGGATTGCATTGAATCTATAGACCTTTTTTGTTAAGATCCCATTTTTCAATGTTTATCCTTCCAATATATGAGCATGGGAGATCTTTCCATTTTCTGAGATCTTCCTCAATTTCCTTCTTTAGAGGTTTGAAGTTCATGTCATACAGGTCCTTCACTTGCTTAGTTAGAATCACACCAAGGTATTTCATATTTTTTGTGACTATTATGAAGGGTATCTATTCCCTAATTTTAACATGAAGCGGTGTTGAATTTTTCAAATGCTTTCTCAGCATCTAGTGCGATGACCATGTGGTTTCTTTCTTTGTGTTTGTTTATATGGTGGATTACATTGATGGATTTCCATATATTAAACCATCCCTTCATCCCAGGGATGAATCCTACTTGATCATGGTGAATGATCATTTTGATGTGTTCTTGGATTCATTTTGTAAGCATTTTCTTGAGTATTTTTGCATCATTTTGCATAAGTGAGATTGGTCTGAAGTTCTCTTTCCTTGTAGGGTCTTTGTGTGGTTTAGGAACGAGGATTATTGAAGCCTCAAAAGTGAGTTAGGTAGTGTTCCATCTGATTCTATTTTGTGAAATAGTTTGGAGAGTATTGGTATTAGGTCATCAATAAATGTCTGATAAAATTTTGCAATTAACCCACCTGGACTTGGGCTTATTTTGGTTGGGATTTTGATGACTGCTTCTATTTCTTTTGGATTTATGGAATTATTTAGCTGGTTTATATGGTCCTGGTTTAACTTTAGTATCTGGTATCTGTCTAGAAATTCACCCATTTCTTCGAGATTATCCAGCTTTGTTGACTATAGGCTTTTATAGTAGGATCTGATGATTTCATGAATTTCCTCAGTTTCACTTATTATGCCTCCATTTTCATGTCTGATTTTGTTAATTTGGATACTCTCTCTTTGCTCTCTAGTTAGTCTGGCTAAGGGTTTATCAATCTTGTTAATTTTCTCAAAGAACCAGCTGTTGATTTTGTTGATTCTTGGAATGTTTTGTTTTTGTTGTTTGTTTGTTTGTTTCTATTTGGAGTATTTCTGCCCTATGTTCATTTATTGCTGTCTACTCCTCTTGGGTGTATCTTTTTCCCTTTGTTCTAGAGCTTTCAACTGTGCAGTCAAATTGCTATTGTATGCTCTCTCCAGTTTCTTTTTGGAAGCACTCAGAGCTGTGAGTTTCCCTCTCAGTACTGTTTAAATTGCATTCCATAAGATTGGGTATATTGTGTTTTTGTTTTCATTGAATTCTAAAAAATCCTTTATTTCTTTCTTTATTTCTTCTTTGACCCTGTTATTGTTTAATAGAGCATTATTTACTTTCCATGTGGATATTATGGGCTTTTTGTTGTCTTTGTTGTTATTAAGGACCAGCCTTAGACCTTGTTGAGCTGAAAAAATGAATGGGAATATTTCAATCTTTATATATCTATTGAGGCTAGTTTTGTGACCAATTATGTGGTCAGTTTTTGAGAAGGTGCTATGAGTTGCTGAGTAGAAGGTGTATTCTTTGGTTTTAGGATGACATGTTCTATAGATAGATATTAATTCCAGTTGGTTCATAACCTCTGCTAGTTTTACTGTGTCCATGTTCAGTTTCTATTTCCATGATGTGTCCATTGGTGAGAGTGGGGTATTGAGGTCTCCTGCTATTATTGTGTAAGGTACAAAATATTTTTTGAGCTTTAGTAGGGTTTCTTTAATTAATATGGGTGCTTTTTTATTTGGAGCATATATGCTAAGGATTGAGAGTTCCTCCTGACAAATTTCCCATGTAATGAGTAAGAAGTGTCCTTCCTTATCTTTTTTGATAACTTTTTCTTGAAAATCTACTTTAGTCGATATTAGAATGGCCACTCCAGCTTGCTTCTAGGGGCCATTTTCTTGGAAGTTTTTTCCCTAACCTTTTACTCTCAGATATTATCTGTCTTTGTCGCTGAAATGAGTTTCCTGTATGCAGGAAAATGCTGGGTTTTGTTTATATATCCAGTTTGATAGCCTATATCTTTTTATTGGGGTATTGAGTCCATTTATGTTAACAGATATCAAAGAATAGTGGTTGCTCTTTCCTGCTAGTATTGCTTTTGTAAGTAGAAGTGTGCCTGTGTATCTTTCTTCTTTTGATTTTCTTGCTTAGGAATCTTCCTATTTTTACTAGGATGTAGTTCCCCTCATTGTATTGGGTTTTCAACCTATAATTCGTTGTAGTTCTGGGTTTGTGGTCAGATATTGTGTGAATTTAGTTTTGTCTTGGAATATCTTAGTCTCTCCATCTACGGTGATTGAGAGTTTTGCTGGGTATAGCAGCTTGGGCTGACACATGTGCTCTCTTAGGGTCTGCATGATGTCTGTCCAGGATCTTCTAGCTTTCATAGTCTCTGTTGAGAAATCAGGTATGATTCTGATTGGTCTGACTTTCTATGTTACATGACCTTTTTCCCTTACTGTTTTTAGTATTCTTTCTTTGTTTTGAAAACTTGGTGTTTTGCTTATTGTGTGTTGGGTGAAATTTTTTTCTGGTCCAACCTGTTTGGAGTTCTGTAGGCTTCTTTTATGCTCATGGTCATCTCATTCTTAAGGGTAGGGAAGTTTTCTTCTATGATTTTTTTCAAGATATTTACTGTGCCTCTTAATTGATATTCTTTGCCCTCTTCTATTCCTATTATCTTTAGATTGTGGATAGGATCTTCTATCCACAATCTTCTCATTGTGTCCTGGATCTCCTGGACATTTTGGGTAGGGGCTTTTTGGTTTTTGCAATTCCCTGACTGTTTTGTTTATGTTTTCAATGTTGTCTTCAGGCTCCCGAGATTTTCTTTTCCATCTCTTGTAGTCTGTTGGAAATGTTTGCATCTGTGACTCTTGATTACTTTTTTGGGTTTTCTACCTCTAGGCTTGTCTCTTGAATTGTTTTCTTTATTGTGTCCATTTCCGTTTTAAATTCTTTCTTCTATTCCTTCATCTCTTTGGTTCTGTTTTCCTCTAGTTCTTTGAGTTCTTTGAGTGTTTTTCTTGTTTCCACACATCTATTAATCAAGATAATCTCCTATGGAGCATGCTGGTGTAGAAATTTTCTCAATATAGCTTTTTTCTCATGTGACTCTAGCCTGCCAAGTGGACAAACTAGGCTAAGGGGTCAAGTGTCTTCAGGAGTCTATTCTGTACCTCTGGTGAATATCTAATTTTATGATAATGCCATGCTGACTTTTTAACTGTTTGTTATTATGGTTCTGTTTGATGTCAAAAATTAGATAATATAATGATTACAGTTGTGATGTGTTTCTTTTCTTCCTCAAGAATATTTTTGGTTTTTGGACATCTATGCAAATTTTAGGGTTTCTTCTACTTTTGTCAAGAATGTCATTGATATTTTGGTGGAAATTGCACTGAATCTGCAAGCTTATTCTGATGGTATAAACATTTTATAAACATTTAATTTACTAATACATTCACATGTAAGGCTTACAGCCTTAGTGTCCTTGATTTCTTTCACAAGTGGCTTCTAAGTTTCATTATAAGAGAGTTGTATTAGTCAGGGCTCTTTAGAGTCACAGAACTTATGGAATTTCTCCATAAATTAAATGAATTTATTGTAATGACTTTTAGTCTGTATTCCAACTATCCCAACAATGGGCAGCTCTGAATGGGCAGTTCAGGAATCTAGTAGTTTTTCAGTACCAAGAGGTAAGCTGTTTCAGCTAACCTTCTGTTTAAGTTGGAATCCTGAAGAAGTAGATTCCAACAGATGTGCTGGCAAGTAAGTGCCCACAAGTGAAGAAGAGGGGTGCTTTTTTCCTCAGTATCCTTATGTAGGCCTCAAGCAGAAGGTGTGTCCCAGATTAAAGGTGTGTACCAATAAGACTAGATTTGGAGCTAGTTCCAGTCCAGTCTGGCCTTGAACTCAGAGATCTACTTGCCTCTGTCTCATGGGATAAAACACATATACTACCTTGTCTCAGCCTAAACTTATCTTGGCCACTATGCATCAAGATTTGGATCAAAATGTACTATTCCACGTCAATGTCTTGGTCAGAAGCTTGTGTCTTACACCCTCAATATCTGTATCACAGGTGATTGGTCCATTTCTATATTCCAAATGTAGTCAAGTTGACAACCATGAATAGCCACCACAATAGTTAAGCTTATTTTTTACATAATTTTGCAAAAATTATTATCTATATAAGAACAATATACTGTCAGTCCAACTTTCCCACAAAGAAATAAAACAATAAAATATAGTTATTTAAAAAGAGTCAAGTTGCCCAGGACTCTGAGAGCCGTCAGTATGAAGAGAAATGGCCACAAGAGAAGCAGCAATAGCTCTCTGCTTTTGACTTCAGGCCAAACAAAGCAGAGGAACACTGCTCAGAGCCTTCAGTGCCTGAGGCACACAAGAAGTGTGATCTGATTTTCAGTTCCACCAAAACAGCTGTGCTCAATACCAGAAAAAAACACAGGCAGAGGGGACAAAACTGAGCATCTCATCTTGTTCTATCCCTAAACTTTTTACCAATTAAAAATCTGAAAATGGAAAGCGATTGGCAAGTCAAGTATTAGATGACTAACAAAGCTACTGACAATTGTCTGGTGCTCACACAACAAAAACAAAAGTTCAACCCAAATTCAGAGTAACCCTATGGGAAATAAAGACTTTCACCTGAGAACCCAGAAGGAGGAACAGAGAACCCTTCTAAAGAACAGAAATTCAGGAACTTACTTAAAGATAATCTGTGATTTCAAAGAAGTTTAGCCACAAGAAATGCCAAAAGAAATGTATTATTGGAAGTCAATTACATAAGAAACTCTGATTTTTTTTCTCTGCAACTATAATGCCTGGTAAAAACAACTAAGCATACTAACTGAAATGATCAAATGATTAAAAACCAAAAGGTGAAAGTTGAATAGATATAGAAATAATTAAATTCTTACAGTGAAAGTTTTAGGATTTTATTATAATAACAAGGACTATAGCTTTTTTCAAACATATTAGTAGTTTGCTCTATAAAATAATAAAATATAATTTATCCTGTTTAGACTTTTGACAAAGAAGTGAAAAAAAAAAAAAAAGCTGATTCATTATACCGGGGACATAGCAGCTCAAAGGCAAGTGCCCAGATGAGACAAGAAATCTTTAAATGCATAGAACATTCCTGATATAAACAATAGAAAGCATTTAAAGCATGTCACAATTAAGGAAAGGGGAGAAAGTATCAGAAACAAATAAAATATCATTCAAGTGTAAAACAAATTTTCAGAAACATTCCTAGCATAAAATGCTGAAACTTCTTAGAGTAATGAGAAAGGAAATATCTAAGAGACAGAAAGAGACAGACACTGTAGTTTATAGACAATTATCATCAAAGGAGCAATAAGAAATTTACTGTTGACTTCTGAAGAGAAATGATAAAACCAAATAGCAATTCAGTACAATCTGCAGGTGCTGAGAGGAAGCAGGGAACTGTATTTCTAAGTTTGAGGTATCAGTAAGGGCTCTCTAGAGGGTCAGTTCTCAGGATCCCTTTGAAGTAGACTCCAATGCTAGTGCAGGAATGGATGCCAGTGGGAGCAAGACCAAGCAGGCAAAAAACAAAATCTTTGTCTTTCCCTGTCCTTTACATAGGCTGCCATCAGTGGGGTGACCCAGACTTGAGTTGGATCTTTCCACCTTAAAAGTTTAGGATTATAATTGGGTCTTCCTACTTTGAATGAATTAGCCAAGTCCCTCACTTGGGTTTAGTTAATCCCAGATGTAGTCAAGTTGAATAATGAGAATAGCTATCACATCTAGCGAATATTTCTTTTACCAACAATAAGAAATGTGTTCAGATTATCAGAAACTGGAAGAGACACTTACTTGCTTAGCTGTAACAAAGGAATTATTAGTGTTTGACAGGGGCCTGATAGACAGCCTTTGGGAAATGCCTGAAGGCTTAAGAATGAATGGGGTTCAGAGAAGAAAATACTAAACAAAGAGTATTTTAACTTTTCCACTGAAGAGTTTAGAGGGTAGACAGAATTAAAAGCCGTAATACATGTATGTTTGGAGAAGGATAAGATTAAGTTAACCCTTACATTGTGATGGAATTTTGAGGACAGCTTTTCTTTCTTCTTGCTTGTTGCTTTCGACTCTTTTTGTTTTACAAAGACTGAAAACTAGCTTGTGTTCTTCCCATGTCAGCTTCCCAAGTGTGTGCTACCATTCCTCACTAAACATATTAATTTCTACTAAATCATTATCAATTGGTCATATTGTAATATCTAGACTGAACTCTAAAAATACTAACAATGATGAAACAGGGAGTTAGTTTAGAGGCTAATGCTGCTCAGACGATGTCTGAAGCTCAGCTCCTAGCCCCTGTGTAACATGTCTCACATCTATCTGTTAGTTGAGCCTCAGGAGACTGGATGTTCCAATCTGGACTCCATAGGTGCCACACACAAAACTCTTGTTACTCTCCTTCATTTCTTTCTCTGGTTCTCTCCCTCTCTCCCTGTCACACACATACACACACACAGATTCACTCACTCACACACACACACACACACACACACACACACACACACACACACACACATTACATACATACACATAATAAAACCTTTTTAATCTTCAAAAACAGTAAACAGGGTTTTTTAACTTAGCATGTAATAAAAAGAAGGAAAAGATATTAAAATAATTTTCAGGTTGTTGCAAAAAAAGTTTAGAAATAACTCCTTAAGAAAAAATATGCAGCAATGTTGATGCAAAAATACTCAACAAAATTCTTGCAAACCGAATCCAAGAACACATCAAAATGATAATTCACCATTATCAAGTAGGCTTCATCCCAGGGATGCAGGGATGGTTTAAAATACGAAAATCCATCAGCATAATCCACCATATAAACAAACTCAAAGAAAAAAAACCACATGGTCATCTCAGTACATGCTGAGAAAGCATTTGAGAAAATTCAACACCCCTTCATGTTAAAATACTTGGAAAGAACAGGAATCCATGGCCCATACCTAAACATAATAAAAACAATATACAGCAAACCAATAGCCAACATCAAACTTAAAGGTGAGAAACTTGAAGCAATCCCACTAAAATCAGGGACTAGACAAGGCTGCAACCTCTTACCCTACCTATTCAACATAGTGCTGGAAGTCCTGGCCAGAGCAATTAGACAGCAAAAGAACATCAAAGGGATACAAATCAGAAAGGAAGAATTAAAAATAACACTATCTGCAGATGACATGATAGTATAATTATGTGACACCAAAAATTCCACAAGAGAACTTTTACTGCAGATATACAACTTCAGCAAAGTAGCTGGATATAAAATTAACTCAAACAAATTGTAGCCTTCCTCTACTCAAAGGACAAACGTACTGAGAAAGAAATTAAGGAAAAGAGACCCTTCACAATAGACACAAACAATATGAAATACCTTGGTGTGACTCTAACTAAGCAAGTGAAGAACCTGTATGATAAGAACTTCAAATCTCTGAAGAAGGAAATTGAAGAAGATTTCAAAAGATGGAAATATCTCCCATGCACATGGATTAGAAGGATCATTATTGTAAAAATGGTCAGCTTACCAAAAGCAATCTACAGATTCAATGTAATCCCCTTCAAAATTCCAACTCAATTCTTCATAGAGCTGGAAAGAGCAATTTGCAAATTCATCTGGAATAACAAAAATCCTAGAATATCAAAATCCAACTTCAAGGAAAAGAAAACATCTGCGGGAACCATCATCCCTGACCTCAAGCTATATTACAAGGCAATTGTGCTAAAAACCTCATGGTACTGGTACAGAGACAGGCAGGTTGGTCAACGGAACAGAATAGAAGATCCAGAAATGAACTCTCACACATATGGTCACTTGATTTTTGACAAAGAAGCTGTAAACAGTCAATGAAAAAAGGATAGCCTCTTCAACACATGATGTTTGTTCAACTGGCACTCAGCATGCAGAAGAATGAAATTAGACCCTTTCTTATCGCCTTGTACAAAGCTCAATTGCAAGTGGATCGAAGATCTTCACATAAAACCAGGTACACTGAAGCTATTAGAAAAGAAAGTGGGGAAAACCTTAGAACACATAGGCACAGGTGAAATTTTCCTGAGCAGAACACCAATGGCTTGTGCTCTACGAACAAGGATCAAGAAATCGGACTTAATAAGATTGCAGTTTTTGTAAAGCTAAGGACACTGTCAAGAAAACAAAATGACAGCCAACAAATTGGGAAAAGATCTTTACCAACCCCACATCTGATTGAGGTCTAATGTCCAATATATACAAAGAACTCAAAAAGTTAAACTCTAGAGAATCAAACAATCCTATTAAAAATGGGGTACAGAGCTAAATAAAAAATTCTCAACTGAGGAATATGGAATGGCTGAGAAGCATCTAAGGAAGCTCTGGGCATCCCTAGTCATTAGAGAAATGCAAATCAGAACAACCATGAGATTCCACCTCACACCAGTCAGAATGGCTAAGATCAAAAACTCAGATGACAGCAGATGCTGGCCAGGTTGTGGAGACAAAGGAACACTCCTCCACTGTTGGTGTGTAAGCTGGTACAACCACTCTGGAAATCAGTATGGCGGTTCCTCAGAAAATTGTACATAGTCCTACCTGAAGACCCAGTTATCCCACTTCTGGGCATATATCCCAAAGATGCTCCAACGTACAATAAGTACACTTGCACTACAATGTTCATAGCAGCCCTATTTATTATTCAGTAGATGAATGGATACAAAAATTGTGGCATATTTACACAATGGAGTACTACTCAGCTTTTAGAAACAATGACTTTATGAAATTCCTAGGAAAATAGATGAATTTAGAGAATATCATCCTGAGTGAGATAACCCAGTCACAGAAGAGCAGACATAATATGCAGTCACTGATAATTGGATACTAACCCCAGAAAGCTCTGAATAACCCCAGAACCAACTCCCAGACCATATAAAGTTCAAGAATAACAAAGGCCAAATAGTGAAAGCCTCAGTTTTTCTTAGGAAAAAAAATAAGTGTATAGCACCCTCTCAGAGTGTGGTACACCTAGACCTTAAATCATTAATAATTCAAGAGCTAGGAATATAGCCTTGTGGCTATTTTTGGTATTCAGAGATTATTATGTTTAATCTATTTATACCAAGAAAACTCTGACGGTCTCCATGTTACATTCTGTTCTACATGTACTGTATGCTTATGATAACTAGTGGGATTTCAATGCATACTATTAAACCTCTGAAAGAATTGCCAAAATGCTTTTAAAAATCTGTACATGTATCTCTCTTCTTTTAATAAAGTAGTAAGAAAACAAAAAGAAAAAATATGCATTGATTTTGAAGGGAAATCAATTTGTGGCAAACTTACAATGACTAGAAATGTATATGATTGCAAATTAGTAGACAGCAGAATTATTATTAAAAATATACAAATAACTAAAAATGAAATGATTTAAACATTCCTCAATAAAGCTTGAGATAAACAAGTATGAATAAATTGTATACATTTAACAAGTAAATGAATTCAAAATTACATAATGAGAGTAAATAAATTCATCATCAGGTAGTAAAGGAATATTTATGTCAGAAAACTTAACATGAATCTTTTACAAGAGTTGCAACATAGTTGGTATTTCACAGGAAGAAAAGTTATGGGGACAAGTGTCAGCAAAGATTCCTGTGTACTGATTTGGAAGGGGGGTGTCATGGATGTATCTCAGGGCTGTATCTCAGTAAAAATATTTCCACTACATTCTTAAAATTTATATATGTTTCTCTAGATCTAATTTAAGGGTAAGACATCAAAATAACAAATTAAAGAATTGTTATTAAATATCTCAGAATTGAGCAAGGTTTAGCAGATTAAAAATAGGACTCATTCCTCTTCATGCCTTACCGTAAATCTAAAAATGACTAAATATACACAAACAAACTGAAGGACAGATCTGGTAAATATGTATGATTAATACATACAATAAGAGTAGAGAAGAATGGGCTATAATGGCAGAATTTTATTTAAACAGAATTGTCAATATCAAAGAAATAGGGAACCACAGAGAATTGGTAGGTATTCAGATAGAAAGTGTCCCAGGATGTCTTTCTTTAAGTGAACTTTCTAGGATTTATATTTTGTCATAGGAACTGTATGGCGGAAATTATTTTGTCTAATTGTCTACAAAGGAAAGTTTCTGAATTGCTTTTTGGGAATTTCTTAATACACATGGTAGAGATGATAAGGTTAGGGGTTTAGACAATGATCCTCCATTTCTGTGCAAGGACATGAGCGTTGTCTGTGAAAATATCCCTTGACATCCTCGTGAATACAGCATAGCTCTGCCTCCCTTGGGTGCCACAAAACGATGTACCTTACTTCATCTTGAGGCAGTTTGGACTGGAACGACACAGTTACAAAGTACCCATTAGGGCACATATTAAGGCCGGGGTTTGTTTATAAATATATTCATTTTCAAACCACATTGACTAAAGGAGCAAATTTTCCCTAACCCTTTGCATACCAAATGGGCTGCACCTCCCAAGGACTGTGCTTCTTTAAAAGCACAATTGTTGTTCAGTCTCTCTCAGGTGCAGATTCATTAGCTCTTCACTGGCTTCCCTTGTTTGCTGACTACTTGTGGAGAAAGCCATTTACCCTGGTGAATGTCAAGGTTAGTGCAAACTGTCCTTGTCATCAGTCTCTCTGGCAGAAGGTCAGGGCTAAGCGCTCCTCAAATGGGCAGCGTTGAACAAAGCAGAGCTGGACTTAACTCACCAAAAGAGAAAAAAGAGGCCTGTGCAGGGGTTGATAAACATTCCTGAGGGCTTCCAGCAGAGATTAACTCCTTCCTTGCCACTTTCAGGAACTCCTTGCTCTGAGAAATATCTTGTAATGTGTGGAATTTTCAGGTCTGGGAGACACATATATAAACTGCCATATGTGTATATGTATATGTGTATGTGCATGTGTTTGTGTATATGTATATGTGTGTGCTGCATTAATGTCTATGTCTGTTGATGCACTAGTATCTTATTGCATAGTTCCCCTCTGTCATCTTAGCTATTTAAACAATTAGATCTTTCTTTAAGTTTGTAAACCAACTCCTTTATCATAGTCTATTTATTTTGTAACTGCTAACCTTAGTGTACACTTGCAGACAAGAGGTGAACCACATACAAAGACCCGCTAGATCCTGAAATAGTCATACTCTCCTTTGATGGAATGATCGACTTATCACAGCAGCAGTTTGAACAACCTCATTCAATCCCAACTTGATCCAGCTACAGCACTGTCTACATGTGGAAAAACACTAATCCACCAATCTGAACACTGGCGCTTGTAGAGATTTGACTCTTGTCTCAAGTTCTACAGTTCACTTTAACAAAGAGAGTGGCCTTTCTTGAGACACTTGGGACAGCAATCACACTTCACATCCTACATGCCAGGGGGAGGTTTGTCAGACAAGGTACTTTTCCTTTTGAATTCTTTAAAATGAGCATTTGTTTCCAATGTGCCCTTAAAATGTAGTGCCCAGAATATGAAGTATACTTTAGATGTTGCTAGACTGAACTCAATGCATATTTATGTATGTATATATCATATATTTGTATTTGTTACATAACACATACTTTCTATTCCAATATGTCAGTTCCCACACTGAAGTATGGAAGCCTTGATTGCTATGCCAAAAAACTTCTTCGCATAATTCGTAGCCAGGCAGATAAGCTGTGTTCAAGGAAATTCCAACTGCATAACTTATATAAGCCATGCATCCATAAGTTATTGTATTAATTTTAGATTATTTTTATTTGTGTGTGTGTGTGTGTGTGTGTGTGTGTGTGTGTGTGCCTGAGCAAGTTTTATGAGCTAAGGTGAGTACACATAGCATGTATGTAGAAATCAGAGAACTTTGGTGAGACTATTTTACCCTCTGTCTTTAGGATCTAAGCATTCAACTGGTTGTCAGGCAAGTGCTTTCAGCTGCTAAACCACACCAGCCCTGTGTCAAAATTTTAATTCAGTTGCTTGCTATCCATAACTCACCTGTTATTTTAACATGTGAAAGCCCATGTTATTTTTGACAAAGTTCCTGAGAGCTCAGCATGATCTATTTCTTTCAATACACCATGCTCTGTGTTCCCTTTAAAGGGCTTATCCTCGGGGTTTGTCTGGAAATTTTTGTTTATTTCATTCAGAGGTATCTTCAGGGCTCCTGATCAAATCACTGAAATGTCACTCCTGATGTAATTTTGGTGATGTAAATCCTTTTCCAGCATAATAAGTCCTGTTTTCTAACCTTAAATTCAAAAATCATGAGAAACATCCCAGCTACATTTATTTCTCTTGGATGGCTCATTGATAGGGCTTGTTGAAGTATTTCTTATGCCATTTGCATTTTCAATCCTGTATATAATTATATTTTGTTTTCCTGTGGCTCTTCCATATTCTTTTCTAGAGCTAATTTTAGAGGTTTTCCTCATAGTACCTCTAAAATTCCTTCATTGTCAAAAATATTTTTTCTTATCTCTTTTCCCTTTCCCTCCTCCTGGCAAGGATGTAAAGATACATATAATTACACATCAGTTCAGTTCTTGAAAAGAGAAACTAACCTGAAAGAAGACAGGGTTCCGAGGGACTGCAGCAGAGCCCACCTCAGAAACTCTAGAAGGCATTTCAGGTTTTTACCTATTTCTATGCCATGGTAAACTGAAAAAAAAAAAAAAATGCAGAAATTTTAAATAACTTTAATATACGATTTCTGGCTATCACTGTGTTTTATTATTAATTACCATTAACCTCTTGTTCTCCTTAATTATGAATAAAACTAGGAAATGAATGTAGCACTAGGAGACCATACTGTCTACAGCGTTTAGTCATAGCCACAGCTTCAGGTAGCCATTAGGGCCTTGTTTCCTGTCCTTGTGGACACAAGTTTCTTATGTGACATAATCAAAAAATGGCCTGCAATATTTTCATAGAAAATAGACTACCTATTTTACCTAATCAACAAGGAAAGATATCCTTTGGGGTTTAGTTTTCCGTGTTTTGTTTTGTTTTTAAGTGAGCTCCTTGACAGCAGTCTCCGACATGAGCTTCATCACCATCTTCCATGGCCTCAGCTACTGTCTGCTTCATACAAGACGTCAATCTTATCTACTCAAACACTTCCAAGCACTGGAAAATTCCAACCAATATTTCTAGAGCTTTATTCTGCATCTTCTTGTCTTTTAACTTTTCACATTTTCCTGCTGCCCATGGAGACAGTGAGCAACTCATAAACTGAAATCTACAGTCAGATGCTCCTCTAAGCTCAAACCCCAAACTCTTTTATAATCCAGCACAGGCTTTAACCTCTGTGTGTCTATCCAGACTTAAACTCTCTGAGTTCTGCTGTGTGCAATAACCAAAGCATCTTCATGGCTGTCATGTTTTAACAATATAAGTGACATTAAAGTAAACACAATTCAAGCTATGACTTGGATCTTTGGCTGTTGTATTTTCGCTTAAAAGGAACCCACTATTACTACATTCTCTAATGAGAATGTTCTACTTAGCACCACACAGAACACAATACATATCTCATGGAAATCTCTTGCTTTTGATAACCCTGGAAAATGCATACTTAACTTGGCTTGTCCAGGATATAGCATGGAAAAGGTTGGTCCTGCATTAGGGCATTGTTCCTTTCCTTGAGCATCCCCTCACTGTGGCCGTGGTGGCTAATGTCTTTTGCTGAGTCCTGGGTGTGCTCCACCAATCACTCTTCACAGCTACTGGTATCTTCTGTGCAAGTCAGGAGGAGAGAGTTTTGCTCAGATCCTGTACCTCCAAAGAGGAGGAAATCAATACTCATTGTCCAAAACCACAGAGCTTCTGCCGCATACACTAGTTGCTCAAGCTCCCTGAGGTCCAAAGGAAAGTATATGAAGAAAGACAGAGATTTGGATCAAAAACTGTCTGCAAGTAGCCAGAGTATAAGGAAGTGGAGGATAAGGAGGTAGAAGAGTTACTGGTTGTTCCTTAGTTCCACACTAATTACCAAGTTATGCACCTTGGTGTTAGGAGATATTTCTGAGAGTAAGTATATATTCTTTGTTATCCCAGTCATTCTAAAATGCCAAATTCAGCTTGAAGGAGTAACTTGGACCACAGCTTGGCTTCTGATATCTGCTACATCTCTTTATTTCTCTCCAGATTATTTTTAATCATCATTTTTTTTTCTGTTAGATAGTTCCTTAGTTCTAATATTTCTGGTAGAAACTTCATGTTTAACAAAGCTTACTTTAAAAAGACTCTTCAGAGGGTACTGACAAGGTACAAACACGTGTACCCTGTTACGAGATTCTGTGACTCGATATTACCACCAGAAATGTATAAGCAGATAATTCTCAACTAAAGCCCAGATCTGCAGAGTAAAGTGGAATGTGTTAGAAGCACCAAAGGCAGAACTCTCACTTTACCTAAGCTTGCTTACAATTGTCTCCATGTACCTGAGCTCTGAAATTGCATCAGCTAAGTGCCTTCCTGCTTCTTCCCATGCATTTACATTTGATACATGTTCCTTGATATGTTAAAGGCTGTTTTTATTACTAATAGCTAATATTGTTTCATAGTTTTTCATTTAACTCTTCTAAAGAGTTTCTTAGTGTTTGAAAATTACCTTCATACCTACCTCTTTTTGATATTTTAAAATAGCTTCTTATGACATAGATGAACGTAGTTTAAATGTTATAGGTTAGCACTTTTGTTTTCAATTATGCCACATCCTTACCTGTTTCACTAACTCTTTTGTCAGGATTTCTCAGAAATAAATGCTGGAAAGCAAAATATTTAGTCAAAAATCAATGGGAATTTTTATTTTTATAGTAACAAACAAAATTGCGTTTTAAAATTCTGTGTGGTCCCAGAGATACCCACCAATCCAGTTGTCTCTTTAGGTGCTCTCTCTCTCTGCCCTGCCCTGGCCTCATCCCTCCTGTTCCTACCTGCCCTTCCCAGACCCGGTTCCCCTTCACACCCCCATGTCCAATCTATCTCACATTCTCAGTGAGATTCAAGCACCCTGCCCCCATTTAAGTCCCTCTTATTCTCGTTGTTACTTAGATTCTTTGGCAATGAAACTCCCAGAAATTTATGAAGATGGCCATAGCTAAGACTCCTAGCAATGAAGGGTATGAAGCCTAAACTAGCCATCTGTAACCAGACAAGAATTCCAATGGAGACATTGGGACACAAATCCAGACACTGAACCCTAGACCCAAAATCCTGATGCCTACAAGGTGTGCAGGGGTAAAGATGAAGAAGAATTTGAGGAAAGGGCCAACAATGACTGGCTCAGTTTGAGAGCCAGACCATGGGAGAGCCCATCCTTGATAGTATGAATGGTATTCTGCTGTACTCGCAGACGGGAGCCTAACACAACTGTCATCAGAGAGGCTTCACACAGAAACTGATGAACACTGATGCAGAGACCCACAGCCAAGCTTGGGGAACCCTGTGGAAGGTGGGGAAGAAGGATCGAAGGAGTCAGAGAGGTCAAGGACACCACAAGAAAACCTACAGAATCAGCTAACCTAGGCCCATAGGGGCTCACAGATACTGAACAGCCTACTAGGAAGCATGCATGGGTTGGACCTGGGCCCTCTGGGCATGTGTTACAAATGTGCAGCTGGGTCTTCATAGTGGAATCCTAGTGTAGGAGCAGGGGATATCTCTGACAACATCCCGTACCTTTAGACCCCTTTTCCCTGATTGGACTGGCTTGCCTAGACTCATTAGAAGATTCACCTAGTCCCACTGCAACTTGATATGCCAAGGCTGGTTTTTATCCATGGGCAGCCTCCCATTTTTTGAGGAAAATGGAGGAAGGGTATATGATGGAAGAAGGGAGGTGAGAGGGAGGGTCTAGGAGAAGAGAGGAGGAAAGAGAAGCTGTGATTTTAATATAAAATAGATATATAACTTAACAAAAAAGTCTGTGTGGTCACTAATAAGTTATTTCTCTGCTAATGAAATGAGCCAGTTCAACCCAGGTTAGAGTATGTTAAATACAGAGTTATGGGAACCTGCTCTAGGATGAGTTTACTTGCTCCAAGGTCCTAGGCCAGAGAAGTCACCAGGGGAAGAGAGAAAGAGGGGAGAGGAAGAGAAAGTGAAAGAAAAATGTCCAGGTGCAGGGAGAGGAGAAAGAGGAGACACACACACACACACACACACACACACAGAGAGAGAGAGAGAGAGAGAGAGAGAGAGAGAGAGAGAGAGAGAGAGAGAGAGAGAGAGAGAGAGAGAGAGAGAGAGCACAAAATGTCTGGATTTTGGGAAGGGCAGCCCAGTCTATGGGCTGTAAGTTTAGGGTTGGAGGCAGGTTATGCCAGGTAGGGACTGGAAGATTCTGGGAGAACCTGGAAGCCAGGTCTGCTTTGGTTTGTAAAATATGTGCCTCTGCCCTTTGTCCTGGAGTCTGAAACCAAACAACTAACAGTGTTTCTGATTCTCTTCCCCCTCTGCCTGTGTGTGGTCACTCCTGTGAGTTGTGTTCTGTTTTAGCACCAGTCTTTACCCCTCTTGCTCACCTTGTGTATTGACTCCAAAATGTTTCCTTTATTTTCTATATGTTCGGGAATATATTTATAAAGTATTATTTCCTTGAGGTTTAAGAAATTAATTGATTAACTCTTTGCGAATTTTAAATATTGAGGTTTCAGAAACATTCCAACTACACAAAACAGTTTACAAATGACTGAGGGCCAAGGTGAAACTCCACATGATCTAATCCATATTCTGAGGCAGATGTGAGGCAATCCTCAAGATGGCTGACTTTCATGTATTCTCTCTCTCTCTCTCCAAGTGAACTGGTGTCCACAATTGGACACCAACTCCTGCTTTTTAAGCATAATGTTAAACCACACAGCATGCATTTCCTCAATGTTATGACTGTGAGTGCATTCATATTTCAGCAGATAGCAATAATACATATTGTACAATTGTATAATGCTTTTTGTGAAAATTTGCTACTTATTAATTTCTATGTGGTGTTCACTTAGTGTAATTTTGGTTGCTATAAGTATGCTTCTGTTGATGTTTGATTTTTTTTTCTGGGGTGGGGAGGCCAATTATTCTCAATGATAAAATGACTATAAGTGATAATGCCAACAGGTGACATTGTTTAGAGCTCAGTAGACTAGCAGCAGTGTATGACCTGACAGTGGCAGTCCCTCCCAGTGCACTCATTGTCAGTTCTGGCTGTTGAACCCAGGGCTCCATACATGATAGGGAACTCTGCTGACCGAGTACATCCTGGCCTGCAATTCCCGGCATTTCCCGGTCAGTCTATCATTTTCTCTGACTGCAGACTTTATTCTGCTATCTCACAATGCTTTCGATGTACATTTCCCTTGCAGCTCTCTCTCATGTGTTTATTAGTCACTCTGCTAGTTTGGTTTTGAAGACTAAAGCCCATTTTTTGGGTGGTGTGTGGTAGGGGTCACCCCCCTCCAGCTTTGTCCAGGTGACAAGTTTGATAAAAAGCATGACTTATCTCGGCTTCTGCAGGAAACTGTCTCAAACTGGTCTCCATGAAGGTTTGTCTTTATCTGAATATGCTGTCTCTAATGTGTGTTTCGGGACCATACTAGTAATTAGTAGAGTTGCCATCTGTCTCCTAGATAATAAACAGAATGAATCGAGTTCCTGCAACTAGCCTTTGCTATCTGACTAGCCTTTGCTATCTGACTAGCCTTTGCTATCTGACTAGCCTTTGCTAACTGACTAGCCTTTGTTATCTGACTAGCTTTTGCTATCTAACTAACTAGCCTTTGCTATCTGACTAGCCTTTGCTATCTTCTTGCCCAGTTACTTTCCATACCACTGGAAAGTCTTTTCCCACTCTCCAGACACAATCACTTTTGAACTTGGGACTGTGTTGAATATAAGTATCAGGAAATTGTAAGTGTTTGCATTTTTTAGTCTTTCAACGAATGAACCTATCTCCTTCCTTTATTTAAACGTTTTATTTTCTCTTAGTATTATAGACTTCTATGTAGCTACCACACACTTATTATATTAAATATACACAGAGTGGTTTTATTCTATTATTATGGCTGATTCTGCTGCATTTTCTTTCCTTCTAAATCTTGGAAGCTAATGGGCAGAAACATAATTTATCAATGCTCTTTAACTTTAATGAATTATTAAGATTTTTTTCCCCTGACAACTTATTTGAAGGGAAATGTCAACTCAAAATAGACCAGGGGCCTTATTGTAAACCTTAAAACTTTGGCAGTACAGAGGAAATCTTAGGATAAAGAGTCCAAACTCCAGGCATACGCAAGGATTTCTGGACCTGATTCAGCATTTCTAGGTATAAAGAGCAAGTCTACATCTGGGGATGCACAAAACTCTGCTTTAGGTGTTAAAGAAAACAAGAGAAAGAAGCCAGGCTATCTAGACTGGGAGAAAATCTTTCTTAGTTATTCATCTGACAGAGATAACTGAACAAGCAATATAATGACTTTTCAAACGTTAATAAGGAACAAATAATTCAATGAGTAAATGTCCAACTGAACTCAGAATGTGATAGACCATAATGAAGCCATAATGTTTGTCAAAATCTTTAGCCATTAGATATACCTACATTAAAATTTCTTCTGGACCCAGTCAGATTGACCAGAAAACACATCAACAAAAAGTTGGTTAGGGTGAGAGTCCTATACTGTTAATGGGAATGTAAATTAGTTCAGACTTTATGGGACTTCCTCACAACCCTAAAAGTGGAAACACTACATGAACCAGCACTAGATGTGCTCCCAAAGGAACCTTATGTGGAGTACATTTGGGGTTTCGCCATGGCCCCTGAAAAATTTATAGAGTCACCCTCGATGGCCATCAGCAGACGAATGGGTAAAATGAAACAAACAAAATAAAACAAAACAAAAACCCAAAAACCATGGCATGTGTACATGATAAAGAATTATTCAGTCACTATGAAGATTGACATCGTGTAGATTGAGACAAAGGAGCCAGATCGCCCAGCTTTAAGAGCTGAGCTGAAGTCAGGTGGATCATGGTATCTGTTCCTCCTAAGAGAAATCTAAAAGGCATGGAAACAGGATGCTCACTCAGAAACCAGAAGGAAAATAATAAAGAAAGGCAGTATTTCAAGTACAATACAGTGAATAAATACAACCAGGGAGCCTTATGTGTATCTGTAAAAACATCAAATAAGACACATTTTTTCTATACAGTTTCTCAATTAAAAACAAATTCTTTAAGATTTTATTATGTAATCAAATCATTGTAGCCTTTTCAGTCATCTGTATATTTATTTCTTTTAAGTCTTCACTTTGCTCTAACAAGGCCAGGAAGGTGGCTGGCAGCACTGGCAGCCTATGGCATCCTCAGAATACCCCCAGCTCTGGAGACCACAGGGCATTTCACCTTTGAGTTTCATGATGGCTTTGGGCTCATAAATACAGTGATGTGTACTTTCTTTTATTCCTAGCTTTCTCGGATGTTTTATTTCAGTTTCTGCTGTAATTATAAATAGCAAATATTTCCAAAATTGCTTTTCTGCATTTACTGAGAATTACATTTGTCTTTTCTTTTTTTTTTCTGGAAACATGGTAAACTGTATTTATTTCAATGTTAAGTACATTTTAAATTTTTGGAAGGAGAACAATCTTGTCACAAAGTTTGAGCATTTTTATGAAGCATTCTGCTCTGTGTGCTCTTATTTTGTTCAACAAGGTTTGCATCTGTGTCCTTGAAGGACACTTACACAAGTTTTCCTTCTTGTGCTTTCCTCTGAGCTTTGATTTACAGATCTAACTGAGGGTGTCTCCTGCTTACACTTTGCACGCTATGTAATATATAAAATAACCATTATTTTTCTCACAAGATAGAAATGAGGTAGGCCTCATTTAAGATGCCAAGAGTACCTCTCTCCAAAGGAGATTTTTAATAAGAAATTATTTCTGTGTGGCTTTTTTTTCCTTTAAAATTTTCTATTTGCATTTCTCTTTTTGTGAGGGGAAGTTTGGTTGGGTTACAAAGTATATTTTCAAATGTCTGATTAAGTTACTCTGAATGTGAGCCTACTACTTGCAGGAAGACCTTTAACTGTGTTTCCATTCTTGGCTTCTGCATGCTGCTCTCTCTTCTCTTCACTTGTGACAGTGAGACTTAGTTGCTGATGTTGGTAAGCATTCACAGTAATGAACAGAGGGCTCCATTACAAATCTGTTTTCTCCTCTTTCATCTACACTGTATTTATATTTTTTTCATTCTTTTGCTCTCTGGGGTTTCCCTTAGTTCTTTTCCTCCTGATTTCTTTAATTTGATGGCCACATCATTTTCATCTTTATCTGATGTGTCCAGTAACTCTGTAATTATCCCTCTAGATTTCCTCAGCTGCTGTCTGCATGGCGTGGCATTTGCTCATTATCATCCATTCCAAAGAATTTTCTAATTTCCTCCATAATTTCTTTTTTTTTTTTTCTGACTCAAAATCTATTTAGGATATACTTCTTCGTTTCCAAACATATGGGAATTTCCTAGTTATCTTTTGTTTTGTTTTGTAGCTTGATTTGCTCTGTGGTCAGAGAACACACTCAACATGACTACAGCCCTTTGAAATGTGTTTAGACTTTCTATATGAATCAGCAGATGATCTATTTTTGTGAGTGTTTCATGTGTGCTTCATACAAATTCATACTCTGCAGATGTTGGACACATAGTCTAGATCAATCATGCCTGGATTGTTGATTGTGTTTTCAAATGGTCCACACTCTTGTTTTACTCTCTACTTATTTTATTAGTTAACGAGGGGAATATGTTAAAGGGCACCACCATGAGATTTCATCTCAACTCTGAGCCATTTTTTCTGTTATATATTCAAAGTTTTGTTTGAATGACTGTGGAAAATTAAAACTATCTTTATTCTTCCCCAGTGAATAGAATATGTTGCCATTGAGAAATCTTCTTTGATCCTTTGTGTGATTATTGACCGAAAGTGTTTGTCTGATGGTAGTATGGATTCACACCCTGGTTTTCTTTTGTTGTTTTACCTTCTGTCCCTTTGCTTTCTGTATCACCCTCATACTTAAAGTCTGTTGGTGCTGGCATTTAGATGGACATTATTTATTTCAGTCTGATGTTTTGCCTTGGGAGAACATTACTATAATTTTGTGTTAATATGATAACTAATTCAATTTCTTCTTAAATCTAAATTCGTCATTTCTATTAACATTGCCTCACTTTCTTTTGAATTTTTCTTCTTTGTCTGCTTTTCTTTTCTTCTTTTTCATTGATCAACTGGTTTGTTTGCTTGTTTGATTATTTTGTTTCTTCTTTTGAATCCCTGGCCCTTGCTTTATATACTTTTATATTACTTGTTACACTAGATATTAGAATATATACTTCGACTCATAAAACACTATCAGGAGATGATGTTTTCCCCTTGTACAGCATTTCACTGGCTACAGAACACATCACCTCCACTTACCTCTCACTCACATACACATCTGGCAAGCTTCTGTTGTCCTGTTTTAATTGTGTGTTCTTGGATGCTTATGGGTAAAACCCACAAAATATGTTATTCATTTTATTTATTTTTACAGTCAATATTTATTTAGATTCATCCATATGTTTAACTTTCAAAACTCATTGAGCCTCTTTCTCCAAACAATAGGCCATTTCAATTTTTTTCCTTTGAATTAGGTATACTTATAAATGAAGATGTTGGCTCCTGTGAAAAGCAATTGGTCTTTCTGCTGAGAGTGCGCACTTCTTTGTCCTGGCCCTTGGAAGCTCACCATAATAAACAGCAGCTTCTCTTGTTTTACTTGGGACTCATTTGTACTTTATGTTTGTATTTTAGGCCTGTGCCTCAACTCTTCATGTGTGTGGCTGGTGTGACCTGCATGGCTGACTTTCCATTTTGGCCAGGTCTTCACTTACTTCCTTCCATTTGTCCCACCAAGACTGCTCTTGGATGGAGTGACTAACATCCTATGCCTTCCACTTCTGCTTCTGGATAGTGAGTGCTTTGCTGGTGGCAACTCTCAGACTTCTCTTGTAGCTGAGAATATTTAAATCTCCCATTTGATTTTGAACTAAAATTGATATCTAAGGGTAGTTTCAGGAGAAATGACTGAGTAAAGACCACCCTTCCCACCAAAAGTGATATAGTAATTCGTGAATAAAAATAGCAAGATCAAGGTAAGAACTCTGTGGGCATTTGTCTTGTTTTCTATTGTTCTCCTCTCCATACATTCTTAAAACATTTGAAAACAAAAGAGCTCACTATCAAGAAAGACAGGGAAAGTGGCAGGTAGGTCCCATGACCACAGAGCAGTCATTGCAGAATGGTCTGGAAGGGCCCTGGAGAGCTCTACTCAGTCAGTTTCTCCTTAGCCTGGTGTAAGTGCACATCTCTAACATAGCTTTCCCTTTGTGGCAGTTGCTGAAACAACTATGTACCATTGTAGCTGCCAATCTGAGGACCAGGGTTGGAGGAAATGAAGTTCTATCTCCTACTAGAGAATCTGGAGCTATCTCAGAACTATTTGACAGAAGGGGATCTTCCTGTTCCCAACTAGGTTTGGAAAGGGTATGTATGATTTCCAAACTAGAACTCTAGCATGTGGCATCACAGACACTTCTGGTGTGTACTGGGTTTGTTTGTGTGTCCCACATTCAGAAAGTAAGGGCCCTTTGGGTCAGTGAGAGGTTGTTATGTTGTTCCTGAGAGAAGACAGCCACTCAGAAAAGGCTGAAGCAAAACTTGCCCCATCTTCCATCCTTCTTTCTTTAATATGGTTTCTACTCTATGGAGTTTCTTGAAGGGTGTGATGGGAGAGAAGGGAACTTGTCACAAGGCAAATGCAGTGGGTAGATCCAAACAACGTAGTGAGGTTGGGTCTCTGGATTTTCAACAAATCAAATTGCTACCTCAAATATTGTATGTGATGTTTGTATAATAAGAAATGGGGGTGAATGGAAACCTGGAATCTTTCTACTAGACCTGGGGAAGATCTGGTCTCTGTTTTCCTTCTTTCTTTATACTAGAACCTTAAATTCATTTCTTCAGGCTTCATCTCACATGGAAATGTACTTGCACAGCCCCACTTGAACAGCTCTCCTTTATTTTTCCAAATTTTCACACTCATTCTTCAAGAATGTCTCAAAATTAATTACTATTTTGCAAACCTTTTAAATTTTTTACCAAAAAAAGGAATATAAGGAAAATCAGATGCTCTAAGGTTAAAAGTTCTGCCTGTTGGTGCATTAGCAGGCTAAAGACTGAGACATAGCCCTGGGTCATCTATTTTAGGTACTCTGAGATTAGTGCTGCATTGTAAGGAAGCAGAGGGTTATTGGCTCATCTTAAACACTGTCTCAGATTGTTGTTACATCTATGAAAGCATCTCCAAATCCTCCTTCAGTTCCTAAGAAATGACAGCCATCTTCATTTGAATTTCAACCTCAATTTTTAGTTGATTTATAATTATAATAACACATATAAACAAACAGAAAGAACCATCCATTTTTTTGTATGTGTAGTAAGCAAAGAATGGGTGTAAAGCCTTGTGAGTCTATCTCAAGCCTAATTTCTTGCTGCTTATTGAAAATGAAAACAGGCCCAGTGGCAAATGGTATAGAAACATAGAAGCACCTAGAGTATGTAAAGATATACATACTCCCTGCCTCTCACAAACTGGGGACAGTTAGAACTCACCTGAAAACTGGTGGCCACTCTGGTTCTCTCTTCCGTCTTTGTCAGGTGGCTCTCATTTTAATAACATGTTAAACTCATTATGTGAATTGCACAATTCTATTAGGATATTGTTATCCCATGTAAATGCTATTAGTTCCACAAATGAACTGCTTTATGTGAAACTGCTTAGAAAACTATAAAGCCATTTACAAATGGAAGAAAAATTATAATGTACAAGAGAGAATAGCATTGTACTAAACTGGAATCATAAAATGCTAAAACTCCCATGGCTGAAGCTACAGTCTGCACCATATTTGTGTGTGTGTGTGTGTGTGTGTGTGTGTGTGTGTGTGTGTGTGTAAATGTGAAAGAAAACATTTTTTTTTATTTCTGTGACTAATACTCTATAACTAAAAGTGTAATTTTTCTGTTTCTGGTGAGTGTTCTCATCTAACTGGACATATTTTTTAGCCCTTCTGTCTCTTAAAAGTGCCACTTTGTGAAGGGAGGAGGCAGGATATTGCAAGAAGTTTTAAAATATGCTGCTAATGAATGAATGGACAATTAATTACTTGCTAAATACATTAACACAAATCTGGGTCTGAATTTGACTCAGAATTAATTTGGGACATATGTGCACATTCTTGCTTATATTTGCGGGGGCAGGGTGTGTGTATTTGCCTTTTTATATGAGAAAGTCTTTTTCTTGGGCAGAGGAAAAAGCCCCATCCAAATACATTACTGTACAAAAGGCTGCCTTATCAAGAATACCACTCCTTACACATTGATGACATTCTCTTAAATGCTTTCTCCGTTGCTCTCATACCTGGAAACCACACACATGTGTATACAGTTAGGATGGACAGTAGACTGTATGCACACCGAGTGAAGAATAATATGTCAGCTCCCATTCAATAGATCCCAATGGGGAATATTTCTCGAATTTCATTGATTCTCAAAACATTCTTTAATTACTTTTGTTCATTTGCTAATATTCATTTAATCCAAACCTCATTATTCCTCTTAGATCAGAAGGATATTCTTTTGGCATTACAGAAGAATTTACATATTACTTCATAAAAGAGCACTGCTATAAACTGCCTTTTCAGGGAAGCCTCCTTTCCCCTTCCCCCGGGTTCTGCCTACAGATATTTTGAATGCATATCCATATCTTCCAATCGTAAATTGTCAGCATATTCTCATTAGAATTCACAGTTGTCAATAAGAATAACATTTTTATGGACATTTCCCCCAAACATAGGTCTTTAATGATGCCATTGATGGAACAATAATGGCCAATTTCTACACCTAGGGGGATGAGAGATGGGTATCCTTTTTCTTGGTACACAACTGTTTACCTCCAAAGTCTAAGGCTCTTCCTTAGAATATTTGATCAATCTTATAGGCAAACCGAAGAAGCACCAGGGCATTTTCTCTATCCAGCAACTCACAGTCCTTGAGTTCAAGCTTGGAAACACCCAGAGGCTTCCCTGGTGTCCTTCTTTATGCTCTTCAACATAGGTAATTTATTAACGCTGTTCTGCTGCAAATTCTTCTGAGATGTCCCCTTTAACCCTCAGTTCCCCAAATCCACACTACAGAAGAAGGCTCTGTCCAGCTCTCCTATTAGTCTCTGACGGCTTACATCCACAAAAGTTTTCTATCCTTCCTCTTTGCATCATAAAAAATGAAATATGTTAAAAATGTATAGTATGATACAATTCATATCCTTTCCCAGTTACAACAGATCACTTTTGCATCCTGTTCATCTAGGGACCTGCTCAGTGACCAACAAGCTCTGAGAGATCGCCAGCTGAAAAGGACTTAATTTTCTCCTGCCATAGAACACTTACACTTTTATGGAGACCCCCAAGCTAGAGAATGTACCACACGTACTACAAGTAGCAGGAGGAAGGTGAGGACATTGGGACTCTGGGAAGTTTTAGCACCCATCTCATATCATTTATATTAGTATGTGTAGGTACATCTAATGGGTCCTACCTTTAGGGTAATTATGTGTCTACTACCAAAAATCTGTCTGCCCAGTTGTTCCCTTCCCAGAGTGACCTTTCCTTTTCTTCCTGTCTTCCCATTGCTCATTTTTTCTTGTTCTGTTGTTGCCTTTACTAGTACCTATAATTTTATTAACTCATTAACTGTAGATTTTCTTAAAGAGCACATCAAAAATTCAAGCCATGCCATATAGCCCTAGGAATAGTTCTGGAATGAGAAAAGAGAAGTCCAAAGTTATTTCAGAGAGTGTCTATCAAATGTCGCCATAGTGCTACTGGTCATGTTATAGGTTTAGTTAAATGAATCACTCATAATTGATGGTTTTAGTGGACCAAAGACAAGATGGGCTATGAAAGGACAAAACTAAGGCTTATAAAGAATGAAGCCCAGGTAATTGCATCTATATATGCTAGTACTACAATTTCCAAGCAGAGCATGGAAGATTAAGACAGTTCCTTTAGGAGATGCTGAACAGTTTAAGAGGCCTTGATAGCATTATAAGAAATTCAGTACAGGCAGAAATGGACACACAGAAGCTCCTCTCAAGTTGGAAAAACACATCATCTAGGAGAAAGAGTACTTACTTAGGATTGCTTCTTGGGGCAATATAGGATCAATGAATCCAAACTACAGGTGGGCAGATTGCATTTCATTTAAAGGGAGACTTTTGACAAGCAATGCTACACAGCAATGGAATAAGCTGACTTCCAAAGTCATTACTGGTCATATTTGAGAAAAGTCTAAATGGCTACTCATTAGGACCTTGGGACAGGGGGCACACACATCCCGCACTTACAGATTAAACAATTACTATCTCTTCAAGCACTCCACTCTGCCATTCTGGAACCATCAAGGCTAGATTAGCTATCTGTCCCACACAGGCAGTGTCTGAGATTTTCTTGCAAGGTCTAAGCGCATGAACCATAGGCGAGTAACAGCAGGCAAGGGGCCAGGAAGCAGCCCTTGCAGCTGCCACTCCTGGGCAGTTTTAGCCTCTTGATTGCCTTCAGTCTGTTGGCTACTCACCTGCCCATCCTTTCTCTAAATGAAGTGCCCAGCAATTGAGTTCAAGTCAACAAGCACAGACGCTGTGCTGCTATAAATCACAGGTCCCTTCCTCCCCAGCCCTTCAGTGGTAGACGTAATTGGTTAATTGCCAGTGTTGTTAACAAGAATTAAGAATTCGAGGGAATTGGCCAGCTATGCTGATCTGATGCAATATGGTTAGAACAAATGTGTCTGTTAAAGGCACAGAAATTTGGAAATATACACACCTTAGTCAAAACAAATGGGTCTCAGGTCCCTCATTAACAATACTTGAGACATATTGGGTCAATGTTCACCCTTTCAAGGGCCTTGAAAACACACACACACACACACACACACACACACACACACACACACACACACACATTCAATGCCTTTCAGTGCATCTTCAAGTGATAAAGTCCAAAGCACTTTCCACAAAAGCACATTCCACAGTTCTCTTTTGGAGAATTCTTCTCCATATACAATCCACTTTAAAAACCTGATTCTCTCTCTCTCTCTCTCTCTCTCTCTCTCTCTCTCTCTCTCTCTCTCTCTCTCTCTCTCTCTCTCTCTCTCTCTCTCCCTCTCTCTCTCTCTCTGCCTCCCTCCCTCTCTCCCCCTCTCTCTCTCCCTCTCCCTCGCCCTCTCCTTCTCCCCCTCCCCCACTCCCTCCTTCCCTCCCTTTCTCCTGTCCCATCCCTCCTTTCCTCCTTCCTTCCTTCCCTCTCTCTCCCCCTCCTTCCTTCCTTCTTTCTTTTTAAATAAAACAGCCATTTCTCTTTGTCTTGATTTGATGAAGCAAACTTTTTGTGAAGGGTAAAATAAATTCTAGCAAAATGCTGCCCATAAAACTGTACTCTGCAGATGAGTCTAACTTCCAAGACTATAAGACATGTCTCTACAAATGCAGTTATTGCATCCAACCCAGGCTGGGTTAACTCCTGAACACTGCTGAACACTTTGTAGCTAATATAGATATTTTAAACAACAGTTAACCAGGCAGAGCCACCTGCAATGTGTGCACAGTCATTTTATGTATTTCTTCATTCTGATAACATTATGAAATGTGTACAGTGGGTGTCATGATGGCTTATAATTACAAGATGAGGAAATTGAGACAGAACAGCTGATTCTTTGCTCCAAGAATACAAAGTGCTAAATGCTTTGTAATTGTGAAGTTTCTTCAGAATTGTTCTTAGAACTTGGACATGAGAAATTAGATTAAATTTTGTGTATTTAAAGACATAATTGTGCTCATGTATACGTATATATCCATGTATGTGTGTTTATCTTAGAGGAATTAGGGGCATGGTGCTAGAGGTGATTTGGGTCCATTCTAGTGTGACTGTATAGAGTAGAATAGAAACACACCCAAAGGAATTCAGGGTCAAAAGTGTTACTGAATTTACTAGCACTGGTGTGATTTGCTCCTTAAGTACCAGAGGTTGGAGGCATAGTTAAGACACCATACAGTTAAACTGTGACTTACTGAAGAAGACTGGTTAAGAGCATTGAAGAGAATAAGAAAACTTGTTCAGAAACCCATGACCTGGAGCATGAATAGCAGTCTCCTCAGGGAAAGGTGCAGTACTCTGACGCAGGAAGAGGAAGCTATCTAGGGGGATAATCATTACACCACATGTTCACGAGTCACATCAATTGCTTTAAAATCCCCTGTGTTCCTTGACACAAAAGCCAACACCCTGATGGCTAGGTCATCGAGAAACCACTAAGAGGATAATGAGGGCAGTGTTCTTTGGCTGGAGCAGGTTATTACTCTTAACATGGCCTCAAACTAAGGCAATCATGTGTCCAGATTTTCAAGATCATCTTATTTTTATGGGATTTTTATAGAAATCTGTGAACTATAAAGCCTGTTGTGAAGCATCTTTAGCCATGTGTCTTTGTAGACTGTGACAAAATATCACAGAGTTGATCACCTGAGATAACTGAAGTCAGCTAGATATATTGCACATCTGTAATCCCGGTGCTTGGGAGGCTAAACAGGACAATTGCTGCCAGTCTGAGGCCAACTAAGACTTCATAGTAGGAGTTGAGTCTGTCTCAAAACAACCAGATAAGAATGAGTATCCTCCCTAATTTTGGTGGCTAGGATGCTCAAGTTCAGGGTGAAACACAGGTTGTTGTGAGAGTTTGTTCCTACTCTATAGACAGCTGTCCTGTAGTATCCTCAACTCACAGAGGAGAAGAGAAGTGGGCTTCATGGTTCTTCTTATAAGGACCGGAAATCTACTATAAAGGCTTTCTCTGCATGACCTAGCAACTCCAAAGGCCTAAATTCCAATGTCTTTCATATTAAAGCTCCACCATATGAATTTGGAGGGAAATATATAGTCATCCTATACTACTAGGTACATCTTAAATGATCACTTTACAATTTGAAGAGAAAAAGAGAACTTTTCAAAAAGAATTTTCTTTTATGAAAAAAGAAAGTTGGATCACATTCTATTTTTGGCTCAGATAATATTCTAGTGCATAATAGAAAATATTGGGTCTTTTCTGGGGGAAAATCATGAAAAGGCATTAAAGAAAGCAGACAAAAGAAAATGGGTTGTTATCTGCTCTCAGTATGATCTAAAAGAAAAGGCAAACTAGACACTAGAGAGTGGTCAATCTGTGCACAGCAAGGTGTATTGCATGTACTAAGAAGGTCTGGATCTGCCGAGATGATGGTCAAGGAAAAAATTCTAGGCCAGTACCATGATATGCCCAGAGTATGGTCGCCCTTTATCCCACCACAGTAACAGTTGTCTCCAAGATCTGAGGACAGCTTTAGGGACAATGGTATTTAATGGAGTTCTTTGTTATGTCCCAGTGAATTATTTGTGCAGACATAGTCTCTCTAACCCTGAGATGGTAAATAATTCCAAGACAGAGAAAGGCTGGCCTTATCACTTCCATGTAACAGCTGAACAATTTGAGAGTTATCTTGTCCCTGGGACCTCAGCTGCTTACTGAGAATGAACATTTGAAAATGCAGTGGATGCTTAAGAGGCAGCAAAAGATGCAGGCCATAGTGCCCTTCCGCACTTGGTAGCATTAAGTGAGCTTGTACTTAATGAAAGGTGGAGTTTCTGCATTGGGATCTAGAGCAGCATAGACGCTGGGCAGTAACTCATAAGCAAAGGGTACATGCACGCTGGCACTCTCAGGTTCATTCATTGTAAGTCTTACGTTACTTGATGAAATGTTGATTTAATATGACTTTGTCCAGGAAGATCTTGGGGGAAATTTATGGGATTGGATTGGGGCTTTTAGAAATGAAGTAAGTCCTCTAGGATCCACTGGGAAGGAACCAGAAGCAACAACTGAATGTGAGGCTCTTCAGAGAAGGAAGTGTTAACTTCACGATGATGTTTTTCTTTACAGTGTGTTTAGTAAACCTAAGGTTAGGGTTGTGGGTATGGGTGGTCAGGACTCTATCTGAGATTTTATTCCTGTGAGCACCCACTTTATTTAATTTAATTTAATTTAATTTTGTGAGACAGGGTACCTCACTGGCCTAGGGCTCAATAAGTCCTCTAGAACGGCTGTCCAGTAAGAGCCTGGGATCTACCTGTCTCCACCTCTGAAGTATTGAGGTCACTAAAGCTGGCTTTCCTTTCCTGAGTTCTGGGGATCAAACCAGGTGCTTCTCCACATTACCATCTGAGCCATTTCTCAGTTCAATCTTTTCATTTCCCATCTCAGATGCCACTAGTTAAGTTAGCAACTCTGGGGAGAGGGCATTCATTGGCAAAGATGTTGCCAATCAAACTCCAGTACAGGCATTTTACTCTTTGCCTGGCTTGTACAGTTTAAAGTTGCAGGAGTATCATGAAGCTCTGCCAGGCCAGCCCCACTCTGGCAACTGGTAGAAATCAACACACAACCCTGCCCAGGTCTCTCTGGGCTGAGGCAAGACCCAGAAGCAGCAAGTCAGAATCTTGACCAGTTGGCGTCACAGAGCTTTAATCACACTTGTTGAGTTTTGCTTCTCGCCCTATAAGTAAAGAATGGAGCTTGTTCCCAGGGCTCGGATGCTTGGCCTCCCACATGGAAATGGAATCACCAAGACATGTGTGTGTGTATGCATATAGACTTGTGCTTTTATTCCAAACTCAAGAGAAAGAAGGAAAAAAAACTTCCCCAGATTTTTCAATTCCTATAAGGATTGTAGTTTACTATTTCTGGATTTGGATCATTGAGCTCCCTGGATTATTAAACATAGCAAAAAACCATCTGCAATGAATCGGGCTTGCTCCTCTAATTGAGTCATGCTGTGAAGTCCCTTTACTGTTTCTCTCACTCCTTTGCTGCATATTTTCTCAAGAAGGAGAGAAAATACATTTTTACTACTAATGCCACCTGCAGGTTGAAGAGAAACTGTTGCAAAAATTCACCAAATCCTGAGTTGTCACAGCACAATCTTAGAACTCTCTCCAAAATATCCCCAATCCTTGCCAATCAGCAGGAATGGAGTCTCATTGCCTTTACAGTGTTCTTTATAAACTATTCCTTTCCCATTACCTCTGCAGCCAGCCTGCTTCCCCACTTGATGCTCAGGCCAACAGATACTTGCACTTAAGGACATGTAAGAAGTTGTTTCTTGGGAAGTAATTGCTTTAGGCTACTTCATACAGCACCATCCGACTCCTGTTGTCACCGGGCAAAGTGGGCCTTGCACTATCCTCAGTCAATTACTTTCCACATGAATTATTTCCTAGGTCAATCAATCATTCCCTGCAAGTGCTGCTTCATGAGTTCATTGTGCTAAAAGAATTAGTACACGTTGTGCCAACTCCATGTCTTTATTTTCTTTGCTAGGTAAGGTTTCTTAAGGAGACATATTGTTTTCCACTCTAATTAGCTTCTTATTATGACTGACATTATCGTTACTATATTATGATTATTAGTCATAGTAGATAAACTTTGCTATCAGTTCACTATAAATTACACTCCAACTTCCAGTCACATGGATGTTATATTTCCAATTATCTGAGCAGCAAAAATCTAAGAGGAAGTGAGGGGCATGCCCATCAACATTTTTGTAAGTATTCTGATTGGCTGATGTTACTAACCAGGACAACAGCCCCCATCCTTCCACCAGCAGATAAAACCAAGCCCAGGGTGTGCTCCACAACAGACAGGATGGCGCGTCGAGCACTGTGATACACTGTGGTGACAAGAAGACAGTAAGAAAAATCTTGGTGTTCCTAAGGAAAATTTTGAACAGCCAGCAACATCTTCATTAGCTATTCTTATTCTGAATGAGATTACACCCAAGAACCAAGATGGGAGAGTAAAACCAATTACCTAATAGACGATCCTAAACTACAACTCTGGTCCCAAATATGGGGACATGCTTTTCTCTAAGAACAATCACAAAAGAACATTGGAGAAAGGAGAGTGGCCAAGAATATTTCACCCCTCCTAAAAAGACTTGAATAACATTCGGAAACCTCTTACTGGGCACTGAGAAGGCCTGTAGAATACGTGTGTAAAGGTCTATGCTTTATTTTCCCTGGGCTAAATTTACAAAAGAACTGTTGTCCCAACCTCAGGCAGCCAAAAAAGTAAAAAGGCTTTTCTGAAAGTTAAAGCATTGTCGCTGGCCACACAATATTTTAAAGCATATTTCCCAAATTTAAACAAAATGCTACAAGAGTCTCAGTCAGTCTCTAGATCCTACTAAAAACAGCGTCCTGACCTCCTCAGGAACAGGGAGAAGACACAATAGAGTTTAAAGCTCACCCATGCCTTCATCTTGTGTGTCCTCAGCAAACAATCACCCCTCTAGAGGGCAATAGTGTCGATATTTGGAACTAGACAGTTCTTTGCTATGGGCATAGGGCAGTGTCCCCTTTTAGGATCGTGACAGCATCCCTGGTTCAATGTCAATAGCATTCTCATGTAAGACCACCCCCCAAAAAATGTATCTTAAAAACCCTTTTGGGGTAGAAGTATTGTCAAAATTGTCACAAGTAGAGAATCTTTGTTCAAAATGGCAACTCTTCACATGCAGAGAGGACATGACCAATCTCTATAGCAGTCTGGTATGGAAAAGGCGTGAGCGAAACAGTCATCAATGTTTGGCTGCAATTAGACACTGGAAGTGATGGTATTCAGCCATTCGAACTAACCATTTTTATAGAAAGCCCAATATAAAGGGCTAGTTCTGTTTCTGTCTACATTAAAAGACCGTTGTATACTCAGCTCAGTGATGACAGAGCCACGGATGCTGGACAGAACACAAAACAAAACTAACCTGAAAAAAACCAAACAACAGACAAGTTTATGAATTGCTCAGCCATAAAAAAGTGAAATCTTTGGCAAGCGATACAATTATTTAATTGCAATTTCTGTCAGTTCAACAGCCCTGTGTGTCGACAGGCAGGCTGTCCAGCAGGGTTTATGGAAAAAAAATGTACATTTTTTTAAAGTAAAAGGCTGCTGCAGGTATACCATGTGAGGACATCTGCAGACTAAGGAAACCCAGCAATTTCATGGGGGTGGTGACAGTTGAGGTACCTCCGGGTCGGATGTAGCTTGCAGACCACAAGGGCATCACACTCACCCAGGCCATCGTCCTCTGGGAGATCACACTCTCATTATGTGTCTCATGTAATGACTCCTGGAGGCAGCTTGCAGATTTCTCCTTCAAAATAGAGGCAGCTACTTCCCTCCCTTCCGCAAAAGCACTTATCAGTTTGGAATGACAGAGATCTATTTTGAGATGAACACATCGAACAAAACCTTCATCCGAGTGTGCGTGTGTCGGTGTGTGTGTTTTTTCCTTATTTCCCGACATGGCGGTTGGAGCTTATGCCGCTATCTGCATAAGTCTTTTGTGTATTGCTAATGGAGTGCTGGAATTGTAGCAGCCCTGAGCAGGGAATACATGTGAGCAACAATATGCTGAGAGACCCCTCGGTGGAATCTAATCTGTTCCAGCTCATGCACTCCTCAGAAACTATTTAACTTTCATTAAACTGTGTTTGATATCAGCTAAATAGGATGCATACGGCTCCAATATAGCTCATATGGTCGCATTCATTCGATCACAGCAGTGCCTTTTTCCTTATATTTCTCCCCACTTGTGTCAGTGCCCAGTATAGCTGGTAAATAGGAGGCCTTTGAAGATGTAGTTAGTACTCAGATTTCTTTATTCTTTTGTGCCAGTTTCTTGGTGGTGAAATGGTGATTCATGTATGTCTCAGACAGCCTCCATTAATTTCATGTAATGTAGCTTTTATCTCGGAGCTGGGACAACTATCTTCAGCATCCTGTCGCTCTAGCAGCCCTGGCTCTGTCCTCGGGCCCCTTTGCATTTCTGCCTTGCTCCCCATTGCTCTTCCTTTGCTGTTGCTGCCTTTCTTTCTTGTCTCCCCGCTCTCATTCTTCCTTTTGTGGTCTGTGGCACTAGAAGAAGTAAATAACCAGGTTGAGTTGAGTCCGGGGCAGGGCGGGGGAACAGTGGTGAAAGATTATCCGTCTGCTTAAACCTCTGTGTCTGATTGGGGGAAATGACAAGCTACAGGAATGAAAACATTAATCTGTACAGTACAACAGCTTTGTGTCTCCCACCCTTTACACACACACAGACACACACACACACACACACACACACACACAAAATTCAAAAGACACTAATTTGACTATGAATAAAGCACAACAGGAGGAGGCAGTTTCCCAGTTTCTGGAAAGGTCCCGTGACTCTGAGCTGCTGAAAAGTTTAATGATTACACACACACACACACGCACACACACACAGAGAGAGAGACAGAGAGAGAGAGAGAGAGAGAGAGAGAGAGAGAGAGAGAGAGAGAGAGAGAGAGAGAGGGACTGGGCACATTCCCAAGATGTTACCAACCAAGAAAATAGTATTATTTACTGCCAAAACTTCTGTTCTTCTTACTATGAGGAGAGTGCGGACAATTTCACCTTCAGAAATGCTAAGGAGATGCAATGGTTCTGCACTGGGTCGTTCTCACTGATACTTTTTCAATTATGCTTTATTAAGTCCCAAGGAATAATCACCATTTTTTTAGAACACTTAAGAGGAACAACATGGGGTCCTTTGGAGCAGGGAACCCAATTATTTAGGATATTATTTTGTGAACCTTTTCATTTTATTAGTATACCAGAGGGTTTTCAGATCTCAAGGAGAACCCAGCTATTATTGCTTTTCCTGAAGAAATGTCTCACTGGGGCAATTAATTCTATACATTAACACCAGTCACCATTGTGCTGTATATTATTAAAATTATAAAGGGGGAAAAGCCACATTTTATCATTCAGTTCAGAAGGAGGTCATTTATATATGTGTGGGTTAGAGTAAGCTAAGCCATGAGTAGCCCTCAGTCTGTAGGACTCTGCAAATCCCTGAGCAGAGTAGCTGCGGTCTCTCCATAAACGCTAACGTTGACAGACAAGGTAAAGTGAGCTAAGGAAGGTGAGTCCACACACAGGCTAGGTGCTGGCTTCTCTGACACTCTTATGGGAGGGGAGCCATCTAATTTTGTTGATGAGCACAGGTGATTAAGACAGTGTGCCTTAATGTTTGATGCTGCAACCTCATAAGAGTGATTTTTAAAAAATTATTTAGACAAGCATATTGACATTTTTAGTATATATTATTAATCTTATTAATAGTATTAACAAAGGCTAATTGAAAATGCATCATGTATAATTATATTAGTCTTCATTTTAGTAGATTTTTGTCAAAGTGAACTAGAAAGGAGTAATTAACGTGCCAGTGTTATTTACCCTGTTTGTATTAAAGCTGGTGTTACACAGTGTTAGCAATGAATATAGCCTGATTTCTCTGAATACCATGAAGCAAGCATTCAAAAGCAGTAAAATAAGCAGCTGTGTTTTCTTGTACTAAGAACCTAAAAATAAAAATGCACTTCAGGATGGCATGCTAGGTGTGTGAACTGACAACCAGGGTTCCAGCTCCTCCTGCCTGCTGCACTGCAGGCCGCCAGGCTCTCTCCTTAGTGCTGGCTGATAGTCCGAGCACCTCAACTACTGAACAGTAGATAAAGGCCCAGCCCGACCCACTGAATTTACGAATCAGTGTTATTGGTTTCATTAAAATAAGACAAAGGGAATTTATATGTGCAGGATAAATTCCAAGTTAGATATGAACTCTTAACCATCCATGGCTCTGTATGTTCTGTGAAAGCAAAAAGTCTAACAATGGAGCTTTGCCTCAGAAAACCACAGTTCCAGTGCTAAACTTGACTCTGACCACCCTTGTGTCCTAACACACTACACTACACACACACACACACACACACACACTGAAAGAGGCAGAGAGAGAGAGAGAGAGAAAGAGAGAGAGAGAGAGAGAGAGAGAGAGAGAGAGAGAGAGAGAGAGAGAGAGAGAGAGATCCAAACCACACATGAAAATATGTTACAGGGAAGAAAAATCTAGAAAGCTAGCAAGCAGAGGAGATTTAAGTTAATGTGGAATTAATCACTTTAAAGTTTCTCCCCCTGGCTTTTACAATGCTGTCTTTCTGAGGTCAGCCATTTCCCGAGGCAGGCAGGGAGAGCACAGCACGGGGTGTGAAGTGGAGGCGCGCAGGGATGACTGGCGATGAATGGCACATCTTTTAATCAGGTGGAGCCAAGACAGTGATGGCTGGGATTCCAAAGCCAGGCTCTGGGTGTTCTCCTGAGCTCTAATAAAAAGCATGGCATATTGGTAGCATTGGCTGCCAAGAGCTATGTCCGTGCCCTCTCTGCAGTGGGCAGCCACAAACATGCTAGCTAGGAGCTCTCAGGGGGCCCCATGTGTGCTGTTCCTACATGGCTAACATATGTATCGACACCTGAAAGCTACAGCCTGCCACGTCTCCAGGACCCTGCTCGCCTACCTTTGCTCCTTGGTCACCAAGGGTTAATTTTCTAATGGCTGCCTTACTGCTGAAGCTGGCCAAGTTTTTCATCGCCTGCCGAGCACCACAAGCTGTGATTTGGAGCCAGAAAACACCATTAATTTTCTAAATAGGAAGGATCACATATGTAAACTGTCTGGTTCTGTAACGAGTTGAGCAGGTAGAAGATTGAGGAGGAGGAAGGGAATTTTTCCACACACATGGGCCAAATAGCCCAGGCTAGTGGGCAACACATTACACAGTATTTTTTTTGGGGGGGGGGGAATGAATGGGGAAAGATTGAGAGAAGAAATTTTTCTCTCCCATATTGAACTCTGTTCTAATATTTCTAGGAAAGATAATTTAGGGGTACCGTTGGGAGTTCTCACATTAGACACTACAAGAAACTTATTTGTAAATGGAAGGAAGGATTAAGTAAAGTACCTCAGCTCCGAGGTCTCACCAAAGCTCCTGAAGACAGAATAGCTAAGGTCAGTGTGTGATTCAAAACGTCAACTGATGCTCAGGCAGGTACCAATTCAGATGTTTATAGCATCCAAGAAAGGCATATCTGAAGGGCTTGCAAATACAACACTTAAAATATACAAAGTACTAATCTATCATAATAGAAATGAAATCCTCCATTTAGGACATATTTAGCATGAGTGTCTAGAAGCATGTGGGTACATATGCCTCTTGTCACTAAGGAGGGACAGGAGGGGGCATAACAGAGGCTGTTAAAATGCCTTTTGGGCTTTAACAAAACATTTTATGTTTTGTATAAATCTCTTTACAGAGCAAGTATTTCTGTCATATGAGATTCTAGAACACTATCTTGGTCCCCAGACATGAATGGAAGAACCATCCAGGTCCCCAGCCTGATTTCATTCTGGGAACTTCTATAATGCTCACGATTTTGGTTCCATTCCACAATGAGAGGGAGGCTTCTCAGTTTAGACCCTAGGAAAACCACTTTTCACACACTAGCCTATCATTTAAGGAAATTTAAAGCAAGGCAAACAAAGTAGGCTTCTAGAGTCAAAAAAGACAAAAGTCCCTGCTGCAAAAGATTGGCTCAAGGAGACTTTATGTGTCCAAAGATATTGATTTAAAGAATTACACTTTAGCATGTGTGTATGAATGGTAGATAAGATATCTATGATTTTTATTTTAAAAAAGACCTAAGGAAAGAAATATTTTCAGTGTTCATTAGATCCTAGGGCTGTTGAACCAAGTAGCACAAACTGAGGCACAGCAGCAGCAGGAACTGTGACAGAGCTCCTGAGGCTAAAGGTGTATAGTAAGGGACTGACAGGCTGGTACTTCATGAGAGTCTATGAGAGAAGAGAACTTCTTTGCTTATCCAGGGGAAGGTCTTCCTGTCCTTTAGTGCTGATTCCTTTCTGTACCTCTACCTCTGTGCCCACATTTGCTTTGTTGTTTTTATTCATAAAATCATATTGGATGAAGGCCCCTAATGACTTCATGCTATTTCCCTCTAGAAAGTCTTTCTAATTCCCAATAAGGACTCATTCTGGCATCTTGAGGCAGAAGGTGAAGGAGGGTGTCAAAATTTCTCTAGAAATAAAGTGAGCAAAGGACTTTGCACCTAAGTTGCTAGAGATGCATTGTTAGCAGGGTAGCGCTGAAGTGGGAAGGTGTGAGTGATAAGTATCATACAAACTGGTGAGTAGCTTTGTTTTCAATAATAGTTCCAGATAACTTGATCATACTTCCCTCAGACCTATATTATGCTCACTATTCTGATAGAAAAAATTGAAAGTCTATGAACTTAAATAATTGCTAAATGTCACACTGTTGGAGACAAGAACAGTAAATCCAAGGCTTTGATTTCCTGCCCCATGTTTGACACACCTCTCTACAAACCTGCACCTTGAACTAACCAACCACTGGTACCTTATAAGAATTGCCATGTTGCCTGGGTCCCCAAATTAAAACACCCCAAAATGTCATCAACATGATTTTATAACTATACCCCTTTATTTCACCCCAAAAGCTAGAGGTAGGGTTTATTTCCTGGTCTACCTTGGGTTTTGTTCCAATGTGTCTTAATAGTGTTCCATTCTGAACGAAGTACCAAAGCAGTCCTAAATCTACCCCAGTTCACCTCCTCACTCTGCTTAGGTAGACACGTGCCCCACTTTGAGAGCCAGCAGTCACCAGGACTAAGCAAATGATTCCAGAATTGGCCCAGTATCATCAGCCCAAGCTGGGCATCATGTTGACAGCCGCCATGCCGGGTGCTGAGGCCATCATTTTCCAGCTCATTTTCTTCTTTTGCCTAATCCTTTGCTCCAGGTAGAACACTGTTCATTAAGGTGCTGCGGAGCTTAGTAGAATGTCTTCTCGCTGAGATCGCCTCTCTGGTCTTCTGAAGCCTTTAAAAGGGAATGAGCCTTGGCCTCCTTTTTATGGGCCACATTATGACCTGGCTTCAAAGTGTGAAAAGAGGTTCCAAGATTCCCTTTGTGCAGTGGAGTCTCTTAATTGCACTTTTAAACACAGTGTAATTTTTGTAATTAACATTATAGTTTCAGAGGGCAGAGAAGCCCACACCGTGCTAATTACAAACCGGTGTCTTCAGAGTGGTGGAATTTCCAAGGCCTCTCTGATATTGGGGTGGAATGCAGTTTTATGAAGGATTTCAAAGATCCTCTGTGGGCTGTGTTCAGAGTCATCATTAGCATTTGATAACATAAAGAAATTTTACAACATGTGACAGATTTTCTATGTGAAAGTTTTACCTGATAACTGGGAAATTTGCATAAAGACCTTCATTAGGTCGCTCGTTTTACTGAAAGAGTAAGAAGTATAGAGAACTCTTGCCTAAGATTGTTCTTAGGAGCCCAGAAATTGGTGCTTTATAATAAAATTTACAGTATATTATGAAGTGAAGTTGTAATAATCTTCAATGATGTTGAAAATCAGAGCCTACGTACCTTTTAAAGACTGGTAAGAATATGTATCAGAATTACCATGTAACTGAAACTGTTGCCGTAAAGGTATATTGTACTGTTCTTCACCGTGCTAAACTGCCAAGCCAAGGAGAGAACTCCATATATATGTAACATCAAGTGACAATAATATATAATTTTTTTTCTTTGTGAAGAGTCAGCTCATAAGAAAAATTATCTTCTCTTTACTCCAGAGGCAAGCTTATCTCCCCTTTATTTTATTCATCTCCAAGTCCCTCATATAAATGTACACAGACTCGCAGGGTGAAACCAGTGTGGAGTCTGCATGGGTGGATCTCAGCAGAGTGTCTGGCCTTTCTTAGGCTAGTGCTATCAGAAACTGTCATATGTAGACTGGACCTTAGGCCATTCATCTCCTGAGATTCTTTCACCACTTGTAGATCAACTAAACAGCTTCCTGTGATGAAGGATGCAGTACCATGCATATGCTTTTGGATATATACCAGCATCTTACAGCATGGTCTCAGTGGGATGGATTTGCCTTCATGAGAGTCTTTTACTTGGTGATTGTATAGATAATGTATAGCTTTGTAATGCCATCATAAATAGAAACCAAAGTCCTAAGAAACAATTAGGAAAGTATATCTATCCTTCCTTGAAATCATAACATCACCTGACTTCCTGTGGGGTGAACATTACTTGACTTCCTGTGGGGTGAATATCTCCTGACTTCCTGTAGAGTAAACATCACCTGACTTCCTGTGGGATGAATATCACCTGACTTCCTGTGGGGTGAACATCACCTGACTTCCTGTGGGGTGAACATCACCTGACTTCCTGTGGGGTGAATATCACCTGACTTTCTGTGGGATGCCAAACTCTTCAGCTACAAGCATGAATGCCTGCTCACAGTCCATCTGTACTGGAAACAAATTGATGTGCTCTTTAACTCTTCACTAATAAGAAAAATTACACTGGAATTTTGATCACAGGAGCAGATAAATTAACTAAAGCTGATAGAAACTGGAGCTTTTCTCTATTGACTTCAGGCAAAACTAAGAAAGGACTAAAAAGGTGATACCCCTGAAAATAAAGGACCAAAGACTCCTTGAAGCCCAATTGTTGCACCTTTGTTTACAAAAGTACTTTTGAAAGTGAAATTTTTAAATTTCATTTTCCCTTGATTTATTTTCTCCATCCAATAATTCTGTTCAGCCTAGTTTGATTCACCATGAAAATGAGTGTGTGTGTGTGTGTGTGTGTGTGTGTGTGTGTGTGTGTGTGTGTGTAGAAAAAAAATATTTTCTCAAATTGTTCAAAGGCATGTCAGTTAGTGGTACCTGGAGTGCTGAAAACCACAGTCTCAGTGGGTCTTTCTGGAGTTCTCTGTCCCCTCCTGAGGAGAGCAAGGTAGAGAGCTTACGTGTAACCATGGTACTTCTCCAATTTTAGGAAAGGAACAAAGCTCTTCTTTTTCACTGCTGTAGCATCCTACAAAAGAACTTCTTGATAAATGATCAAACTTACATAGTATATAGCTTTTATTTTTACAAAATATTTGCTTCTAGCAGAGTGTATCTTAATTCACAAATGCAGGAATCTGTCATTAAGATCTGACCCAGCTGCACGGCATTGTCAAATGCAATAAAGTATCTTTTAATAGTTTTATATCAAGTAAGGATATAACATATCATTAGTTTAAATGTATTTGCAAGCAATTACCCCCACCAGGATATTTGAGAATGCTCATGCAAAATTGATGAAATTCTGACATGCTTAAACATTGTTCATTTAGCTCAATTCCTTATGTATAGAAAAATAGAATAAATAATCTCTGTGTCACTCTCAAAGCACCGTTAGGCATTCTTATTCCACTCAGGGTTTCAGTTCTCTCTTTAAACTACAGCCTTTGGTGATAATTTGGACAAAACAGTTTCATATATGTTTAATTTTAAATAATGGTCCAGATTTTTCATTCTCGTTATTGTTCAGTGTGGTGATTTAATGTGGAGTAGATTTACTGCATGCCAGCTGCCTTTCCTCTACAGAATGGGGTAAGTTATCAAATGAGTGAAGGCTGTCTGACCACCAGTCTGCAGTGCTCCACAAGAGAAAGACCTTTGACATTCAGATGCCTTGTGACAAGATTCAAGTATAAATCAATTAAGCCACTACGTTGTGGCACAGAGAGGCAACACTATGGTATGATTGTGCTTTGTCTCAGGTGAATTGGAGTTAGCTCTACCATCACAGTCATACAGGGAATGCAAGGAAAACCATTGCCAGGATCCTCCAATGTCTTGCTTATGTTGTAAAACCTTCCTTGGCTAAAGAATGGCCTATCAAAACATGAGAGATACACTGTAGTCAACAGGTGCCTTTCTGCCTTTTCTTGATTACGCTAGTGACTATTATATACTAATGACCGATCAAGACCTTTTCTTGATGAGAATTTTGCCTGCAGTTTTCTGATATATTCACTACACCAGAGAAGAGAAATGTGAACACTTCCTCATTATTTTATGCAAGCCAGGTGAGAAATTCCATTTCCATACCTTTCCTTGCTGTTTCCCAATACCATATTAGCATCTGTGTAATTAATAATACTTTAAACCCTGTCAAAAAGAAATCACTTTTATTCTTCCTCCAAAGAGAATCATTTATTAACTATGGAGGATCTCCAAATACATTTTTCTTTGCTCATGACATCAATAACTATACCTTCTGAAATATTAATCTACCCACCCAAATCTGTAAAGACTAATCGATTTCTTTTTAAGAATTACCTTTTAGTAAAAGGCTGTCAGCCTGGCTATTTGGAGGATCATGGGACTAGAATATGTTGAGTAGAGATTTTGCATATGCCACTGCTGTGGTAGATTGATACAGATGGAAAGGAAGTAAAATAAATAGGCACAGAGGCAAGTATCTTCCCAGGAGGAAACTCGTCCTTAAGGAGAGAGAGGACCAACTGGCTCACACAAAGCATTTAGTACAGTATACTACTGGGCTAAGAAAGAGAATGTATTTGTAGGAAAAGTTTAGATCACAGAGACACCACTATAGAGTGGATGGTTATGTGCACGCAAAACTTAGATAAATAGAAAGAGTGGAGCAGGTGTTAGTAGGTAGGCCAAAATGCTCCAAATGTGTAAAAAAATATTTAAATCAGTTTTAAAACTATAATGATTATTCGAAAATGAAAGAAAATTAGATTAATTAATTTGAATGGTAGCTATTTGGAGAACCTACTAAAGATAATCAGAAGAGGCATTTAGTGGACAACACTGAGCAGCACTGGCCACTGGTTGTTAAGGAATGAATTACACTAAACAAATACAGACTAGGCTGACAGCAGCCTGCAACAGAGAAGGCACGCTGGCCACCTATTGAGCTGCTGGGGCAAATCCAAGGAGTTGACAATGTCCTAGGATTTGACAGACAAATGGTGGTGCTTTTCACTAATGCTTGCTAGCCAACAGAACAGAGAATTCAGAGGGAAGAAGGGGAGTAAAATGTCATGGGTGTTTGAGTCAAAGTAAGGGAGAGATTAATAAATGATGTTCCTCATAGAAAAAAATTGCAAGAAGCTGTTACTGATTATCAGAGTTAGTATTTAGATCCTCATACACAAACACATAGAATGGCTCTCCACCTCTGATTTCAGGATCATAACTAAAACAGTACTGCTTAGTATGTCATGGGATATTTTAAAAGACTTAACTGTAAATTCCTGGCTAAAAAGACGCACTATTCTTATATTTTTAATTGTGAGCCTAGCCTTTAACAATTAAGCCATCTCTTCAGCACAATACCCATTATTCTTGAAAGCACACACACACACACTCGGGTTCGGGGGCTTACCTTGTAATGTCTCTCTAGATCCAAAGTGTTTAAAGATGAGGAAGGTCTTCAGTAGCTCAAGCTAATGAATGACATCCACTATAAAAACCAAGCCCTCCAAAATAAGATCATGCTAATAGAGAAACAAAGTCCCAACAATTATTTTGCAGTAACAATTCCACCTTCCCCCAAACCACACACACACACACACACACACATTAAGAGTTCCAGGTGGCTTTGGAAAGCAAGCAGCTAGAGAAGAACCCAATTCCAAAGAGAAAGGCAAAAGGGAAGCAGGCTGAAGACAGCCACAATATTAGTCTGGAGGGGGAAGGCTATGAGGAAGTAATAATACTTTCTAAGCTCCTCGAGAGTGTTACTCTACAGGATATGCTGACCAGCTATTCTCCATCTTTACTCAGGACTGAACAACAGGAAACGCACTGAACTACAGGATGGAGGATTTCACCTAGATAGAAGAAGAACGTCTCTATAAGAAGCATCACTAGATGCTGGATACAGTGATGGAAAGAGTCTTGGTCTTCTGAGGGTTTTTTCTCAGTCTAACCGATGTGGGTGCTAGTGTGCACCCCGTTCTCTTCCAGCCATGTTTGAGATTCCAGCTGGCCTGCCCAGGTCTACCGGGCCCTTTGCATGCATTCCCAGGAACAAAGAGAAAGCATGCTGTGCCCCAGCATGCAAACTTTCAACCATGTTTAACAAGGTGCCAGGAAAAGCAAGCAGCCTCACCCTAGATTCCCAAGCCCCTGGTCTTGTTAAATGCAGTTTATGGTTTGCACAAAAGAGGTCTGTCTTAATTTGCTGCCTTCCTATAAACAAAATGGGGTACATTTAATATTCCTAGGAGGCTGGTGCATTGGCCAAGTTTGTGCTCCCTATAGCTTTAACAAAAAATTTATTCATTTTTTGCCAAACAAGGGCACCCAACCTGAAACTCTAAAGACATGGGGAATGAGAAGCCCTGCACCCCACTAAATGATATATGCTGGGACTATTGTAAAATAAACCTTTACCTGCTTTCTTCCCTTCCTGCTTTTCTTATCTCCCCTTTCTATAGAAATACAACTGTAAAGATAACCCTATGTTAATTAAATATGAAATGTACAAGTGCTTATTACATTTCATGTTGTCTTTTTTGAATTAGACTGCAAATGAATTGTAATATTTAAAAGTAAGAATCTAACGTATCCAAGTATTTCTGAATCTCACATCTTGCCCTTACAAAGCCCTAACACGTTTGGTAGGTGGGTGGACAGGGATTCAGTTTTTCCTCCCTGACACAATTCCCCTGAAAGTTCTGCTGGTGAATGCATTCCTCAGCAACCACTTGATACTCTCCGTGCAAAGTGACTGGTGACCTCGCAAACAGCTGAGCTCCTGTCCTTTCCCCTGGGAAGAATCCGAGTCACTGGAGTGGTGAGAAGTCCTCACTAGTATGTAGTGCGGAATGGCCATTCCTCATCCTCTCCTTGGCTGTTGATGTGCTTTGTAGAATGTAATTGGTTTCATTTCCTCATATTCCCAAAGTTAGTTTGTATAATGCTTTGTGACTAAGAGACTCCTCAAGTATTTTGTAGGCAAAAATAAAATATACGAAGCATAATGAATAAAACATAGTGGCTAAAGGTAGAGGTGACCTCAAATTCCACCCCACCAATGATACACATAGATTATGAACCTCAGGTAAATTTGGTACAACCTCCCTGGGCTTCAGTTTCCTCACCAATTAATTGCTAAAATATATCAGGGAAAAAATTACTTGAGTTAATTATAAATAACACCCAATTGTCGTAAGTCTCAAACCACACAGATAAGATACCAGGGCTTCAATACACTTTCCTTTATTCTAGTTGTCATCTACAAGGCGGTCAAATGTTTTCAGTTCAATACCTGTTAGTCTATCTGCATACCATCAGAAAAACAAAGCACTTTGTAACAGTAATCCCCCACACTATCATCATTCATAGAAATGCTTGTGGAGATCACATTAAAAACAGGGGCAGACAAAGCAATGACTTGTTGAGTGAACTGGAAAAGGTGAAGCAAACTAATTGATCTTGTCACTGTGTAGCACCTGCAGAGCCATTTGAAATTAGAGTCAGTACTTTCAATTTCCCCAACTAGAGAGGGACACTATCTCTGGTATTGGAGCCTGGCTGCATTGGAACACATATGGCAAGCAGGTAGCCAGAGAAGCAGCTTTCAGACCTGGGATTGAGCTCTTCACAGTAGAGATGGAACTTCTACAAGGACATCCCAACCAGCTGGAGTGTACCTGCCCACTTATCTTACACTTCTCTCGCCAACTCAGTCATTCAAGTAGTCCCTTCACCTCAACTGGAACTGCGCGGCAGATGATGAAGTGCAAGGCCCCAAGTCTCACATCTCAATGAAACAACATGGCAGAGGTTATCAGATAGTTAAAATAATTATCTTGGTTGACCATATATATCTTCCAAACCTCCAGAACAGGAGATTCTGATCCTTTCTGAATTGCTGCTTAAGTATGAAGAAATATTTCTCTTTAAACAGAAACACTTTTATTTTCAAGATTCTGCGGTTAAAATGCACTCCTTCGATATATGTAGGCTTTTTTTTTTTTTTTTTTTTCACGCATCAAGAAAGGGATTGAGTTCAGATGGAGTTTACAAGCATAACTTATATTTCCAATCTTCAGGTAAGCAAGTACAGAAAGAAGTATGTATACAAATAAAAATCTAGAATAATTATGGTAATAAAAAATTAAGTGCTGTGGTTTAGATGCAAAGAATGGAATTTCACATGGGGCACAATAGCTTCCAACATAAAGCAATCTTTCTGTGATAACTGTTGAGCAAATCAGAGGAGAGGAGAGGAAGGACCAGTGCACAGAGGCCAAAGGGATGATACTGTACAAGACAAATGAGTCGAAGCTGAGGCCTTCACATTCCTAATCCTACCAGTTGGAAGGCTGCTAAGACTCTGAGTTCCTCCGAGAACCAAAGGGTAACTTCTATCCTCAAGATGCCACCAAACACACACCAGCTACAAGTATCCATGCTAGAGAATTTTCTAAAAGGGAATCAGCCAGCTTTGATTGCACAAACCCCCGCACTCTGTTTTAAAGGATTGCTTCAAGAGAAAAGGTTAAATGAGGTTTGAGTGCAGTGTAATAAACCTTCACTGTTCATAAAGCACAGAGTGATAAATGTATGTATGGTTACTGTATAAAAATATTGGGGTCAAATGCCAAAGATCTCCAAGGTTAAGGTTTTTTCTTTTACTTTTCTTTCTTTTTTTTTTTTTTTTTTTTTTTGGTGGAGGGGGATGGATAGGTGAAGGACCCACATAGTCAAACCTCAAGAAAATGGCAGCTTGTCAGTCAAAGGTACAGACTGCTCCAGCTTGCTGGAGAAGCCCATTCTCAAACACCATTCAGTCCATGGTAATAAACACTGAAGCTGTGATATACAGCACACTGTGGCATGTAATTTGTTTGGTTCCAAGAGACTAAGGCAAGGGTTTGGAAGGTTCACTGCATTATAGAAGAGATATGCCTGGATGTAGGTTTTCACATTTGTAAATAAAAAGGACCCCATTCCTCAATATAGGGCATCACATGGTGCATGAGATCTACAATCTAAGCAAGAGCTAATAAGAAATGTCCCAGCATTCAGTGTCCCTGGAGACAAACAGCAGAAGCATAGAGGTCTAAGAAAGAAGGGCTCCACCTGAGAGGCACTCTGGCCTTTGAGATTGTTTGTGGCATAGTTTTTTAAGTGTAAAACTTGAACTCCTACAAAATTAGAATGTTGTGGGATTCATCATTTCTAAAGAATGGACATCCTGTCTTACCTCAAGTCCCATCTAGAACTTATATCTCTTGAAAAACAAAGCTTGAGACTTCCTTGCTCTATGAGTCTAGACACAGAATAAGAGGTAAGAATTACAATGGGGAAAGGAAAGGAAGTGCCTTGAATTAGTTAACTGCAGGGGTTTGTAGTGTGTTTTTTACAGGGAAATTTTCTGTTGAAAACATATTAGTATGGACCTACTTGAAATCTGAAATTTCAAGCATTGCTGTTTCAAAGGTTGAGAATTCTTTGCAATTAGCAATAATGGCCTTATCAAGAAAAAAAATATAAAGAAGAGAAAAAGCTTCTCTCTTATTCTCCTCTTTAAAAATATTTATTTTTAATTTTGAATTGTTTGAGAATTTCATATGTGAATATTAGGTTAACATATTTCCTATTTTCTCTTGCCACCTTCACCTCCTCCAATATACGTCCTCCTTCACTTCTCAAGTTCATGGCCTGTTTATCTTTGTTTTATACTTGTATGTAAGTATACACACACACACACACACACACACACACACACACACACTCACACACACTCACACCTGTGGTGGCTTGAATAAGATCATTACCCATAGGCTAACATAGGCTAAGTTATTTGAATTCTTAGTACCCAGTTAATGACATTGCTTGGGGATGTTAAAGGGCAGTGCAGCCTTGCAGGAGGAACTATATCACTGAGGCAAGCTTTGAGAGTGTATGGCCTCGCCCCTCTTTATGCTTGAAGATACAGTCTCTTAGTTCCCTAATCTGACTTCATGCTGACATGTCTTCCCTACCATTATAGATTTCCTTTTAGGACTGTAAGCCCAAATAAACTCCTCATTCTATTAATTGCCATGGTCATGGCATTTTATTATAGTAACAAAAACCTAATACAACAACTATGTATTTAGTGTTGCTCATATACACATATTTTTAGTGTTCACTTGGAATTGGATAACCTATATAGTTATGCATTATCTTGAAAATTAATCTTCCCTTTGCCAGAAACCAATGTGTGTTTGTAGCTCTTCATCTGAGTATAGAGTGTTAAGAACTTTCCCATTACATCAGTACGTCAGATGTACTGTTATTCTCTTATTTACTGAAGTTTCATGGATGCAAGAGCTTCCATCTTCCTGACTAGAAGACACCATCCAGCATGAAGTGCTTTGTTCCTCAGGCTCTTACAGTCTGTCCGGTACCCATTCCACAATTTTCCTTCATCTTTGGTGTAAGAACATATTATAAATGTATCAGCTGGGACTGGGCAAATCCATTGTTTATTCTTATTAAACTTATTCTCTGAAGTTTCATCAGGTATGGATCCCTGTAATAGTCCTGATTTGTTACACAAAGCTTTTTTGATACTCAAAAGCATGCACACGAGTGTGTGTGTGTGTGTGTGTGTGTGTGTGTGCGCGCGCGTGCGTATTTCTGAAGGGACCCTGCAATTAGTTCTCATGACAGCCATGAGTAGCTCACTTTGTTTCAGAATGGAGGAACTCAACCCATCACAACTGAATAAGCACGCATGTTGGGATTCTAGGTTTGTGACTGAGGAGAGCATATTCTTCCTCAAGCCCTATCACTTCACCGTCGCTATTCTGTCAGTTACGACGAGCCATCTTCTCCACTTTGGCATAGATTATGAAGCATGTGCAGGGCTCAAGTGGCACACGAATAGAAATTTGGACCATAAAGATAGGAAATTTGTTGGCTTCTAAATGACAAAGTTTTTCATTAGCTTCTTAGAAGCAAATTTGGAAATAAACACCATAACCTTGTATGGACACTAATAGCTTCCTGTGTAGATTTATTCTCTCCATTATGATCACAACAAACCAAGTGTGTTCATAATTTCTCCACACGCTCGAAATCTCCTGCTAATTGATTGTAAATCCCTCAAACACCTTAGTCTATTCTAGATGCCCCTCTATAGAACAGATGGAGAGGCATCCATTTAAAAATCAAGCTATGGAAGGCTAAACAATAGAAGAGCCAGGTAAACAGGGTTCTATCTAAGTTGCTGCTCACCTCAAGCCTGTATCTCACTGGAGGACTGAGCATTCTTCGAGACTCCAAAGTTATGCAGGAGTTAAGTAATATTATATTTTCAGATTTGCATCCATGCTACAATGAAATTAATTTGTGTTGTATGCATTATAGAAATCCAGATTAAAAATTACCTCATTGATAGCCAACTAACTTAACAACACTTATTCAAAAGACAATTGTCCTAAAAACTTGTGGCTTTGTGTCATAAAAATGATAGCAACAACTACAGTAGCTTTGATATCTGATTGTATAAACATTCCGCCTCTCTTGATTTGTTCGGCTGCTCTTTCCACGTACATTTCATGGAAAGTTGAGAATCATGTTGCCAATTTCCAATTTTAAAATATCTGTCATGATTCTTAATGATTAACTTGGAATCCAAAGAATAGTTTTGTAAGAACTAGTACATTTACCCATCGAAAAATACTTTAGATTTTAAAAGTTCCCAACAATATTTTATAATAGTCTTCATAGAAGACTTGCACATCTTTCATTGGGTTCATTTAGCAGTAATTGATCATCCAATGCTAAATTCAGTGGTTCCACTCTTCTGATTTTAATTTTTAATAGTTTCATACTGTATTCCTGAGAGTTGATGGGCTAGGGGCCATTATCAATACATGCAAGAAACCTTTACCTCATAGATCTTTGACATCTGACCACAATATTTTTTTACAGTAACCACACATACATTTATCACTCTAGATTTTATGAACTGTGAAGGTTCATTATATTGCACGTAAAACTCAATTGATTGTTTTACTACATTCACTTATTAATTTTAATAAGTTGTCTTCAGTTTTTTGGGGTTCTCTATATACAAACCCACGTAACTTCTGAATGATGGCAGTTTTTGTATTCCTTATTTTTTTGATTTATTTAAATATTTATCATTTAATTGTATAGTTGATAACTTAAAATAAATCTCTATAAATATACATCTTATAGGGTCTGTTTCCCTGTAAATTCTTTATTTTTTATTTTTATAGTTTTTAATTTTTTATTGAAGAGCTTTATTAGAAAAACAAAGATAAATGTACAAATTTTAAGCATTTTTGCATAAATTATACCAATACATTTTTGTCATTGCTTGGCTTTTTTTTTTCTTTGAGGTTTGATAGTGTACATTAAGATCTTACTAATTACAATACAATGAGCATAAAGTTCATGTAAAACAGGATGTAACCTGGAATTAGTCACAGTTTTCTTGGTGTGTAAGGAGTAAACATAATGGTTTTTTTTTTTTTCTTTTTTTCTTTTTTTTCTTGAACGTAACACAGTCTGTGAGTTGTTTCTGGTGTGTTCAGAGCTTTCTGAGGTTAGTATCCAACTATCAGTGACTGCATATTATGTCTGTTATTTTGTGATTGGGTTATCTCACTTAGGATGATATTCTCTAGATGCATCCATTTTCTTAAGAATTTCTTAAAGTCATTGTTTCTAACAGCTGAGTAGTACTCCATTGTATAAATGTACCACAATTTTTATATCAATTCATCTACTGAAGGACATCTGGGTTCTTTCCAGTTTCTGGCTATTATAAATAGAGCTGCTATGAACATTGTGGTGCATGTGTCTATGTTGTATGTTGGAGCCCAGAAGTAGAATAACTGGGTCTTCAGGTAGTACTATGTCCAATTTTCTGAGGAATCGCCAGACTGATTTCCAGAATGGTTCTACCAGTTTACAACCCCACCAACAGTGGAAAAGTGTTCCTCTTTCTCCATATCCTAGTCAGCATCTGCTGTCATGTAAATTTTTGATCTTGGACAATCTGACTGGTACGAGGTAGAATTTCAGGGTTGGGTAGTGTTCCCTCTGATTCTATTTTGTGGAATAATTTAGAGAGCATTGGTATTAGGTCATCAATAAATGTCTGATAAATTCTGCACTGAACCCATCTGGACCTGAGAATTTTTTGGTCAGGAGACTTTTGATGACTGCTTCTAATTCTTTTGGTGTTATGGGATTATTTAGTTGGTTTACCTGGTCCTGATTTAACTTTAGTATCTGGTATCTGTCTAGGAATTTATCAATTTCCTCCAGATTTTCCAGCTTTGTTGACTATAGGCTTTTGTAGTAGAATTTGATGATTTTTTAAATTTCCTCAGTTTAGGTTGTTATGTCTCCACTTTCATTTCTGATTTTCTTAATTTGGATAGTCTCTCTTTGCCCTCTAGTTAGTCTGGCTAAGGGTTTATCAATCTTGTTAATTTTCTCAAAGAATCAGTTCTTAGTTTTGTTGATTCTTTCAATGGTTCTTTTTGTTTCTATTTGGTCGATTTCTACCCTACCTTTGATTACTTCTTGCCCTTTACTCTTCTGGGGTGTATCTGCTTCCTTTTGTTCTAGAGCTTTCAGCTGTGCTGTCAAGTTGCTAGTGTATACTCTCTCCAGTTTCTTTTTGGAAGCACTCAGTGCTATGAGTTTCCTCTCAGTACTGCTTTCATTGCATCCCATAGGTTTGGGTATGTTGTGTTTTCATTTTCATTGAATTCTAGAAAATCCTTAATTTCTTTCTTAATTTCTTCTTTGACTCTGCTATCGTTTAATAGAGCATTGTTTAGTTTCCATGAGTATATGGGCTTTTTGTTGTCTTTGTTGTTATTAAAGACCAGCCTTAGACCAAGGTGATCTGAAAGGAAGCATGGGAGTATTTCAATCTTCTTATATCTATTGAGGCTTGTTTTGTCACCAATTATGTGGTCAATTTTCAAGAAGGTGCCATGAGGTGCTGAGAAGAAAGTGTATTCTTTTCTTTTAGGTCAATATGTTCTGTAGATATCTATTAATTCTATTTTGTTTATAACCTCTGGTAGTTTTACAGTGTCCTTATTCAGTTTCTGTTTCCATGATCTGTCCACTGGTGAGAGTGGGGTATTGAGGTCGCCCACTATTATTGTGTAGGGTGCAATGTATTTTTTGAGCTTTAGTAGGGTTTCTTTTATGAATATCGGTGCTTTTGTATTTGGAGCATATATGTTAAGTATTGATAGTTCTTCCTGACAAATTTTCCCTGTAATGAGTAAAACGTGTCCTTCCTTATCTTTTTTGATAACTTTTGGTTGAAAATCTACTTTATTCGATATTAGAATGGCCACTTCAGCTTGTTTCTTGGGGTCATTTGCTTGGAAGGTTTTTTTCCCAACCCATTACTTTGAGATAGTGTCTGTCTTTGTCTCTTAGATGAGTTTCCTGTATGCAGCAAAATACTGGGTTTTGTTTATGTATCCGGTCTGATAGCTATATCTTTTTATTGAGGAATTGAGTCCATTTGTGTTACCAGATATCAAGGAATAGTGGTTGCTGTTTCCTGCTATTTTTGCTTTTGGAGGTTGAATTGTGACTGTATGTCTTTCTTCTTTTGGTTTTCTTGCTTAGGAGTTTTCTTGTTTTTATTAGGATGTAATTCCCCTCATTGTATTGGGTTTTCCATTTTTAATTCGTTGTAGTGTTGGGTTTGTGGCCAGATATTTATAAATTTAGTTTTGTCTTGGAATATCTTCATCTCTCCATCTATAGTGATTGAGAATTTTGGAGGGTATAGCAGCTTTGGCTGGCAACTGTGCTCTCCTTGGGTCTGCATGATGTCTGTCCAGGCTCTTCTAGCTTTCATGGTCTCTGTTGAGAAGTCGGGTGTGATTCTGATTGGTCTGCCTTTATATGTTACATGGCCTTTTTCTCTTACTGCTTTTAATATTTTTTCTTTGCTTTGGGCACTTGGAGTTTTGACTATTATGTGTTGGGAAGAATTTCTTTTTCGGTCCACTCTATTTGGAGTTCTGTGGACTTATTTTATGTTCATGGTCATCTCATTCTTAAGGGTAGGGAAGTTTTCTTCTACAATTTGGTTGAAGATATTTACTGTGCCTCTCTGTTGATATTCTCTGCCCTCTTCTATTCCTATTATCCTTAGGTTTGGTCTTCTCTTTTTGTCCTGGATCTCCTGGACATTTTGGCTTAAGACCTTTTTGGTTTTTGCATCTTCTCTGACTGTTTTGTCTATGTTTTCAATGTTGTCTTCGGCCCCCGAGATTCTCTCTTCCATCTCTTGTAGTCTGTTGGAAATGCTTGCATCTGTGACTCCTGATTTCTTTTTTAGGTTTTCCCCCTCTCTGGTTGTCTCTTTTATTGTTTTATTTATTGTGTCCATTTCCGTTTTAAATTTATTCTTCCATTCCTTCAGCTCTTTGGTTATGTTTCCTCTAGTTCTTTGAGTTCTTTGAGTGTTTTTCTTGTTTCCTCCTTAAAAACTTCTATTTCTTTATGCTTTTCCTCCTGTTCTTGTTTAAGGATCTCATTAATCATCTTGCCCTTTAATTTTGGGTATGAGTCTTTTTTTTCTGGAGTGTTTGGCATTTAGCTGTTTGCTGTGATGGGAGACCTGGGTTCTGGTGTTGCCATGTTATCTTGGTTTCCCTGGGGTACATTCTTTCACTTTCCTCTTGCCATCTTGTTGTCTGTGATTATATGTGGTCTTGTTGTCAGTGATTGGTTCTTGCCTCTCCCTTGTACCTGGCCTGTGTCCCTGGATCTTCTGATTCCTGGCTACTTGGAATGCATTCTCACCAGACCTGTGTCCCTGGATCTCCTTTGTTCCTGGTGGCGGATGGTCTGTGCACAAGTTCTGCACTCAAAGTCCTCAGGCTGGATATAGCCTGATGCCGGGTTACTGGTTCCCTGAACCAAACTGGTGGGGGGCGCACTTTCTGAGCGCTCGGCAGAGATCTCTCTGCAGAGATCTCTGTGTACCCTGGCTATTCGGAACTCCTTCTCAGCAGGCGTGTGTCCCTGGATCTCTGCTGTTCCTGGTGGCAGATGTATGTATTCCTTTTAATTGTTCTGTCTTTTATTGCTTTCTCCCCTTGTGTTGGCTACGTTCTTTCATAAGATGTTGGATGGAATAAATTGGGCAGATCATGTTTCCCCAATCTGAGAAGAAACTCTTACAATGTTTCTTGAAGTCACACTTGTGAAACATGCTTTCTGAATTCTTTTTAGCAGATCATGATAAATAGTTTATTAGCATGACATACTTCAGTGGTTTATAATACTTTAGAATTAAGAGGTCATCTGATTTTCTCATGTGTTTTTTTGATGTAGAGACTTACTTTTCTTTCTAAGTTATGAAAGCAATACTACTTCTTTGAGATAAAGGGTCACTTTGATTTTTGTGATTATATTATAAAACTGAGTCCATTATTTTGTTCCAAATGTATCATGAAACAAGTTGGAAAGTATCCTCGTAGTTTTCCTTTTTCAAAAGTTTGATTTCATTTATTTCACTTCTTTAATTTCGGGAAAAATGTTTGTAGCAGAAACAATTAAACCTGGATCTCTGTGTAAGAATATCTTTACAGTTATTTCTTTGTATTTTTCAAGTGTTGTGTTATGCCAGTTTTTATAATTTGGAAGTTAGTTGAAATTGTCTGTTGTGTATAAATTTTAACCTTTGCACATAAAACTTTTCTTTGGGGCACAAGGAATTTAAGGGACTCCTCCTGGCTTCCTGGACACATAGGCCTGGGTCATCAGGTTATACACAATCTGAGTTTGAGGTAAAGAGTTCTCAGGAACTGAAGGCCGAAGCTGAGATTTAGAATAAAACACCATTGCCATATCCAGAAAGCTACTGAGATGAGTGGCAGATTGATAGATAAAATGACATTTAACATGTTTCCGTACTTGCTCTTTGTCCAACAAGTGATGTATAATTTCCTATCCGTTTAGCCATTCTATCTTCTAATCGTCATTGATTTTTTTTTAGATTATAAACATAGAAAATGTATATGTTGGGCCTTAATTTTTAATTTGTACCACATTCCATTCATATGTATATAGAATTACATATATACATACATATATATCCCAGTCATATGTACATGTGTTTAAGAACATCCAATTGGGATCAGATACCCTATCAAGAAGCCAATTTAAATTAAAGTCACAAAATTTGTCATCTCCTTTTAATATTCTGTGATCTTAAAATTTCGATTATCTCTTTGAAGTACAGAGATACAGCTTCTTATTTTCCACCTCGGGGAGTAGAGTAGTATTTGATGACCTTCTCCCACTGGTTCTCTGCTCAGCTCTGTCAACAACTAGGTGTTGGTATACTCTTAGGTATGTTGCTAAACTATTTTCTTTTTAAAATCTTTTCATCCATCTCTACAGCAGTTCTGTAACTGATGATCAGTGGGTCAAATCTTTTATGTATAGTCCATGAGCCAAGAATGCTTTTCACATTTTAAAATTTTAAATCAAAAGAATACTTTTGGATTACACATAAAAGTTATATAAATTCAAGTTTCCATGTGTTTAAACAAAGTCTTATTGAAATGGAGACAGAGCCACACTCATCCCTATGTATTGGGCACGGCTGTTAGCGTATGGCTGTTTTCATAGCAGAGTTGAGTAGTTGTGACAGAGTCAGTATGGCCCACACAGCCTAAAATATTTACTATCTGATTCTTTATATAAAAACTTTTGCCTATCCCTGCTTTACATCAATAACATATTGCTTTAATTACTATACTTTGTATTGTCTTGAAATCAGATATCTCTGGTTCTCTAACTTGGTTCTTCTTTTTCAAAGTTGTTTTGGCTATTCTAGAACCTCTAATCCCCATGTCAAATTTATAGTCAACATCTTAATGTCAATAAACCCATGGTGATTTTAGCTGATTGAATCAGATATAGGGTTGCGTTAGGCAGAGCAGACATGACCACAGCTGTGGATCATCTACCTCATAGGCAAGACAAGGCTTCTTCTGATGGGTTCCTTGCCTTTGCTCAGTCATACACATTTAATGCACAGGTGATGACTGGTACTTTCAAAAACACGTCCAGTTTTCTCTCTCTCCTGGGGTTCATGAGAACCAGCAACATATTCTATTTTCTTACAGGTCTCAGTTGCTCTCTAGAAGATTAAAAAATATAGAAGAAAAATAGGTTAACCCACATAAGTTTATAATTAAAGTTTTTTTTTCTTTGAATACAAAAAGAAAACTCAAACTACACTACTATAAATTTTGTAACACTTGATATAAAACCTTAAGGAATGAAAGACTGTTGAAATGCAGTCCTTCTCTCACATGCCAAATTATTTTGGGGAGTAGTAAATTATGGACCCCATTAAATATGTTTTCTAGTATATCATCAGGCATACTGATTTCATGGTTAATGAAGACATTTCCGCCAGCCAGCTAGCCACTGTTTAGAATAAAACTGTTATACAATATATAAATAAATTATGATTATAACACCAATCATTTCCTTAGAATAGGCTGTTGTCATGATAAAGGAATGTTTTCTCAGTATCTTGGCAGCTGCACTCAGCTTCACCTTTACTGCCCCATAGCAACAGAAGGATGCAAGATGCCTTGAGGCTTCTGGGTATCCCACAATAGTCTTCTACATCTATTATAAAATTCAATTCGGCACAGGCATCTTCAGTAGAAAAGGACATTTTGCTGTGTAAACCATAGCATGGCCAGTCTGGGAATGAACTCTACTATAGACTGACTATAATAACCCACTGGTTTGAGAAACACAGGGTTGATTTTTCACAACTCAACTGACCCTGAGGGAAGGAAATTTCCTTTAGTGCTAGATTCAGATATTCCCTTCTTAACATATACTCTGCCATTTTTAATCTGATCTAAAGCAACTGCTCTTCTGTTTAGAGCATTTCCATTTTTTGAACCTCCTCAAACGTCCTATGTTTTCCTTAGCTATAGCCAAGTTAAGTTATACCTGTTTGCTTTCTGATTTGCAATAGAAGAGATGATACCTGTTTCATACCCATCAGAGAAATTCCTTTTAAAAATCACTCTTTGTGGCTCAGACTTGCTGTAATCACATCAGATTATGGGCCCCTAATTCTTAAGGAAACAAGTTCCAATTGGAACAGAGAAAAATTGACCTAGGTACCTGCTGCAATTGAAAAAATGAAGAAACTTTGAGAAAAAAACTGAAATGGTTAATATATTGATAACCTTCCTTGTTTAGATACAGTAATTAAAACGCACCCATCATCTATAAAGAAGGTATTGAAAATGACACTGGAAGAAAAAGAGTGGAATTCTGCGTGCTCATTCTCACCCTTATTATCTTTGGTGGGAGTCAATGACCAGTTCAGTATCATTATTTCTACTTCATTTTTATAGACATCAAGAATAGAATTAAAGAGCCAAAAGGAATTTATATACCATAATATTTAAACATCTTACTTAACCATGGGGTGTATACTATTATCTCAGCAATAGGGACACTGAGGAAGGAGGATCTTAAGTTGGAGGCATCTGTAATACCTAGTGAAACAATAAAAACTTTAGAATATCAAAATCTATTCTCAACAACAAGAAAACATCTGTGGGAATCACCATCCCTGACCTCAAGCTATATGACAAGGCAATTATGTTAAAAAAAACCACATGGTGCTCATACAGAGATAGGCAGGTAGATCAATGGAACGGAATAGAAGATCCAGAAATGAACTCTCACACATATGGTCACTTGATCTTTGACAAAGGAGCTGAAAACATTCAATGGACAAAGGACAGCCTTTTCAACAAAGGGTGTTGGCTCAACTGGCAGTTAGTGTATAAAAGAAAATAGACCCTTTCTTATCTCCTGTACAAAGTGCAAGTGGATCAAGTATCTCCACATTAAACCAGGTACACTGAAACTATTAGAAGAAAAAGTAGGGAAAAATCTTAGAACACATAGGCACAAGGAAAATTTTCCTGAACAGAAAAACAATGGCTTGTACTCTAAGACCAAGAATCAAGAAATGGGACTTAATGAGATTGCAAAGTTTCTGTAAGGTTAAGGACACCTTCAAGAAAACAAAATGGAAGGCAACAGATTGGGAAAAGATCTTTACCAATCCCACATCTGATAGAGGTCTAATATTCAAGATATACAAAGAACTCCAGAAGATAGACTCCAGAAAATCAAACAATCCTAGTAAAAAATGGGGTACAGAGCTAAACAAAAAATTCTTAATTGAAGAATATTGAATGGCTGAGAAGCATCTAAGGAAGTGCTCAACATCCCTAGTCATCAGGGAAATGCAAATCAAAACAACCCGGAGATTCTACCTCACACCAGTCAGAATGGCTAAGATAAAAAATTCAAATGACAGCAGATGCTGGTGAGGATGTAGAGAAAGAGGAACACTTTTTCACTGTTGGTGGGGTTGTAAGCTTGTACAACCACTCTGGAAATCAGTCTGGCAGTGTCTCAAAAAATTGGACATAGTCCTTTATACCTGAAGACCCAGTTATTCTACTTCTGGGCATATACCCCAGAGATGCTCCAACATACAATAAGGACACATGCTCCACCATGTTTATAGCAGCCCTATTTATAATAGCCAGAAGCTGGAAAAAAACTCAGATGTCCTTCAGTAGATGAATGGGTACAAAAATTGTAGTATATTTACTCAGCTATTAGAAACAATGACTTTATGAAATTCCTAGGGAAATGGATATATCTAGAGAATATCATCCTGAGTGAGGTAACCCAATAACAAAAGAACAGACATAATATGCAGTCACTGATATTGGATAATAGCCCCACAAAGCTCTGAATACACCAGAAACAACTCACAGGCCATATGAAGCTAAAATAAAATAACAAAGGCCAAAATGTGAAAGCCTCAGTCCTTCTTTAAAAAAAAATTAAGTGTATAACACCTTTTCAGAGTGTGGTACACCTAGACCTTAAATCACTAATAATTCGAGAGCTAAGAATTGTGTCAATTTTTGGTATATAAAAATCATTGTTTAATCCAAACACCCCAAGAAAACTTTGACTATTTCCATTTTAAATTCTGTTCTACATGTACTTATTGCCTATGGTAACTAGTAAGACTTCAATGCATACTATCAAACCTTTAAAAAAATCAAGTATTGACAAAAATATATTCATATAATTTTATGCCAAAATGCTTTTAAAAATCTGTACATGTGTCTCTCTTTTTTAAATAAAGTTTTAAAAAGATAAAAAAGCTACACACACACACACACACACACACACACACACACATACATACATATATATATTAAGGAAAATGATATTATATACAGAAACAGTGGAAATGTCTTGGTGGCAGTGACTAAAAGCACCAAACATCTTTTGCTTCTTGCAAAAATAGGCTTCAGATTGTAATGCTCTCTCAGGATTATCTTGGTCTCCTCAATTAACTTTTAGTCTTGAGGTGATTTTACTATAACTATTTCAACAGAACTTTAAATTTCACATTAGTTGGGTTATACTAAAGACTCAGGTAGAGTTCCATGAGAGAGTCTGTCTCCTGCCTCCTCAGGTGTTCTTTTAGACAAGAGCATAGAAACCCCACATGGCAATGCATATATCTCCCATAACTTCCTGAGTGCTTTGGCAGTGGCCAAATCCCCACCTATGCTCCTGCTGTAGTTTCCTGTTGCTCCATCAGAATATCAGAGGCTGGACAGTTTAATTCAGTTTATGGATTTAAAGGTTGGGAAGTTTTAATTTAGAGGTCAAACTCTAGTAACTTCTTTCTAGTTGTTGGCGTTTTTTGTTCTTTGTATTTGTTTTGTTGTTGTTGTTGTTGTTGTTTGAGGCCATTCAAGAGATCATGTGACAAGAAAGTCATACACACACACACACACACACACACACACACACACACACAGGAGGACCAACCTGGCCTTCATACAGACCCACTCCAGAGGTAACAATTTAACCCCTTAACCCATGAAGGGATTGATGATTCCAGAGTTCTCTGACTCAGTTAATTCTGAAAGATTCCACTTAGCTCAACAAATGTCAAAACAAGTGTTAAAGTTTGACATGAGCTGTAGAGGGACATTCAAACCCCATCAAGACCTCTAGTTAATATTAACAGCACAGGTGGAATAAAGAACAGAATTGTCTCTGAATGCTATAAATAGATAAACGTGTAAAAACAGATGACTGACAAGGTATAAAACAGACTCATACTAACTTGAAAAGGAAAAAAAAATCTTTGAAATGTCACCCTGTTTGAAATGATATAATCTATTTAATCAGCATGTTCCAAAGGCAACCTAGGGATGTGCAGTTAGTTTCAAGAGTTTTGTTTTCTCTATTAATTAATTCATTTATATACTTTACTGTCTAATCACGGCTTGCCCCTTGTTTCCCATTCCCTCTCACACAACTCCTCCCCAATTAACTACCTACCCTGCATATATCAAGTCACTGCAGGACTAGAAAATTCTTTCGAACTGAGGCCAGACAAAGCAGTCCATTTGGGGAAACAGGATCTACAGGCAGGCAAGAGAGTCAGGGTTACCCCCTGCACCAGTTGTTGGGGCATATGCATGAAGATCAAACTGCACATATAATACATATATGTGTGGGGGGACTAGGTTGAGCCCATATATGCTCTTTGGTTGGTGATTCAGTCTTTGATAGCCCCCAAGGGTCCAGATTAGTTTAATATGTGGTCTTCTTATGGAGTCCCTCTGCCATCTGGGTTCCTCAGTTCTTTCCACAACTCTTCCACAAGACTGCCCAAGTTCTCTCCAGTCTTTCACTATGGGTCTCTGCATTTATTTTGGTCAGATGCTAGATGGAGCGTTTTAAAGAGTAGTTATGCTTGGGTTCTGTTTGTAACGATACAGAGTATGATTAATGGTGTCAGCAATTGGGTCTTGCCCACAGGATGGGTCTCAAATTGGACCAGTCTTTTATTGACCATTCCCTCTGTCTCTGCTCCATCCTTGTGTCTGTACATCTTATAGGCAGGACAAATGTTAGGTTGAAAGTCTTGTGTTGGTGCCTTTATCCCTCCACTAAAGTCCTGCCTAGTTACAGAATTGGCCACTTCAGGTTTTCTATTCCCCAGTTCTAGGAGTCCACCCTGATGGACTCCCTGGAGCCTCCCCAACAGTTTTGAAGAGTGGAGTTAGCACAGCTGAGGGGCATTGTTTTTATCCCCCAGACTGGGCATAAGAATGTTTCAGCTTCTTCTGCATCTTCTATTATTCCTTCTTCTTCTAAGGCCTTTACTTCAGCCCTCTGCCCCATTTCATTCCATTTTATTTAATTGTTCTTCTATGAATTTCTATTCCATTATCACCTGCCATTCTCTTTTCATCTCAACAGTTCAAAGCTACATTCATATATTTCATGTATGCACTAGAATAAAAACAAAACGTTATTGCACAAAAAAAAATGCTACAAAAAAAAATCAGCTTAAATAAAACTTAGCTGGCCCACACTTGAAAACTAAATTGTTTTAAAGAACCATAAATTTTGATGAAAATTTTAATACTTCATAAAAATCTAAAACAGCAAATAGAAAAAATGGATATAAACAGAACTTGGGCTTGTGGGAAAAAAATTCACAGTATTTGCCAATAAAATATCTTAAAATTCTTATGAGTAAGAAAATGATTAGTAAAGCAAATATTCATCATAAAATTCAAATGAAACAAAAAAGTTGAGTTGGATGAAAATTATTTCAGTAGCTTGCACAAAAAAAATGTAAGGATCCGGAATGATTTAGCAGGGACCTATAAATCAATACATTAAATATATTAGATGGAATGTGTTCCCTAAAACTATTTTACAATAAAATTTAATAAATCCTGACAATGCACATTAAACTGTGGGCTTTCTGTGTCCTTATAATATCTTGTTTGAGTCACCATGCCACTGTTAAAAGTCCTGTACTTTTTTGAAGGGTTGACCTGGACATGAGCTGACCAGTTTATCCCAATAAATACTGGAAAGGATCCTAGATACAAACAATCTTGCAAGGTGATTTCTTTACCACGAGAATTCAAATCCTGGGCCCTAAAAAGAACGTACAACTTTTTGACATACAGATGAAAGCCTTGATGTGGAGCTGTCTGGATGATTCTCTTAACCATTCTTCTCATGTGGGTTAACTCTTCCATCCTCCGTCAATGACGATCCATCTAATTTTTTCATGATCAGCCACTCCACAGCACTGTTTCTGGGACATAGCTCACTAAATTCTGATTAAATTAATTTATGAAATTCTGTTCAGCACAGTTTCAAAGATATGTCCACCATTTCTTAAACGTGTGCAAGAGCCAATTCATCAGTTTTGATTCCTGATGATCTTGTTGCTAGTTACATGACTCACACCAGTCACTTGATCCCTGCTTCCATTCCCTTCACTGGAGCCAATTGTACAATTGTGTCAGGATACTGAGTAGCACTAAATGAGGAAATTTATGTAAAAATGAGCAAGGAGCCTGGCAGAGATAATGCACCAACTATTCTCTATTGACATCACTACCACCAAAATCTTTGAATAAAACTGTAGTCAAATTACCATACTTTGAAGCACTCTATTTATGAGAGGATAACATTGCACATAAGAAAGCTCATTTAGCATAACAAATAATTATTTACTCAGTGGCAAGTGGCAACATCCTAAGAATATTAAGGGGTCAGTACAGATTCTGCCCAGTGTCTTTATGACTGATTCATGCTCACTGATTTTAATAACAAGTGCTGTTATAATAATAATCAAGAAGAACTTTAAAATTGTGAAGTGCCTGTGAACACCAGTAGAGCAGTGCAGTCAATAGAATCTAAAGTGCCCTAATTATGTGAGAAGTTGTCAACAATTTCATACTATGAAAGACGCAGCATCCTCTTAGAGCCAGACATTCATAATTCGCATCCAAACTTTTTTCTAATCGACATCTTGACAAACCCATGACGTCACTGAATACAAAAGACAATCTACAAAGTAGGGGAGCAGCTCTTCCCATGAGCAACTGTTGAGATTCCTGAGACCTGGGTGACTTCAGGCCAGCTGGTGAAAACTGAGTATGCCTCAGACAGAAATGAAGATCATGAGATCCAACCAAGTGTCACACCACTTGTTTGGGTTGTTGTTGTTGTTTGATTTTGTTTTAATTTGATCTTGATGTTTTCCATTTTATTTTTCTTTTTTGTGAATAGATTTTTCATACAATATATTCTGATTACAACCTTCCCTTTCCCAATTCTTCCAAGATCCTCCTTTCCTTGCCTTCCATCCAAATCTATACACTTTCAGTTTTTTCTTAGAAAACAAAGTACGTAATAATTAATAATAATAATGGTAGTAATATAAACAAAGAATAAATAAACCAGACAAGGACAAAACAAGCAGAAGCCAAAGAATCAAAGAAAAAGCACAAGAAACATGTATAGATGCACCGACAGACAGTTTTGTACACACAAAATTTCATAAAAACACAAGTTATTATATATACACAAAGGATATGTAAGGAAAAATAAGAAAAACTGACAGAATATAAGGAGTCAATCAACCTCCAAAGATGCCGTTGAGTTTGTTTTGTGTTATTGAGCATCACGCCTGCACTGGAGAATAGTGGGCATCCCCAGAGAGACTCTGTTGGACAGGACTAAATTTTCATTGGTGAATGCTTGCTAAAAAAATTCTACATGTTATCTTTCTGGTTTTGAGTGAGTTATTTATTTAAGTTTTAAATAAATCAAAACATTTTTCTTATCTTTTTGAAAAAAAAAAAGTTTAGTCCCAAAGGTGAAATACATTACTCATCTTGATTTATAGCTCTGTTGATCAGTGGCATGTAGTGTACTCGATGGTTTTTGTCAACTTGACACAGACTAGAGCTGACTTAGAAAAGGATGCCTCATTTCAGAATTACTCGCAGCTCATGTGCATATCCATGGGCATGTCTTTCTGATTAATAGTTGATGTGGGAGGGCCCAGTGCACTGTGAGTGGTGCCACTCTTAAAAACATGGTCCTGGATTATACAAAAGAGCAAGATGAGGAGAACAAGCCGGTAGGAAGCAGACTTCTGTCATGGTCTAGGCTTTAGCTCCCATTTCCAGGTACTTGCAATGGCTTCCTTCAGTGGTCCACTGTAATCTGACGATGTTCTCCAGATAACACTTTCCTCACCACTTTATCAGTGTTGGATGAAAGTGAAAGAGAAACAAATTAGAACATATATGGTAATGGTTCTCACCTCCTAACGCAAACCTTTAATAGTTCCTCATGTTAAAATGACTCCCAACCACAAAAAGTATTTTGTCCCTCTTTTATAATTGTAATTTTGGCACTGCTACAAATCATAATTTAAACATCTGGTAGGCATGGTATCTGATATGTGATCCCCAAAGGGGTCTCCACCCATTAGGTGAGAACCACTGAAGAAGAATATTCTCAGTGATATTAATTTGAAATAGTTAGATTTAAGACTTGTCTCCAAGAGTTGTAATTAAGGCCGTGCTTAAAGGGGGATACTTATAGTACCCGATTACTAATTTGGGCATTTAAAATGTATTATCCCCCAGGTTTCTGTGGTTTCTGCATGAGAAAGGCATGGAGGTTTCAGATGTGTTTTAAAACACACTCAAAATGATGCAATTGGAAAATAAAAGGCCACTGATTTTATTTTCTTTGGTTTTTGGTCTTGGAGCATCTCAACATTTTTAGCCCAAGATTTCCACATGGGACACTCATGCAGCCCCAGTTTTCTGACGCCTGTCACATGGGAAACTCATGCAACACCAGCAGTCTGAAGCCTGCCTTTAATTGTCATTGTCTCTCCCTCCTGTGGCTTCATTTTCTAATGAAGGCAAGACTATGTGCTTAGTTGTTCTCTCCCAGCCCCTGCCTGTCTTTGTCCCTGTCAACCACCCTGTGCCACCCTTCCACATTCTAAATCTTTTGGTTTTACAAATAGTCACTTTCACTGGACACAAACTCTGAGGAGATGGCTCTTCTTGGGGATGACTGGCAAGGTCTGAGTGTGGATGACCTAGAGGAGAACATTGTCATCTTGCTTTAAACCTTTCTTTGATGCTCAAAAGGACAGCCAAGGTTGGAGCAAGTCACTTATCAAAGCAAACAGGATATATTCCACATACTGGTTTGCCCAAGTCATTTACAGCTTGTGGTCTGACAGCTTCACACATGTAAAAGGACAGCAGATTTTACCTCCAGGTATAAGATTTAGGGTACTGAGATTCCACTGGCCAAAGGCTGTGTCAATTACCAAGGGACTGCAATGTTCTTTCTTTGATAACTGTGATGTCCCCTAACCACATAAGTTGGGTTCTTTTTTCAGGTTGCTCTCTGTAAGGCTGCCATACAAGGCTTTCTCTTCTCTCAACCCCAAGTGATGCTAATGATCTGTTCCATGTCTTCTCTACAGCCTTGTCAGTAAAGCAGTAACAAAAGCTCTTTATCACATATGTGAAAGGTACAGAGACATGCTTGGTAACATTAACAAAGCAAATTCTAAAACCAAAAAGGGTGAGGAGGATGGGAGCGGAAGAAAATCCACTAGGGTCCCTTTTCTTGTGGTCAAGTTTGGTGGGGAACAGAAGGTGGGGCAGCTATCACAAGAGCCTCTTTCTCCACTAGAAAGTGCTGATGTTTCACTGGCAGAGGTAGAAAATCAAGCCCAAAAGTTAAGCTTTGTTTTCTGATTTTTCACACAGAGACTACTTTTCCAAGTAAAGAAAATATTGCCCAAAGAAAATAGAGAGCGTAATGTCTCATTCTTTACCAACATAAAATATTTAGCTTTGTCCTGATCATACCAGTATATTTCTGGGGGTGGAACAGGGTGATATTAATAAAACAACCTCTTTTTGTGTCTTGGCTTTCTTTACCTTTGAGCCTTCTCACATAACCTGGGTGGACAGTTACAAGACAGCAATGAACAATGCCCTCCCTGTCTGTCATGTATTCCCTCTGCACTCTGACTTTAAGCCACAGGACAACAGTGAGCCTTTAGGTCCACAGTGTCACGACTGTTTTAGGGAAATAAATGTTGATAAAGAAAAGAAAGTTATGGCTTGGCAAATTAAACTTTGATGTCAACAGCATATAGGTAAACATTATAAATCTATTCTTGAAACTTAACAAATGAGAAAAATTAGATTCTAAAAATAGAACAAAACTTGGCATGAGATAATTGAAGGTGTCTGACAGAAATTAACCAGTGTTTTGTGTAGGAGATGGGAGAGGTAAAGTTGCGGAATCTGCATTACTGTTTTTTTTTTTTTTTTTTTTTTTTTGCCAAGTTCTGGGCTGCAGTGAGGATGACAAATGCTAAACGGACATTCCAAGGAGCCAGGCCTATAGCCCCTGCTCCCTCTTACACAGTGCTATTTGCTTGCCTCTCAGTTGTCTCGGTGCTTGCCTGAAGATGGGACACCCTTTCCACAGCAACTCAGCTGGGAAAGTGAGGACCATCTCTTAGATGACTTTGTGTTAAATATTATGACATTGTGAGCTTTTTTTCAATTTAAGGTTTTGGGTGATCATGAGGAATATTTAATCGAAGTACTTCCTATGTCCCTGACATTGTGGCTGGGTAGAAACAAAAGCATAAAAGAAAGTGTCTCTTCTGGACTCTGTAACCCTCCCGGGCTCTCCCCCGTGCTGGCTCACTAAAACATAGCTCAGATGAGACTCTCCTTCCTCTTGGATCCTCTTCATGAGGAGCCTGGGAAAACTTTCTGTCTAATGTGGGAGGCAAGAACAACTGCACCTCTGGACAATTGGCTTGTATTAATATTGCAGACACTTTGAGCAGTGTAACTACTTCCCACTTTCCCGTGACAGAAACAAGTGTCAGCTCAGGAGACACTGGCAAAGAGAAGATTACTCTGCTCTGTTTCCTCAACCTTATTCCAGGACACATATGTCCTTTATTTTCATCTTCTCCATCTTTTCCTTCCTTTCCTCCCATCTCTCTCCTTTACCTTCATATTAACACAGTTTGCGTCTAAAAGGCTAACTTGAATATGAAATGCACAGTTGGATGTCAATAAATAAATAAGCAAACCGTTGTTTGTCTCAAGCTCTATTTTAAGAGATGCTGTTGCAAAGATTTGTCTTTGGAAGGTGGATGTGAAGCAGCCAAGTGATGGGGAGAATTAGCCACCGATCAGACTCTCTTGCAGCTGCCCATGGAAACAGAACAGCAGATATCCGGGAACCAGCAAGGGGCTACCTCATCAACTCACGCACGGAAGAGCCGGGGCTTATTTGAAGGAAGCATTTTGATCTTTCCCAGATTTTAAAAATACACGTGATTAAGTAATATACATATATGAGCTCTAAATTTCCCATTGGTCCCTTGCTACCTACTCAGGCCAACATTTATTTTATGGTTAGTTTCTTCTGCCATCTATGGCTATGAAATTCTCAGGACAGAAAGTACAAGTCATCCTCAAACACAAAATTGAACGAAATACTGTATTTGCTGATCAAACTGAGGTTCCAGAGTTATCCATTCTTTTTTAATGTCTTTCTTGGTAGTTTGTAGAAACCCCGATAAACAATAATAAAAAATAATTAAAATAAAAACTTAAACCTTATTAGAACAGAAATGTGAGCAGTATAAGCTCTCCAAGAATATTTCTTCATTTACCAATATATAATTTTGCAGTAGAATTTGATTTCTTTATGCTCACAATTTGGTCAGTCAGCAATTTCAGCAAATTATGATGAGGGCTACTCATCTCTTCTTTGCAATGGTAGGCCTCAGTGGGCGACTCTCACAGGCATGGTAAGTAGAAATAATGGGCTGAGCTATGTGTTCAGTCTCTAAACACATCTGTGCCATATCAAGAAAGGCATGAGCAACGCACATATCTTCTTCATGTCCACTTTTTTTTTTTTTTTTTTTTTTTTTTTTTTGGCCAGCCATTTCATGTGGTCCAAATGAATTTCCCCATATGCTGGGAACATCTGGGCAGTCAAACCTTTTAAATGCAGGTGGCTTCTCTGAATAAAAGAGCTCCCAAAGAAATAATTATAAATTGCCAAGATTTCAATGCCCCTAGCCCAGAAATTAATATCATACAATTTCTGCCATGTTATATTGGATGAAGAGTTCCAGTAACTATTCAGATGTAGAGAAAAGGCATTGAAGAGCATGGAAGAATTCCTCTGATTTTTTAAAAATGAAAGCTAAAGTAATGAAACAGAAACTACAAAGTTCTGGAAGAGTAAAATTGTCAACCAATTAATTTTCCTTCTACACAAGGTACAAATCATTTAGTGTTTAGTAAATATTGAGAACATTAAGACAGAACTACAGAATATTATAATAGTAATTCAACACAAAATTGCAATATAAGCTTAAAACATTAAGGAAAAATATAAGAAACTAAAATAGTACTGATTTTATAAACAAATATAAGAATTAATTAGAATTGTTGCAACCCAGGAGCCAGTTTTGGCTCTCAGCACCCATGTGGTGCTGTCTGTATATGCAGTCCCAGGGGATCAAATGTCCTCTTTTGGCTTCTGCAGGAAATTCATATGTTGGGTGCACAGACATACACATAGGCGAAACACCCAGACACAAGAATATAATATTTTGAAAAATGAAATAAATAAAAATAGTGCATAATTAGAGTTATAAAAGACCAAGATCCTTTATTACATAACATACTTGAGTATATAGGAATCTGAAATATTAACTTTCTAAAAATATAAAATTAACTATTAATACATGAGTGTTATCACCAAATAATGGAAAAATTATATGTAATTCCTAAGGACATAGAGAAGCAATGACGAAGTAAAAAAAGTAACATGACTACATTTTAGAAGCCAATTATACATTTTCTCCTAAAAACACTAAAAAAAATATCAAGGGTTAAAATAAAATTATAATCGCAGACATTCAGAAGACAAATATTATGAGAATAATTTAAAGACATTTCTTTTTTCAAGCTTTCAAACAGCTTACTTTTTCAAAAATTATAAGCAAACATGTCAAATTGGTACAGATACTGCACATCTAAATACTAGTCACGAGAGTTAAAAGTGTCTCATTACTGTGTGCACAAACACGTGTGTGTGTGTGTGTGTGTGTGTGTGTGTGTGATTTTATAGTCCAGTGAAGGTGTGCAGGAATGTATAAGTGTGTATGTACATGTATGTCTGAGTGCTTGTAAGTAGTGGCCAGAGGGAGGCGCCAGGTGTCTTGCACAATTTTCCACCTAATTTTTAAAGTTAAGGCTTTTCTCTGAATCTGAGACCCACTATTAGGCTAATTGGCTAGCCAATGAGCTCCAAGGATCCACTAGTCTCCATTCCTCATGCCCAGCCTCTAGGGCTGAGGATATAGCTTTATTCCATTTCTCTGTGGATGCTGGAAACTCAAACCCAGGCCCTCATGGTTGAGCAGCATTCCTGGACCCGAATCCCCAGTCTTCTTGAAGGTTTGAAATAAATTTAATTTATTTGTGAGGGATGCTTACTTTCCTTCCTTCCTTCCTTCCTTCCTTCCTTTCTTTTTTTCTTTCTTTCTTTATTCTTCTTTTTTTCATTTTTTGGATATTCTCTATTTACATTTCAAATATTATCCCATTTTCCCCCTCCTCTAACCTCCTCCTGCCTCCATGAAGGTGCTCCCTGTCACAACCACCCACTCCCACCTCAGTACCTTGGCATTACCTACACTGGGAAAACAAGCCCCCTGGACCAAACGTCTCTCCTCCCATTGATGCCAGGTATTATGTATAATTGATACATAAAATTATGTAAGATTAATGTCTAAAAATAAACTGTGTTCTTAATAGAAAAAGTTTAGGCTTAAAATTTTCAATGGATGCCATTAAACCTATCAAAACAGATTCAAGACCATTATATATAAGTCACTTGGTGAAGAAAAGAAAGAATAGCAGAATTTATTTTCATATAAGTGTAATATATCAATTTTAAATACTGTGTATGACATACATAGACTGTGTGAAGAAATTTTATAAACATTTTCCAATATAATAGATGTAATAATTATTAGATCACTTAGTGGACTGAATATATCCCCCCAAATTTTTATAGATTGAAACATGATGCTTCATGAATATAGTCAACAATAGAAATTTTAAGTGAAATCAAGCATAAAAGTAAAATTGAACTCTGGGGCACACAAGGTCACAATGGCACCCTTATGAGGAAGTCCAGTACTTTCATCAAAGCAGTGCTTGATTATGTCTCAATACAGAAGACATGGCATGTAGGATAATACTGTTTGTACAACAGCATACACAACTTGACCTTGTCCCAATACTCTCTCTCTCTCTCTCTCTCTCTCTCTCTCTCTCTCTCTCTCTCTCTGTGTGTGTGTGTGTGTGTGTGTGTGTGTGTGTGTGTATGTAAGAGAGAGAGAGAGAGAGAGAGAGAGAGAGAGAGATACATATACACTGTTAATGTCAACATAGAAAATTCAAGATTATCTAACAATTACGGGACTTTAAAGAACAGTTACATACCTGACTAGTAGATAAAAATTGAGTTTTTACTTACATCCAGAAATGACTAACTACAAATTACACAAACACACACACCCACCCATATATATATATATATATATATATATATATATATATATATATATATATATATATATACATATATACATATATAAAACCAAACAGAGAATATAAAACCAAATCAAGGTAACTATGACCTGTGAGGGGGGAGAGGATGAAGTGCAATAAAGGATGTTTTATAAAAATGGTTTTAGATATAATAGAATATGATGAAAGTAAAGACATTAAGATTTCATAAAGCCAGTTGATAGGTACATTGATGCTTTTATTATCTGTATAATTTTATTTGATGAAGGTTATTTCACACTATAGAAAATAATTCTTTCACTGGAATACATAGAATTATTTGAATGCAAAAGTTTTCAAGCAGGGCTACTTCATTCTATAAACTTCATTAAATGAATAAGGTGAGAACACACAGTTTTGTGAGAGAAGGGGGAATTGACCTTAATTTTTCTTTTTTTCTTTTTTTTTTTGTAACCTTAGTCTCATAAAACACAAGTATGTATACATACCTGGAGTTTAAGTGAACAATATAAAATCTTCACTGATAAGATCAGCTGTATGTGGTATTATACTAAACTGGGGGATGGTTGAAATTAAAATAATAAATTGTTTAGTCTTTTAAAAAAAACATCAAGTAGACTTTTATGCTGTACACCCCAAAGTCCTCCATCTGTATGCATTTATTTCCTAGACTCTTCAATGAATAAAACGTTTCAGAGTAAAGCTGTAAGGCAGGCAGAGCAGCTCCGTGTAGCCTCCTTGCCTAGGAATAAACATGGTTAACCCTTGCTACCGTCTCTCATCCAAGAAACATACTTGTTGCTAACTTAGCTGTATTACATGGCTAACGCAACCCCTTGGCTTCCTTGATGCCTTTTATTTAGTGGGGGAAAATAGGAATTATAATCTAGATAGGTACATAAACCTCTGTTAATGATATATGTTTGAAAATAAATAAACTGAAATGAGGCAGCGTTGTTCCTGGGTTGATTCAGATGGGTGCTCAAGGCTGACCTCCCTTGGATGCTGAGGATCAGAATTGTACAGAGTACAACAGGCCAAGGTCTGGCCACTGAGCATCTAGTCAACCTCTTTGAAAAAGAATATGTTCTTTGACACCAATTCCCAAAATTTCTATCTTTGAATCAGAGCTTTCTTTCCCTGTTAAAAAAAGGAAGGAAGGAAAGAAAGAAAGAAAGAAAGAAAGAAAGAAAGAAAGAAAGAAAGAAAAAGAAAAAAGCTTAAATTAATCTGTTTTTCCTCTTCATCCCTTTCTTCCAGAATGATTAATTAGAGACTAATTATTTATTATTAAATGGCGAGGCTATGAACTATGACTCATACCCTGACTAGCTCATAACATGTTTAACCATTTAAACTAATCTATGGCTATCCCTTGGTTAGTTACCATGCCTTCAGTCTCGTCTGGTTTCTTTCTTCAAGGCTCCTCAGCATTGTCCTCAAATCTTACCCCGAGTCTCTTCTTGCATCTACTTTTATTCTCTCACTATTTCCCATAATCCTCACTCTTCCTGCCAGTGTCCCATCTCCTCTTTCCTGCCTTGGTTCATTGGTGATAGGTTTTTTTTATTATTATTTATTGACAGTTATTGTTTAATAAAAGATTCTTTCTACATTTCCTCTCTGACACCAAGCTTATAGATGAATTAAGATCGTCTATTTTCTCTACAGTACTTACCTACATGAGAAAGATTGAAAATTGACTTGAAATCTTCAGCTTGTGACGTAAGCAAGTCCAATAAAGATCCTGAGATTCCGATTTCTGTATTTTAAAGGTAGCTTACACACAAAGCCATCACCAGGCTAAGGCTAGCCCCAATCCTGAGACATTCTTTGATCCTTTTGCTTTATTGTCATACTCTTTAGCACTTAAGGAAAAACACACTGCCATTTATGCTCTCTTTGCTAGAAAACAAGTTTTGTCTCACAAAGGGCTTTTTGAAGTCAATGCCTCTCTTGTTGGTGTTAACAGAGCAACTCTGTCCTCACTGACTATGAGAAAAAGCCTAAACTTTGATGTCTTAGTTTCATTTCCCATTGTGCTAAAATATCTTGGCAAAAGCAACGCAAGGGAGGAAGGGTTTATTTCTGCTCACTGTTGAAGGGTACACAGTCCATCAGTGATGTCAAAGCAGCAGAAGCCAGAAGCAGAGGGTCAGGTCACATCCAGCCCTGCTTCCATCTGCCACCTCCGAAGGTCCTCTATCCCATGTCCTAAGTGGAGGCACTCTCAGCGGTGGAGTCTTCCGGTGTCAACAAGCTCAATCAAGACACACTCTCAGAGGTGTGCTCCAGATATTGTCTCCTGGTTGATTTTAGATCCTGTTAAGTTGACAACCAAGATTACCCGTCACAATTGAATGACAAAGTTAAACATTGCTGACCGTGGTAGTGTCCCAATAGTAAATTACATAATTTATTTTCTCCTTAGCCTTATTACTACAAGCACGTTGAAGACATAGACTGTATCTCACATAACGTCTGCACTTGAATATTTTCAAAATATAAGAATCCGGTAATTGTTTGAACGACCGTTTTCAAGACTTTGCAGACTAAAATCCAAGCAGCAGGGTAGGACATACATCATCAGAGGATTCGAAGTCTTTACACATTTGGGAAAACATGGTTGTGAGTCAGAGAAGAAAGCAAAGCATGCTGAGGAATGCTGGTAGTCTGTGAATAGAAATGAAACCTTCAAACAAGAAAATGTTCTCAGGCACTATCTGAACACTACCTTACTCACAACCTAAATAGTGCTGGTGCAAAGACAAAACAATGTTTACAACAGCATAGAGTAAACATTGCGTTCTAAAGGGTTTGGGGAAGATTCTCACTGAAAAGTGAAATTTACTACAGGACACAAATATACACTGGGGACACAGAAATTAAGTAAGAATTTCTGACCAGTGGAGGCTGGCCTTGGTTTTTGCTTTACTGTGTGCCTGGTAATTAGAATTTTCACTAATTTAAACAGCATCTGTAATGCAGGCAATGTTCAATGGAGCTGATTCAGGTATAGATGTCTATATTCCTATTTTAGGAGTCTTGATTGAAGAAAAGATATTCCTCTAGGATTGCATGATTGCCTAATCATCTGCAATGGATTTTTTTTTCAGTTTTTATCAGAAAGCACAGTCTTAAATGTTAGAAAAGAAAACAGATATTTTGCTAAGGGTGAAGAGAAAAAGGACAAGACATTATCCAAATAAAATTTTACAAACAATTTATAGCAGAGCCACCAAGTGATGCTTCTTTTAAAAGTATAGACCTAATTCAAGCCCACTGGCTCAGAGGTTTTTGGGAAGCCTCCTACATCTTGCTGATACTTGGTCACTGGTGGTCTAGGAGAAAGACAAGGGTGGTTCTTGGAGGGTCTGGAGGTCATTCTGTTCAGTGATAAAGGTACTGATGAAAGTAGAGAAAAAGTGAGTGAGGAAGTGAGATACCACCTTGAAGTAGTTATGTTATATAGGGTAACATGTCATAGGCATGAAAAAGGCCAGCCACCAGACAAAAGAATAAAGCATTTGTTAAAATGACATTGTTAACCAGATCAACAGCAAAACCCTGGCTCTTGGGGCCAGCTATATAGCAAATGCTTCTGTGATGATTAAGAGTTGACATGCTTTTTTTCTGTCATAGTTGAATAGCAAGTGTTTAAGACTATGGGCACCAATTGGTCTGTGTGTAGACAAGTCAATTCCACTATCACTGCATAATGTGTAACTCAATGGGTGTTATTACATGCCAATAAAACTTTATTTAAAATAACAGGCAGAAATGATTTATAAACTGTTCTTCCTACTGCTATGGTATATCTTAGAAAACAATATGTAACTATTAGTTGACATATGTTCAAACTTAAGAGGGTATGAGTTACGGAAATATATGTATTTCTGCTGTTTGCATGTTCTGTGTTTATATATTTTGGAAGAAAATATATTTTAAAAGGTTAAAATGTTTGAATATGAATATATTGTTTACTCTAGATTTTCTAAATGTTCCATTGTACATAATTAGCATTTTTCTAGTTAAATGTTTTTATAATCAGAAAAACAATTTGAAATAAAGTGAGGGATGAAGGAGGGATTCATTTGGTGGACTGTCTGCAGGAAAGCCTGGGTGTGACTCCCAGCACTGCACAGATTAGCAACGGTGCACACCTGAACCCAGCAGCCCTCGGAGCTGAAGAGAGGATCAGTAGGTCAAGAGCAGGTCCAGCTGCACGGAACAGTCAAGGCCAGATGAAAACACACAGCACCTGCTCTCAAAAAGTGAATCCCTTTCTAAAAGACTAAAACCAGTTAGTACTTCTTTCTATCCCCTGGGTACCAGCAGAATGGCTCTGCTGGGAATGTGTAATAGTTTTTCTTTTAAAAGCAATCAGGACTCTACAGTGATTGTGAAAAAAGAAAAAAAATCACTCCAGTCCCTCTCATCAATGTAAGCAAAAGACGGACAGGTAAAGACAAGGGCAGCTCAGCAGCTAACCGCACGAGCGTTACCCAACTGTTCTCATTTCCATGACTTTAATAGTGAGCAAAATGACACGTGTTAAGTTGCACTTTCTCCTTCAGGAAAACAGAGCGATAATTGTGCAGAGAATAATTTTATGGGCAAAGTATGCCCTGTATTGTAAAAGATTAGAATAAAGTACTCTAGTACACAATGTCTTAGCAGGTGCAAGCACTTACCTGAGCAATTAAAATCTTAATATACAGAATACAGCCAATGACTGCTGGCGTGACAGAATAGATCTTTCAGGACACAATGTGTTTGTCTAAACAGGAGTTATTTTTTTCCATCCTGGCTTTATTTATTTATTTCTGCTACCAATCATTTGTAGATCTTTTCTTTGAAAAAGAAAATTGGCTAAACATGGACAATTTGCTCCAAATATACCCAAGCACACTCATTCTCTTACAAATCCATTCCAACCACAAAGATTATTGCACATTATGTATGAGGCTCTGTGCTGGGTAAGCTATTCTGGGATCAGTGGTAACCAACTTCCCCACACAGAAGAAGTACTTCCAGGTGATGGCTGAAAATTGTCACCTGGCAATCATGATCCTATGAATTCTGTCCAGATCCTTGGCATTTAATTCAAATTAAACTCCTGGTTTTAGGATTATGTGTCCAAGACACTAGTCTCACATAAGAGAAGGACTCTTCCTCAGAGCTATCAACTGAATGTCAAATGAAAACCAAGGTAGTTTAGGCAACACTTCCTCTTCTCCCTCAATTTTTAAACATAGTCTGTGCAAGCTTTCACTGTAATCATTTATATGAACTGATTTTACTAAAGTCTCCAATGGATTGTACCTGTCAGTCTATCAGCTGCTTAGCAGTGGCATTTTACAGGTGGCTACTCCTGATGCTTCATCAACCAAGCTAGAGGCCCAATGCCCTTCTGGGTCTTTCTCAGCCAACATTCTGATGCTCCCTTTTCTTCTTGACCTGTGTTAACACCCAGGAGTGAGTCCTCACTTCTCTCCTCTTCTCAGTCAGTAAATTCACTTAGTCATGTGGCTTACAATGTGAATTATATGAGGATAATTTCTGGGATTTTCTTTTCAGTTTAGGCTGGGTCCTAAAGTCTGCCTCATTTGTATATGAGTTTTCTCTACATCTTTACCATCATATACAAAGGTCACCTCAAATATGAAATGTCATTAACTGTTCTTCACAAAATAGCATCATCTACTTCTCTACCTATTCTGCAATGTCCTCATTCTGATGGCTTTCAAAAAGAATAAGAGATCATCCTGGATCTTTCTGCTCTACTTTCTTACTCAGTCTAATGATGAAATTCTCTTGGCTACATTTCCAAAGTATATAGAACTAAATTTCTTCTGACCACTCCCACTGGTACATCAATGTCTACACTTCTGCTGTCTCTCAATTGGACAACTGCCATGGCCTTTGGCAATGATCCTGGATATCAGGGGAGTACCGAGACAGTATCATCTCGAAGTCTTTTTTGACAGTGTTAACAATATTACAGCTTTGATGAGCAGAGAAAATCAAATAGAGTAGTTTGCCCTCTTAAAGCACTAGAAGAGTCAGAAAAGGCATTTGAGACTTGCTTAAATTTCAGCCATGCCACAATTAGTCATTCTTTATATTGCAAACATGCTGGAAGGATTCAATTGTTAGTATTTTAAGGAAGGGGATGGGAGCAGAAGACTATCTAGATTTACATAAATCAAACACATCTGCATATTTAGGGATAATTTTCTTTTGCCATAAGACATTGTTGGTAAGTAAAAGATGGCCACAAGTGGGCCGTCTCTCCTGGAGCAATTTGGCTTCTGCATCGTGGCACAAAGGTGACAACCAGCATGGGCACAGCAGCTTTCTTTTAAAGGAGAGATGGTGTGCGGTTGTGGAAAATCATTGCTTAAGCCAGAGTAATGGCTTGTAGGGAGTTTGAATGCTCTCCACACTATCTCTAAGGCATCAGGAGCTCCAAGCTTCCAAGGTCTCAAAACAAACTCATATAAATGTTTGCTAATTGGTACACAGAAAAGTCTATCCAGGATTTTATCATCTAACACATAAAGTTCGAGTTGTGATGAATGTGATCTGAAAACTCCATCCCTGAAAACTGAGGTGTAGGTCAGGAAGTGTAGGCTTGGGGTTCTGCAGTCCGGAGCTTCTTTTATTATGGACACCAATTCATAGCAGAATTCTGCCAATACCTTTCTATCACTGAGCCTTTGTTTTCATGTGTATGAATATGGGGAACATGGAATTCTAGTAGGCATTGTTGTCTTGTTAAGTGTTTCTGTCGAGATAACATGAAGGTACTTAAAAACCCAAACCTTCCAAATAGAAGTGGCTATCATTGTTCCCTGTTCCACACACTGTCATGTTTTCATTGTCTCCAATTAGAGTTGTAGAGAAAGAATTTTATTTATAACCTATCTTACATCTGTGATCTTATTGATGCCATTTTAGAGGGGTTTCTTAAGGAATTTTTATAGATACAGATACCATTTCAGAGCTCAGCACACATCATTTCATATATCCCTCAACCACCACCACCACCACCACACACACACACACACACACACACACACACACACACACACACACAAGCAGTGTGGGCATTAAAAATTTGACCACTTCATCAAAAGTGATGAGCCATGCTGTTGTAAAGTATAACAATTAAAACAAGGAAGAAACAGAAGTGACTCTCAGAAATTTTATTGTGGAACACTGAAGAGGGTTTGATGAAGGCAACTCTGCTTGTGTGGGGGGCAGGGGGAGTCTTGGCTGTGAACCAAGCAACGGGATAAAAACGTGGTTACTTCCTGGCTAGGTGGTCAGAGGAAGATGCTCACAGGAGTACTTCTCCTGCTTTGGCCAGCATTTCCATAGGCACAGTTGCTGCTTCCAATTCACCTCACCCACCTCTACATGTCCCTGCAGCTGCACTTTGTTCTGAGAAGGAGCCACAGCTCTTCCTCTGACTGAGATCTTTCTGGCTTCAGGAAGCCTAGTCAGATCTTACATAAAGCACCCTCAGATTCATATAATGAATTACCGGATTGAAGATGTGAATAACTAAGCCTCCCCATAACTGAGTGAAATAATCTGAAATGCATCAATGCTGAAAGAAAGCTCCAACAGGATTGATCTGCAGTCCCCTGTGGTGGCAATTTGCACATTAACAATCTTCTGGCCCTGTTGGCTTTCCTCATAATCTATTGTGCACTGCTTAGAATCAACACCTGAGTTATCAGTTCCCAAGGTATCTGTAGGGTCTGCTATTGAGGAGATCCAAACATAGCAGCAGGCTTTGGGATCGAATACATTCTGAATGTCACTAAATCACATAGTCTCAAGCAAACACCTTAAGTATTTTAAAGTTTAATCTCTTTCGACATAAATATAAGGGATGGAAACCATGCCTCCTTCAAGGGACTATTGCTAAGCTTTAAAAAATGTGTAACAAATAGACTATTCTGATCGTGGTTGCCAAGGGATGGAATGCTCTCCTGCCAGACTAGAAGAAAACTCCAATGTCCATCAGTACTAAGTGCTGTTAATATTCTACAAATAAAGTTACCTATCATGCTTTCCTCTGAGAAAAGTGTTGCTGCAAGGGAGTTCAGCAACTTGACAACATGTGCTGGGAATTATTAATTTCTACTCTGGGAATAATAAGTTATAGAGACAATTTCATTTGGATCTCCGGGATACAGATACAAGATTCTTCATGGTGACACTGCTAATTGTAATAAAAAATTAAACAAGCAAACAATAAAAAAAAAAAACGTAAAATGCATCCAACAAGAGGGTAGACAAATGACTAGTGGTAGGCAGCAAAGTTCTGTACAGTGGCCAAAATAGATGGTTATTATGGTACATATCCAAACATGTCAAAATCCAAATAAGACACAGTAAAACATGCTATACAATATTGTAACATTACAAAACTTTCATATGAATCTTTCAAAACATACAATTATCTTGTGTGGTCTCTGTTGTCTCCTATTGTATTAAGTACAAAGTAAAACTATGGTGGCATTCAGTGTTCTAGTTTCTATAAATAACCTCAAGGGAAATAACATGGAGCTGAAGCAAGGAAAGATCACCAATAAAGATGTCACAAAATCTACAACAAGGGTGAGATGGAGTTTAAGTAGGTGGGATCCCTTCTGAGACTTCTCATGTGTAGGTATCACCTTTTCCCATTTCTTCATGTGGACTTAGGTCTGCACCTCTATGAAATCTGATTTCCAGTTATAAAGGATTAGGGCCCAATTCTGATTTGTTATTAAATGACCCCACTTTCATTTAATTTCTTCTTAAATACCCTACTTCCAAATGTGGTCACATTCTGAGTTAATGGGAGTTAGGACTTTAGCATAAATATTTTGTAGGAAAGCAGTAATATCATTATTCAGCCCATATTTCCCAAATAGAATAATGCCAATCGTATTAGTAATTAGGAAGACCCACGAGAAAACATCACAATGAAAACAGAATTCTGTAATTACCAAAGTAATTGAGGCTGGCCCCAATGTAATACTCTGTTATTTCAAATGGCCAACATTTGTTCTGCTTTGCAGCAAACAGCCAATGATGGTTGAACATGTCACATCCTGTGATAGAGTCACAGGGAAATGAAGGTCAACCTTTTCCTCTAAGGTACTTCTGGCCATATAACTCACCTGTGCTTCTAGATCATAATTATGCATCTAATTTTGGGGTGGCTCTGCCTTGTTTATGTTTGGATATAGACTCTTTGACAGGGAATTTGAATCTGTTCTTGAAACACATGGTGGTGATTTGTGGCTATGTCTCGCCACCCAAGTTGTGTGGGTGGAATTAGAAGCCATATGGAGTTAGAGCCACTGCGTTTTTTTCACTGTGTTCTGAGTCATCTCTGACTGTGCTGATGAGGGTCTGACATTCTGCCAGCTTTAGACAAGCCCTCTACAAAGCAGGTTCTTTGCCCTCACAAAGAGCTTACAGCTCTCATGGCACCAAAGGTAGGAGATATTGAAAAGTCTGGCCCCATCCTACATGAAGCCACACTGGCTTAGGTGCCAAGGAGTTCATCACTCCCTGCATGTCTTTATTTTGCCTGACCACGCTCACCCAAGGATTCCAGTAGCAACTCAAAGAAATATTTACTGGGCCCTCCTATATCTCCTTTTCCTATGCCAGAGACTGTATTCATTCTCATTAATTAAAACAAGAAGCAAGGTGCAGCCTCTACCCACCTAGACAAACTAACAAAGAATTTTAGTCCCCATGAAGCCAGATATACCAGTGATCTCTCATCAGACCTATATATAGTTCTCAACACTGAAGTGCCTAAGACCTGCTGCTTGTCTTCCTAATTTACTCACAGTGAGCTTTCCACCCCTAATAGCCACCTATCTGAGTAATGCTACTGGGATGCGTACACTTTCCTTGTCATTGTCTGCCTGGCTTCTATAGGAAAGAGTGTGCCCTGGCCAGGGAGCCCTGCAGCAATGTAGCTGCAGGTTCTTCAGCTACCCACTCTGCTCTATGACCCAGCCAGCACTTATGATTCATTGTCTCATAGCCTACACCCTGTACAGCACAAAAGCTATTTAGGCAGTGCCTGCAACCCTTCAGCCGGCAATGCCTTGACAGCAGAGTTTATAGGAAAATCGAGAGAGAGAGAGAGACAGAGAGAGGGAGCCAGGAGAGAGAGACAGAGAGAAGGAAAGAACAATGTGCAATCGGTACTGCATTAGAGATGGAAAAAGTACTTAAGGCCTGCAACATTCATCAAGCCTGAATACATAAATGCCACATTTTGAATAAGCGAAGCAAAAGACAATGACAAAAGAAAGGCGCGTGGCTTTGGGAATCTCTATCATTTTCATTTGCTGCTGTCAGGAACCTGTTTTTTGCCTCTCGCTCTATCAGCCATTATAGCATTAATGAAGTAACCTCACATAGTTATTGACTGGCTTGTCAGAGGCCCTGCCTGATCCCTTAATAGAAACCATTGGTCTTCAGTTAAAAATGGGGTGAGCTGGGAGGTGCTGTGGGCATGTGCTGAATTTCAAGTGCACTCCTGAGGTTATCAAAAGCCATGAAATGCAAATTATTATATTTTTTAAACACACAGATTTCATGCGACTGAGCATATAAAATTGACTAATATTGTACTTTATGCATGCCTTATAATGTTTTCAAATATGCTCCGTGTATGTTCTTCTCTCGGGAAGTTGTGGGTGGCATCTGAATAAGCAGAGGTGGGCTGACTTTTATTGTTTCTTAACTTGTCTTCTGTTTGCTGTGCTGGCTCCTCGGCTCATTGTGCGGCCATGTTGTGGCACTGTTTCTTCAAAGGGTATGACCGGTCATTGTCCCAATTTCAGCTTGAATCAAAATCACGTGTCTCTCATTATTTGCCTTCCCTACCTCAAAGGATCTAACCTGTCTGGCAGTCCAGATTGTCAGGAAAAAAATCTAAGGAATAAATTCTTGTCCAAGAAGACAATAAAATGAAGAATTGACCTTGGGGAAAAGATTTAATTGCAACACCAGGACACCACAACAGAAATGTGTCCCACAAAGGCTCCATGAAACAGAGAAAGGTAAAAATGTGACAAGTCCAGAACATGACCCTTGAAAAGTTGCTTATATTTCTGAATCAGAAAGAGCAAAGACAGTGGGTCAAGCTTGAGAAGGTCTTCAAAGAGGTGCTTATGAGATGCACAGCCGCCTTTGTTTGTTGTCTTGGCTGCATATTTGTATTTAATTGGCTCCGCCTCTCGGTATAAAGCTGTGACCTTTCTCAGCTTCTCTGGGGAGGAAGCCTGGTGTCTATGACTACTGATTTGTATGATGGCTCCCCAAACTGGCACCCTCTCATAGCAGATTAGATGTATGGCTCACCTTTGGGATCATCCAAAAACTGAAATGAAGTTCAAAAATTCCTTGTCTGAATGTTTTATACTCAAACACCTTGAGACCTCACTGTTCATGAGCAGTACCTCAGCTACTTTTTCACACAACCAAGCTGTCAATTCACCAAAACGTACTATGGTGTTTGCTTAAGGGTGAAAGACCTATGTTTTAAAGGCAGAGGGACCATCTGAATAATGGTCATTTAATTTCCAAAGATTAAGAGGAAGAGCTGACTAGTTTCCTCCCATATTTTCTTACAATATTTAAGCAACCTAAAAAAAAAATATAGATTTTTAGAGTCTTTTGCTCTCTTTCAGACTATTACAAAAGTCTCCTAGATAAGATATATGTCTTATAACTTCTTTTTATTGACCCACAAATTTGTAAGAGTAAATTCTCATTGGTCTCTAACATAAATGATGAACAGATATTGTATCTATTAGGAGGATGTCCAGCAAAAATGTGAGCTGCATATGGACGAGAAGTAAGAACATTTTCAAGCACAAAAAGGCATAACTACATTAAAAGCACCAACATATTTTCTATATATTGTAATTATATAGTCATCTATTCATGTATAGAGTTACAACCAAAATTTCTCTTAATTCCATTTAAATTCTGTATTTTCATGCTAATCATAAAGACAAGAATGAGTCAAGTATTTAAGCAACTTTCCAAGGTCACATAGCAAAGTCATTCACTGTGCATTCTTGTATTCAACATGCATTTATTTGAGCATAGCCTGTCTATGCACCACTGGGGAAAAACCTGAATATTTGCATATTGTCTATACTTTGTCCCTAATCATGTACAGCTCATGACCAGCATGGAATATACAGTACTTTAAAATGAGAAGAATAGACATTGGACTATGACAAGAATGTCAGTGTTAGCTTCCAGAGCAAAGGACTGTAAGCCAAGACGTGAGAGAATGGGTTTAAGCAGTGAAGAGAGCAGAAAGTGGAGGAAGGAGTCACTGGTAGATATTTAGCCAAAGCCACTGTGTCTGAAAGCTTAATGTCAAGCCAATGTATTAAGGAAGCAAAATAAAGCCACAGGATGGGGGTGGCCTGGTGAAGGGCAAAGTCATAGGAGGCCAGGATGGGAAGGACCCATAGGCTGAGGCACCACCTTTGAAAATGTGTTAGATGTCTGGAATGACATCAGACAGAGCTGTGACCAGTGAGGGGCAAAAGTGAGTCAGCAGCTGAAATGGTATGTCATATTCTCATTGTCTGAGGTCAATATGGCTGGGGATGCAGGTGGCTTCAGGAATGTGTAGGAAGGAGCAAGCCGGACTGGGAGGGGAGAGAGCTTCCCATGTGTGGCTGCTGGACATTTGCTGATTTTATACAACAGGAAAGATGAGAATCATGTTTGCATAAGGAAAAAAATGAGAGGGTCTTTTTATTTAGCTTAAGTAATAGTCATTTCAGGCACCAAGTTGAAATCTATGGCCAAATCTCAAAGGTAGAGAGAAGCAAGGGCTGCTGCCCGCAGTCAGGGTCTCCTTCTCTGAAACTGTGAATAAGGGTCCTGCTTGCCCAGTGTCCTGAGTGAGCAGAGCAGCCGAGAACTGACTACCAACGAGTCTGCACTACAATAGGAGACATCTTGGGATATGCACCTAGATTTTTTTTTTTTTTCGTTTTAACTCGGTTTTATCTCAAAAATTCACGGCACAACTTTCAACCAGTGCATTAATAGTTATAAAAAAAGAAAAGAAGAGAAATAGCATATTCTTTCTGCATTTACCACTTTACAGCTCACAAAGCACTTTCCCAAATGTAAATTACCACATTTAATCTCCCAAAGGGAGTGCCTTTTGTTCTGTTCCCAGGCTCTGCCATGACATAAGATTGCCAGGCTTACTCTGAAGGGCTCTTGTCAACCTGCAGTGCAGCTTGCAAGCTCAGCTCCATAGTCAGCAACCTCTGTGGAATCGTTCTACATACAGTCATCAGTAAATAGAGGAACTGAATCTGAATGTCCAAAAGCTCCTGTCTGGCTTCAGTTTCTATAAATGTAACAGAATTTTGTGTTGTTGAACTTTTATTGCCTTCTTTGTAAAGGACAGACAGAAATAATGGCAGAGAAAAGGACAGGCTATGTTAGCAAGTGCCAAGAGGAAGACAGAGAAGGGACAAACTTTCATGGAGTAGGGATACCTGCCTGGACCTGGGAGGATAAAGAAAGCTAAAAGGTAATGGGATTTGGGCACTGATGTTATATGCTGAAGACTTATAGCCATGTGGCAAATGTTCCATGTCTCTCAACCCATAAGGTGAAGAAATTCCTGGTCCATTGCGTGCTCTGACCCATGATACTTCCAGCAAAAATCATGAAGAAGGCAATTGAATTTTCATCTGATCAACATGAAAGGGTGTAATCGCCGCCTCTTTCAAATTCAGTAACTCAGAGCACCATTAAAGACTGTAAGAGAGGCAGAGGAGGAGAAAATATATTTGCTTATTTTAATAAAGTCAGTAAAGTGACAATGTTTTAAATAGGAATACACACAATACTCACAGACCCATATAACACACATAAAATGTATTTCTGCATAGGCCCTTTACAGAAGTGCATATGCACACATATTCTTTCTTTATATGCAAACACACACAGCAGCAGCACACAGAACCACACAGGCACACACAACTGTTCACACGCATACAGGCACAATCCACTTGGCTCAGGTATTACAGGTGTCTCTGTCCTCAGAGGACTGCTCATAATAGCAAGATACTAGGTTCCAGCTGCAAGGCCGCCACTAGGGCTCCTTGGGATGTGTTCTCCCCAGGCATGCCTCTTTTATTTATACTTTTCAATGTACTGTTGACAGGTTAACTCCAAGTCTTCTCTTTTTAAAGACAGTGCTGCCCAAAGCCCTTGTCATCATAGGAGCAGAGAAATCAGTAGCCCATATAGTGTTCTCCTGGAGCCTATAATTTCTGCATTTTAAAATGTGCTTAATGAGAAAACTCATCAGTTTCAAAAGGAGGAGACACATTTGTAGAAAGTCAGAACAGTTAGATTTCCATGCTGATTAGATGTTTATTCCCAGGAAAGCATTTGGGATTTTGAGCAAATCCCTTGTTCTGAAGGGAATCTTCTCTGAAGCTCGCTGGTCAGGTCTCTTTTTGTTTTATTATGTAGATCTGTCCTTTACTTCACAAAGGTGTGGACACTGAGCAGGGGCCCTGGGAACTCTGTCTTCTGCTGGAGAGTTGAATTCAGGGCACTGCACTGCAGATTCTAGAGCCCTGAGTCCTGACAGGTTCCTCTGGTTGTCTTAGGGTGCTAATGTTCATGAACATCATCCCAGATGAGCTTCAGAGACATTCCTAACTAAAATTTTCCAGACTAAAGAAGAGCTAAAGCAAAACAGAAAAGGTAAATCAAATCCCCCAAAGTATCCTGAGACTTTACACTGTCAGACATCTGCAGCTTCCTTTCATACAGTCTTCAGCATATTTTAATATGCAAATGAGGCATCCATCTTTTTTTCTCTGTCTTTTATCTTAATTTTTAAGGATTCAGGAGTGACAAAATAATTAGCATTCACTTTGCAAAGTAGGGTATTTATTTCCACACACTCCTAAAAAGGTCAGAGTGCACAGTCTGGTCAGCCACTATATTATATTATATTATAATATATTATATATAATCAGAGTTATATAATATAATAGTGTGTGCATATGTATGTATGTATGTATGTATGTATATATACATGTGTGTATATATATGAAAGGGAACACTACTTTGGGAAAATTACTTAATCTGTTTCAAGATTCATTGCCTCTGTACTCTATACATAGGTTAAATTCACACACCTCAGAGAGGCTCTCTGAGGTGTCAAAAGACCAATTCACACTGCAGGAATTTCACAGCACAGTACAGAGTTTTGGATGTAGCCTTTAGTCCATGGAATTATTCAATCCTGGCCTTGCACTGGTATGCATATAAAAACCTTCTGTGAAGGAATCGGCTTCCCATAGCCATCCAGATACAACCACCATACAGAAAGAGGAACCAGGAACATTCTATGGCTCACAAGGGTACAGTTTATCAGGAGGTGAAAGAGAGATTGTGTAAAGCAAGAAAAGGAACTATTGTGTTGGGTTGATTTAAGACTAAATGTATGCTGTCAAAAAAATAGATTTTCACCTGTCAGGTGGCCATTCTTATAAATGCATGATATGGTTACTGATTAGTGAGATGCTCTTTTCTGGCAAATTATAATATAACCCATGCTTTCTTGCTGTTCATCTTCAAGGTCCCCCCCTTCTGTGCGACTCACTAGTACACTGCTGCAGTTTCTAGGGAAAAGGTTAAGAGACACATTCATAGCAAAGTAGAATTGATCTTTCGAAACCATCGAGTGGGCTTTCAGTGAAAGGAGACAGACAATATGCAGCAAAAACAAAGACACTATCACATGCTGTGGCGGTTGTCAGGACAGAACGCACCAAATTCCACTTTTCATGGAAGCAACACAAAAGTGCAGGCTCTCCACACTGGCTCTGACATTTCTCTGAAATACTGATAATTTTTGTCAACAACCCACACATTTTCCAAACAAATTGGCTCATGCTTGTTTGCCAGAGAGAGAGAGAGAGAGAGAGAGAGAGAGAGAGAGAGAGAGAGATTGAAAAGGGAGGAAGGGAGGGAGGGAGGGAAAGATGAAAAGGCATTTTTATGGTTAAAATGTGAGCATGAAAACACAAGGAGAAGAACTAAACCCAAAAGGAACAAAAACCAGTGTAAACAGCCATTTCTAAGGGTCTCAGTATTAGTGAGTAAAAAATGTGATTTCAAAAACTACAGCAAATCTACTGGACGCCTCACAAGGGACTGCCCTATGAACAACACAAGGGTGTTTAAAATCGACTTGTTTCTATGACACTTTTTTTTTTAAGCTTGGAGAAATTAGTGGCGATGACAACAGAATCAAGGGCTATTGACATCTTGTAGCTGAGAAGCCTAGTTGGCATTGTTGGCAACCTTGTTTTCCTTAGTTACAGAAGGAGTAAAGTTAGAGCTGGCAGTTGAGAAGTGGAAGTCTACTCTCTGGAAACGGTATCACGGAGTGACACACCCAGTGAAGCCGGGAGACAGCAGCAGCACAGAGCGCTGCACGTGGGCAGGAGCACCCTCCAGGGCACCCCACCTCCAGAGCCATCACACCGCTCAGCTGCAATTTGGTGGCATCCTGTGTCTGTTTAGACAGAAGCAATGCCTTCTGTCAAAAGCTGTCCTTCTAGTCTTTTTAGAAAGTTTGGATTTAGAAGTGATCAAAGGAAGAAAAAAAACACATTTATCTTTGGTTTCTTGTTTAAGGGACAACTGAAAATTAAGTAGAAGATGATATAATCATGGAATCTCTATCATGTTTTTAAGGATAGAGGAAATTCTGTAGTCAGTGAGTATGTGACAACCTTAATTGGATATTTTTTCAGGCCAGAACAGTGCACCACAGAATTCCTCTCCATGAGAGACATTTGCTGAAACAAAACCAGGAGAGGTCTGAGCTGCTGAGAACCTCGGGTTCCAGGTCACATTTCCACATAGACATCAGTGACGGCTGTACTGGTGACTCTATCCAAGGCTCTTTGTCTTTCCTAAAAGACTACCAGAATCTCCAACCCCCATCCAGCTGGGACAGTATCATCTATGTGAGTCATAACAGCTATAGTTAACTTCGTTACATAAGCTTAGTTAACTATAGAAGACATAGTTAAATGAACAGAGATCACAAAGCCCAGTGTTGGCTGGTGACTAAGAATGTGCTACTTTCTGCAGTCACTATCTGGATGTCAGGATCCCCTCTCACGGACTCTGGAGAGCAGAGACATAGTCGCCCACAACTCAGTCTTTTTTCAATGACAAGTCCTTGGATGATCTTTGTTTTGCCAGAAGTATTTAAGATGTCCAGGAGCTCGGGAGGTGGGGGGGGGCTGCCACAATAAACATGCCAGACAGTAAAAATAATCCCAGAAGTGCAAGGAAATAAAAGATAACACAAAGCAAGAGAGAGTAGGCTCTGTTAGAAAAAGGAATGGGTATAGATTCAGCATTGAGAATAAATTGTATGCTTGGAGATTAGGTGAAGACTGTAAAGACACATGGATAAGGGCAATGGTGCCAGAGCAATGATCACTGAGAAAGAGAACACACATGTCCTCTTAGGTTCCTGTTTCTGCGGAGTCCAGCCCCACCCTCTGCAGAAAAGGGAAGACGGAACTCTATTCAAGTAGAGGATTATTATACAGCCATTTGGATGCAGGGGCCTAAAAAGTCATTCTGCATCATATTTTTGCTTTTTTCTTTTTAATTAAGAAAAAAAAAAAAACCTTTAACTCTCTGCTCATCACTTGCAGGCTGAATTGGTTTGATCCAGAGAGGCAGTTATGCATAAGAGCAACCACTCTCTATTGAATTAGGGGATCTCTTATGCAACACATCTCACCAATTACAAGGTAGGGATGCAATTCTATGATTTATCATACATTATACTGTTAAGTAATATTGCATTACAGATACAATTTGTACCTATCTCTCTGCAGATTAGAGAGGTGGCACATGAAGAGGGATCATTAAACACAGAGCAAGGGCAAGGGCCAAGCTCTTCTCTTTAACAAGCTGCTCCAAGCACCTCCTCTCTAATCCACAGAGAAAGGAATAAATGGCTCTGGTAGCCTATTCTGTACCGTGTACTTTGAGGTTGGGGGTTTTAGTTAAACATGAAGATATAGGAAAACATCATTTCTCTCTGGCCATAGCTATCCGACTTCCAAGCCTGATAAGAGGGTATGAAAAAGTAACTTTGGATTTATTGGGAGGATCCTCTGCTTATAAAGTGGTTGAGATAAAGATGTGGAGAGGGTGCGGGGAGGGAGGTGGTGGGAGGAAGGATGAACATCACAGCGGAAGAAGCAACAAAATCCACATCCTGCAGAAGATGAATTCATGCCAACATTTGGTTTTAAGTGAAGCCAGACTACTGGAATTTGATTTCCTTATTCCACTGTTTGAATATCATAGCGGACTACTGCTGTCCACCCAAAAGAAGCTGCCAGCCACTTGGGCAATTTGAGGTAACATCTATTCTTTAAAGGGTAAAAAGAAACAGGGGAAATGTTTTGATATCTTTTCTAACCAATTAAATTCTAAACACTGTCATTTCAAAATGTAACTGATCTAAGGTTTGTTAACACCCTGAGTATCTACATCTCAGTTACACTGGCCCATGTAGAGCAGACTGTGACCCCTCATGGCCTGTTGCTCCCATCCCCGGTACAGCATTACTATGTGTGCATTCCAACTTCATTCTCCCCACTTTCCCGTTTCTGTGTTCCTAGGACTAGAACATAATTTTGAGTTATATTGCTCAAATTAACAGAACACTTAAAAGTAGAAAAAAATGGATGAAATGGTATTCACCTATCCTGAGATAGCTCTCAGTTCCACCCTTGGTCCTGAAAAGGGGAGGTCTCAGATGTCATGTGACCTGCCAGCATCAGCTTTCTAAAGTGGGTAAATCTGAACATAACCTTGCTAGTCAACCAACCAAGGCTCATCCTTAGAACACCCTACATTTAATATTCTTCTATGAGTCTCCTGTAATAACACTTGCAACTTTTTTGAACTCAGATTCCTGACTATACCCTATCAGAATATGAAAATTGTATGATCCACTTGTATAATGAAACAATGAGGGAGGTAAAAGCTAAGGACTCTGTTAGGTGTCCCCATAAACCCTAGCTTGTCGTGAGCCATGCCACTGATTTCTGTTGGCAATCTCATTGTCATGCCATGTAACTTGACTTTATTATTCCTCCTCTCTGGGGTAAACAGTGAGCCAAGGGTAGAAATTGATGACAATGAAACAGTAATTTTTTTTTTAATTTTATGACTGGCCTTGCCTGAGATCAGAGAAAGCATAGGTTAGCCAGGCTGCCAAAAATACCTAAACTAATTGTACCTGTCCTTGAATTTTGGAAAAAGTAATTCATCTATGAAGTTATTGTAGTGATGAAAGGCAGGTTATTTGGGGAAGGGGAGAGAAGGTCTATCAATACCTTATTATTCTTACTAGTTCAGCTAGTTAGAACATGGTATTTGCATGTAGATGTATGATGGTCTGTTGGAAACGCAGTGAGCTTTGGATTCAGACTTGTTTTGAGTTTAGACTCTACAGTTTATCTGCTATGTAATACAGTAAGTTCTCATGTTCTATAAACCATTATCCCTTCAAGTAGAATAATAACTCTATAGGTTTAGATTTTTTTCAAACCCATTTTAATTAGCTTCTAGCCCAGTACTCAGCAGAGGTAGTGGAAAGGAAGGGTTAATAGAGAAAAGAGGGATGTGGACCTCTTTAGAAATAGTTCCTTTGGGATGATTCCAATTCTTGTTATCAGAGCATCCGCAGTTCAGTTCACACAGATCAGCAACATTTGGTAGCTCAAACCACCCATAGACACCATTCATGAATCCCCAATGGTAGTTCAGTCCACAAGAAACCATGAGGTTATCTGTCAATAGACCCAAGTGGCAAAAACCCACTGCATGAGAAGTGCTTTTGTGCATTTGATCAGTGAAGATGGCAAGGCGAACCAATGCTACAGTGTTGTCAAGGAAGAGCAGTATCAGCAAAGCCCAAAGAAAACCAACAAAGAGTGGTAAGGGAAACCGATGCCTCAGTGTCAGCCACCGTCTCTTGGATTGTACTTAAACCCTTTCCAAATGTCCCGTGTTCTCTCAAACAGCTGTGCTAGAAAAACATCACATACCCCTTTTCCAGGCAGCTTCCAGAAAAACACCAAATATCTGTTCTCAATAAAGCACCCTCCCCCGTGTCTGCCCAGCAAAAGATCCTCTCATAAACAGTTTCCACAAAAACATCTCATGATACAACCAAGTCTCCAAAGAATCCAGAATTTTCCACTCCATACCTTAGTGGGATATCTGCCCAGCTGCAGGGTCCTGAAATACACATATGCTTATGTGACCACAGCACACTCAGTCTTACCTGGGATAGGGGAGAGTGGGTTCAGCATTTGTGAAGGAGCAATTGAATGCCTACAGGAAAGATAAGGAGGGTTTCTTTTGGTGTTGGGATTTTATTCATTTTGATATTACCATCCATGTTACAGGGTTCTGACACAATAGTTTTGTCAGTAACATCCTGTTTTATGGAGCTTATAGTGATATGCTCTTGATACTAAATAAAACCAAATTTTATGGGAGTTTTAGACATTAGGCCCTGGTTCTGCCTCCAGCCCCATTCTCCCAAAAATAAGAACGACTCAAATTATATTTACATATACCTCAACCATATAGCTAGGCTCTACTCTGACTAGATCCTAATTAAAGATATTTTAACCTACATTTTGCCACATGACTGGTTACCCGTGTTCAGGTACCATGTGCCCATCTCCTCAGATCTTTTCAGGCTCTTCTACCATTCTCCATCTCTCCCAGAATTCTCTCTCCTCCTAGATGTCTCACCTCTATTGCCTGCTATTTTCTGATAGAAATATACAAGGTTGTCCTCCTCCATGTTCCCAAAGTCCTTCCCCAAAGTGTATGATGTTAAATGTGCAAATGTGTGTCCCTGTGTATGGAGGCCAGAGGAATCTTTAGTATCTTTCTTAGTTACTTTTCACTTTCTGTTTTCAGGAAAGGTTATTTTCTTGAACCTGAATCTCTCTGTTTAGACAAGGTTAGCTGTGGCCAGGGACCTCAAGAGATTGGCCTGTTCTTGACTCCCCAGGCCTAGACTGAAAATATGAAACACCACCCTTGGATTTTTACATGGGCACTGGAGATCCTAACTCAGATCCTGACTTTTTACAGTAAGTACCTGATGGGTTTGGGAACATCTCCCCAAATCAGAAATGGATCTTTTTATCATTAAAATGAAAATGTTGATAAACTTTACCTTTAAAGGAGGTGGGGAGTGTTAGCGGTCCGTGGAAGAAAAAACCTTGGACACTAAAATGTTATGTGAAAGTGAAAGGGAATTCCACTCTCCCATGGACAATAGAGCCTGTGAGCTGATGAATCCTGAAGATGAGGCAGGCCATAACCACTAAGACACATGAGAAGAAAGTAGCACACAGAGCTCCTGTCCCAATGTTGTTTATGTGACACAGAGAAAGCTTACCTTCTCTGAAACTTCATTTGTTTATCTGTAAGATAGAGCAGCATCATGGGATGGCATGAACCCATTGTGAAACCTCTCCTAGCTCCCAGTGAATATTGCTACAACACTAATAACAGCTCTAGTGTCTTTGTATTAAATAAGTATCGATCCAATACTTCATTCAAACCTTGTGTCAATGGCACAAACTCTAAACTTGTCTTTATTTTTTATTACTGGTGTGTGCAAGATAAAGCCAGTCTGACCTGCCCCAGGCAGAACATCAGATTCAAACTCAGGTCTGCCCCTTTCTTTATTCTCTCTATCCATTAGACTAGTATGTCACAGAAACCTTGTCTGGAACCCAGTTCTCTAGAGTGTCTACTATTGTTTGCAATTCTTGATAACCCCCTAGCTCCCACCCACAAAAATAATCAATAAGCTAGAGCTACCAATAAAGCCCTTGTAACCCAGAGGACACTTTGATTCTTAAACTTGGGATGCAGTAAGGTTTCCTTATGCTGTGACATGTTTTGTTCTGCAGTAGATTTGCATATAAGGCTTAATAGTCATTGTGTGATATTTACACTTGGGTCATATTTCAAATTCCTAAAATAGTACAATCATTAATAGCTGCAATAATATGTCCATTTGTAGTTAAGCAAAGCAGAAATTCTGCCCAAGCCTGTGTCCTTGGTGTTTTCCAAAGGTCCTTAAACATCAAAGAACTCATTGTGGCTAATAGTGTTGGGTTTCAGAATTTTTTTCACTTGATCTTAGCCAAAAGGCCGAGAAGCAATCAGCATTTCTTTCTCTTTCATATTTCAAATGCCCAGTCCCCATTAGCCTCCACACTGGCTGGGGAAGAGTTGATCATTACAAATGTTATGACAACTGTGGTGCTATCCCACTGCCAATACAGGAGTGATCAATACACAAGACAAGTCCATCAAAAGCCAACAGCAGTTGCATGAAGGGGCTGACAAGTTAGAAAATTCCCTTTCTCTTCCTATGCCCACTTTTGAATGGTCCAGTTCTTACCTGACAGCCCTAAAATTGGAGCCCCATTTTGGCCCATGGCTGGGCTTCAACAGCCAGCCTGGTTTCTTCCTTCCCTGCTCACCTTCATCAGTTTGTTTCATTTGTATTCCTCAAGGTGGATGAATAAGGATGGACCAAAAGCACAGAGCGGTGCCCCTGGGGCTCAATGGGGTCTCCTCTCACAAAGCCAAAGAAACACAGCTGGTACAGGGGGTGCAAAAAAACGGGGTGGAGTACCAGTGAGGGTTGGGGAAAGCTGAGTTGCAGAGGCCAAGATTTTAATTAAAGCATTTCTCAGGTGTTTTCAACTAATAGCCTTGGTCAACTACAGAGGTCACCCTCTCAAGCCCTGGTAGAAAGCAGTCTGCCAGAGAAGCTCTTGTCCTGAGCCCAGCATGGCCCTCACAGCACTTGTTCAACTCTGTCCAATTGTCACAGATCATATTACTTCAGTTGGGAAGGCTTGACAGACGGAGGAGCAGAAGGGTTGTTACTGGCTAGTGAGAGGAGAGAAGTTTCCAGGCCAAAGAAGGGGGGGTGGATAAACCATCCTCTCCTAATGAATAATACGGAGTGGGAGAAGGTTGTAGGCAAAGTAATGTTCTCTCCACCACCCAGAGCACACGGAAGAGGAAAGTGGCCAAAGCTCTAAGCTTACTAAAAATGTTATGTTTTCTTGTTTGGTTTCATGTTTCCCACTCTCCGCAGGAAAATGTCAGCCCTATTTGCTATACCAAGGACACTCAGGCAAGGTCAGCATCAAACATATGGACATTCCCTGCCACTGAGAGATCTCATTACTATGCCTTTTCATGGAATCCCTTGCCCTCGTCCCACCTCAGCTACTAATAAAACCCTAACATCACTTTATCTTTTGGTGAAACTGAGGACCACTAATTAACAAAGGAGTAGAGTGAGGGGTAAAGCTGTGAGAATCAACAAGGACCAGAAGGAGACCGCGCAGGCATCTCTGTGATCCTAAGAGAGGCAGAGCCCTGAGTGTGCCAGTGTGTACAAGTCACCATGGAACAGCATAAAAGGCTCTCTTTAAGAAAGGAGTCTTAATTTTCCCATAAAGTAAATAACCCAACACAGAGACCCCTTAAATTTGATATCATTGCGTGAACAGTAATATAAATAATAAAACCAACATGGGCTCACAATCTGTAATTTGTAATAAGTAGCTCAATGCTTCCCATCTATGGAACAATTAACGCATATCTTTCATTAATACCAATTCAAATTGGATCTCTTCCTCCACCTCTAATTGTCCCCTCCCTGTATTCAAGATTAACTCTTTATCTACCTCATTTTCCCAGGTACTGCATTATTCAGTGTGGAATCACAACTCTGGGCTTTTCTTCCTGGAGGGCCCTTGAATCCCACTTAACCTGACTGGTGTGGTGTGCTCTGCGGGATGCAGGCAGTGAAGCAGAAAGGGGATGATCACAAATTGAGAACTGTTCTTCCAAATAATAGAAAGAGAGAAATTAGGCAAAGTGCCTTTCCCATCATCTCCCATCCCTGCTCAATTTTGCATAAAGAATTCTTGAGGATTGCAGAAGGTATTCTCTTTGCATTTATAGAATGACCCCTAAAAAGGTCACTGTCACTCCTAAGGCTCACACAACTCTGGCTGTGGATAGCCATTCTATACTAGCCACAGGCAGAGTGCAGGCTGCTCTGAGGGGTTAAGAAAGGTCGCAGGCCTGGCCCAGGGATTGATTCACCCACCCAATGGCTGTGTTTTTTGATACCAACGTAGAAATATTAACACAAAGGCCTGCCAATAAACTACATGGTGTTTGCATATGTTATATACACCAAAGGAACAGACAAATGTCTGGTGGAGAAATAGGAAAAAAGAGAAATGTGCTGAGCTATTAAGCAGCTATGAAGTGTTTTGCCCCCTCCCCTATTTCAAAAGCTTCCATAGTATTAATAGTGGTCAAAAGTTCATTGAACTGTCTTGTAGTGCAGGGTCCATTTAAATGTGGCTATTCTTTGAAAGTCTCCTGACACCATATCTAATTTCCAAAATGAATATGCTTTAATTTTCCTTCTTCATGCATTGTGCTTTTTCCTCATTTAAAACAGCAACAGCCTCTGGCAGTAAAGGACATCACATTTCTGTGTGAGATGAAGCTTTTTTTCCAGTATGCAGAGGAATGGCATGGGTCAAGGGAGAAAAAATATATGCAAAAAACAGCACACCCCACTGACCCCAGTATATTTTACATTACAATTTTGCCATTTCCAATATAGGTTCATTTTGCAATGGACCATATCAACCATATTTCAGGGTTTAAAAAAAGTGTGTGTGTGTGTGGGGGGGTGATATGAGAAGCATTGTCTGCCTACAGTGCGTCCTAGTACAATGTATCAGTTGTCTGATCAGGGTGGAGTATTGCCTACACATACAGATACATACACAGCTCCAGCCTTCAATGCTGAGTGAATTTGCAAATAGATACCATATGTGGATTCTGCCAATTAAAGGAGGCATTAGGGGACTTCTTTGTGAATGTGGCCAAGAGCATTTGACTCTTTTTAATGACAGGCATGCCATAGTCAGTGTGACCGGGCTCACTTGAAAGCATCAGTGTCCCACTGCCTAATGGAGAGAAGACTACAAACAGAAACTGAGCACTTCCTGCTCTGTCCTCATCTGTTGCTCTATAGCTTTGTCCTTACAGAGGAAGAGAAAAGGGCTTTGCCTACATATGCAGAGAGAAAGATCTAGTAATGTCTGCATGTATTTATACTTCAAGATATATAAATATCTATTTCAAAAATCTAACTATAGACAAGCTTTAAAAACTTGGGATGTAATTATAGATGGATGTAGCTCAAATGCATCTGTATCATCTTTTTCCCTAACTCAGACATTTCCTAACAGTTAAATATGAAGGAAGTTGTGTACAATGACAATCTTAAATGGTGACATGTATGTTCATTGTTCACTACAGAGGCCTGTAATATTTCATGTCGAAGCATCCTCTACCATGAGTAATTACTGCTACATTAAAGACTTCTCTATTTGTCTTGCCTCTGTTTATCAGTCAATCAACAGTTATTTTTTGAGTGGCATGTGTGGGGGTCATGAAGGAGGTACGAAGCACAGCCACTGCCTTCATTGTGGTTAGGCAAGCAAACCAAACATGTAAGCCTGATACAACTCCAGAATCTGGAACATCAGGTTCACATTTACCAGTTGACTGGATCTGAATTGCTGTGACAATAAATTGTATCAAGTTGGCAAACTAGTACTATCTAGAATAGTCAAAGAGTTGGTACCAAAAGGTGACAGAGGCCTTGCAGGCTGAAAAGAAGGGGGGAGGGGCACCCTTTAGTGTTAAAAAGAGGTGCAAAGATGCCAAGCTGAGGGCTGTGAGTGAATATCTCTCTCCACTGGTGATCTGAGTATGTAGACATTGCAAAGCTATATCAATACTCAGAATAATGCTCTTCACATTAAAATCCAAATCAGTAATATAGTCTGAATTGCTTAGAAGTTGGTTTCAAGGCCCTTAAAGTGGATGGAAATCTGCTTCATTGGGCACTGCAAATATGTGAATTATAGCATTGTGTCGCCTCGCAAAGAGCTGTTAATCTCTCATGAGGTGTCACAAACTACTGCGTTTCACAGATGTCAGAACTCCAGGTAAGATGTGTATGTGGTTGCTATGTAGGTCACAGCTAAGTGCTGACATTGAGCTCAGGCAATCCTGACTTCAATGAAGCTACTTTCTTTCTAACGTATAGAGATACACATGTCTCATGAACAGCCATAAGTAAATAATAATCTGTACAAAACACGATAAAATTATCAGATCTTCCTGTCTTATAAATAAAAATCCAAGCTCACTAAGTAGGGACATTAAGCAGTGGCTACACATCATTTGGGGGTTCTCAGGGAGGGGTCACTTAAGGTATTTACAGTGAATTATGGGTATACCATAGAAAACATTGTCCTTGGACAAATGCCCAAATCAGTTCCATGTTTCTATCAAATCTGGTCACCCCCTTCGGTAGGATTCATACTGTGACACACACACACACACAATTGTTGAATTTTCCAGGAGCCACATTTTAGAGATGTGAAAAGAAACACATCATAGCTCCTTTTCCATTTCTGTGATAAAAATGCCCTTATGTAAGCAACCAAGGAAAGGTAACCCCAACCAATGGCATGGTGGTCCCCACCTTGAAGGTGGGTCTTCCTACCTGGAGACAGTCCCTCGCAAACATGCTTTACTGACATTCCAGTGGCTCTAGAGCTTGTCAAGCTGATGAAAATGTTAGCCATTCCACTTGAAAGTTAACTTAACAGCACGCACTGTTTAATCAAACACATCCAAAATAATGCCATTTCTAGATATTAGCTATATAAAATTCTTGAGGTTTTGTATTTTTGTGTTAAAGCCTCCACTCTGAGTTGTCCTCAGGTGAGATTATCTCAAAGGACATGTGACCGAGGGCAGTTCTGGGTAGTGTCAATCAAACACGAGATTTCTATTTTAACATTGTGCTTCATGGAATAAGACCGTAGTCATCTATACTGACACTTTTTAGTTCCAAGCAAAGTCTAATAGTGCAGAGTTTGCTTGTGTTTAATTTCTTCCTAATCATTATTTACGCTTACCAAATTAAATGGAGGTAAATAGCAGGGGTGTGTGCTGTGTTGTGTAAAACTTGTCATTGGGATATAACTTGGCCGTCTGTATGCTTCTCTTCTAGAATGACTGTCACTGGCTGGCATACGCTATAATTGAAGGTTGCCACCCAGAATCTGAAATACAAGACGTTTATTTCTTCCCTTATTGTTTTCAAAACAATTCTGAAAGTTTTGGGGTTATTTTTTGTTTTGTTTTGTCATTTTTGTTTGATTTTTTTTTATGTGTATAAGAGTTTTATCTGCATATTTTTTCAGGTTTCCTGTGGAAGCCAGAAGAGGGCATCAGATCCCCTGGAACTGTAGTCACAAATGGTTGTGAGGTACCATGTGGGCAGTGAAAATCAAACTCAGGTCCTCTGGAAGAGCAGACACTGCTGTAACTAGTGAGCCATCTCTCCAGCACCAACTTCGCAACTTTACTGCTTTTAATTTAACAACCACTAAAGAGCTTTGAGAACAGCTGGGGTAAGTAGACTAGGAAAGAGAAAGGCAGAGTACTCGGTTGTATAAGAAACTTACACATTTAAAACTTAATAGCACATATCCTCTGTAGATTAAAAAAAAAAAAATAAGCTTACATTAGGATCCTTGACGGGACGGTGATCTCTCCAGAGTACAGATGAGGCACAGGAGACAGGTTCTCAGTAACACAGCTCTATTGTTTGCTAAGGAGGACAGTCTCAGTTCACTGGCTATAAGCGAAAATGGGGCTAAAAGACACGTCTTAAGCTGTCAAAACTGGAAAATTCTGCTGTAACATTTTGCCTGGCTCTCTGTTTTCCTCCGACAGCCCCTTGGTCCTCAGAGAGCCCGCTGGGAACGTCTTAGCTGCCTGTTTCCATGTCCAGCAATGGTGAGAGTACAGGATATTCTTCCCTAAAGGTAGCGAGCGCATCATATGAATCCCACACCAAGGCTTCATGCAGGGGATACATGAGGGCCCGTCATTCGGGAACTCCTATAGCGCTAAAAGGCTGTGGAGCCCTAAAGTGTTCGCTCCTGCACACATTCTACCTGGAAGCACCAAAAGTTTTCAAAATAAATCAAACAAACTTAATAAACACTGGTAGGGATTGTTTTTGGAGACAAATCGTTGCAACATTCGCCACATGTCTCAAAAACCGCAAAAGATCAAGAGACCACGGCATAGGCTTTCTTCATGCATGGGGAACGCATTCCACTTCTTTTAGGTCAACTGGAAAACGGAGATGTTTTCCTAAACTCGCCCAAACAAGTGAAATAACTTTGAAGACTCCGGGAAGTATGCATTAGCATGATTTCAACAATCAACTAAAGGAACAGTATATAGGAATTTCAATCAGTCACTTAAACTGATATCATAAGAAACTGTAAGAGAGACGCATACTAGAATTCCCAGATGTGGCCCCCAGACAAGCACGGAGCACAAACAGGCAGTAACCCTAAAAACACTCAGAGCTTGGTCTTCTCAGTACTTCGGGATGCCATTCTTTTTCTTACCACGATGCCCTTTGATTTGCAATTTAAATTATGTTATCTGTACTGCATTTATCACACCTATTGCTTATCCATGTATAAATCTGTTTGGGAGCTAGGCACTAAGTTAGAAAGATTTGTTATAAATGTCTTATTTTAATATTTTATGCATGAAGCATAATTTGATTCAGAGTGCTATTTGTCTAAAATACATAACAATGTGTGCGGTTACGAGGCTTCTGTTCTTCAGGAAATATGTTTAAGGCAAAACAATTAACTCATCTGTGTCTAAGTCGCAGAGCCTGCTCATGGTTTGAATCATTTTAATACACATTCATCTTCCCTCGCCTCTCCTGTAGACTTGTCTTATGAACAAAGGTACGGGTATCTCCCTTCTCCACATCTGAATAGGAATTCTTCCTGAATTTTCCCTCTAATCAGCTTTCCACAGTAAAGCCTGCCTGTTTTGAAAGTATGTAACTGTTTGATGTGGAATATGGAACCTTGACACACACGTGAGCTCCTACAGAAGACAGGAAAGAGAGCTTTTCGCTGACTCTTCAGTTAAATCAAGGCCTGTGTGAACCTGCAGTGCTCTCTAGGCCGTAGTGACCCTTTAGAAAACGCTAGGACGGTAGCAACTGTAATTCCCATATTACAGATGCAGTCACCGAGGCTCGGAGAAGATCTACTGCTTATGCGAGGCCTCCCTGTGGGTGACTGGCAGGGCTAGTTGAGTTCTTGTCCTTACCTCACATTATTCCACCTCCAGTGCACTCTATTTTAATATAATACAGTGCAAAATTGGACCACACAACATAAAAGGCAAGTTTACTGATCCATCATTCAGCCCTGTTTTCCAGCTCATTGACAACATCCTCCAGTGTCTGCTGAGTGACTAGGAAACTACATTTATGACACAATTCTGAGAATCTCCTCGAGATGCTGAGTAAACATGACTCCATTAAAATATGTGCGATGATGTGAATGCATACATACATACATTATATACATACATGCATAAATACATACACATATTGCATACATACATACATTACATACATACACATAACATTACATACATAAATACATTATATTACATACATTACATACATATTTGCATTCATACATAATTACATACATATATACATACACATATTACATTACATACATATATACATACACATATTACATTACATACATGCATACATACATGCAAAACAGGAAGGGCATAGAAATCAAGATATTGCATCCAGTCAGTTTAAACCATGAATACAGAGAGAAAAGACAAGATGGAGGGAAAATATACACTTGCCATGTAAGCTGTGTAAAAATCATTATGTGAGGAAAACCAGTCAATGAAAAGGAGGCCTCTCTGAACAGCTGAATCCCTCTGCTACACTCTCTCATGATATTAAGAACTTACTTAGCCTTTGTTATAGATACAAGGATGTGTTGCTAATTTGATTAAAATCTCTGTCTTGTATGGGTTTTATCTTTATTCTCCTCCTGTTTTCTGTCTTCTAGTCCCTAGCACATGTCACATTTTTAGTTATTGTCTATTGAATATACAAACAGGTGAATGGTTTAGAGAATTGGCAATTCCCATTATCTGTTTCTCAATAATTTAACTCATAGACTTATGTACACAAACTCAAGCTGTGTAGGACAATCATGCTTCCTTCCAATGCCAGTTGCTGTCCTAGCCATTGCTCCACAGAAATCTGACCTAGTTTGTAGCTATATCTAGTCCCACCACCAAAGTCGGATATCTGAAGCAATCTTCAGATTCATCTCACCCATGAAGACACTAATGTGCACGGTTGTGTGAGGGCACATAGTCACCTATGAACAAGCAAGAGAAAAGCCCACGGCAGAGAAAGCGTCCCAATCATTTTCCCTCTACTGCTGATGAATTAAGTTGCCATTCTCAAGTTGGATGATGCTTATTTGAATAGTCTGCCTACTTTTGCCTCTAGATTTAAACTTTGCACGCAGTATAGTTTAACAAAGAAGTCATTTGTACCAAATTCCTTAAGTGAGTGTTGGCAAGGAACTTGAAATTATTCAGGGGGAGAGGACAGGCTAGACAACTCAGGACCTTGAAGCCAAAGTGGAGTAGCACTTGGATCATCTCTCTTCTCCCTCCTGAGCCTTGAGCCCTGGCAAGAGACACTCAAGTGCCAAGCACTTGCTGACATGTGCACTCAGCTCACACGCTTTCCTCACACCCACCAGCCCCTGTTGGCAAGAGACTGCAGGATACCAGATTCATTGGTCTGAAAAGCCTTATGTTCATCAGTAAGGAAATATGTCTTCCCAGCCAAAATTCATGGGAATACTGACTTTTAAAATCCTAATTGTTAGTTAATTTTCTTCAAGCATGCATTAGCTAATACCTTTGGCAAGAACTGGTGGGTTTTTATAATTAAATTTAATTTTGTTAGTTCCTACTATGTGCTTAACATGAAGTTAGCTATCATGAGAGACAAAAGATCCAGATTAATGTTTGTTTCAAGGGGCTGGAATTTTATAAAGAATACAGACATGTATGCAAATATCTACAGCTCAGCTCCTTTCTGTTTTCTAAATTATATAAAGTAGAATTTATATTTGCCATGAAAATTACTTGGTATTGAGCTCACTGAGAGGTCTAAAGCTCTCTCTTTCACACACACACACACACACACACACACAAAACAATATGTAATGTCTAATGCATAATGTGTAATGTATAATATGTAGTATATTTATATTATACATTATCTTATATAATACTACATATAATATGCAATGTGAAATGTATAATGTGTGATATTATATAATATAAAATATATAATATGTGATATGATGATATGTGATATGGAATATGCAATACGTAATATGTAATGTATGATGCATAATATCTGATATATTCTGTTTGATGTTTCATAATGCAATGCATAATATATGTATATAATATATAATGTATGATATATGATGTATGATAAATAATGTTGATATACGATGTATGATATATGATGTATGATATATGATATATAATATATGGTGTATGATATATGATACATGACATATGACATATGATATATATGACAGATTTCAGGAAAAGAATTTCTTAGGATGAAACTTGAAATTACACTGCTATGTATGTAAAATGCAAAGGTTAAAGTATCCATTGTTTGCATTAAGAATAAGGGAGTCGTGCTTGAGATGTGGCTTGAGAAGGGGATGACCCGGAGCAGCAAGAGAACATACAAAGAAAGCCTAATTATACCCACTCTTCTCTAGCCATCAGCACAGTATGTGATGGCCTAGCTTACTTCTGTGGGGCTGTGTCTTCCTCTCAGAAATGGAATCTTGTGTATGCAAAGATCTGGCTTAGCCTTATTTGGTGTCCTATTCCCTTCTGACTTCTGCTGCCAAGGAGACTCCAGATCAGCATCTGTTGGATAACGAACTGTATGACTAATATTGGAGAATGTGTTCTCATTAAAAATATAGCCTGAGACACAGCATAGTGCTTGCCTAGCATGTGCCTGTTCAACATCCAGTATTGCAAAAATAAATTAATAAACACAAAGAAAACAATGCCTACTGAACTCACTGTTTTTCCAAACCTAATTTTATAAAGAAGTGCATATATGCTTTTTCACTGGAATGAATCAGAATGTGAGAAGCCACAGTTTGCCTACAATTGTTTAATAGTGTGACATCTGAACAGACATGGGAGGTAGCAGTGATTGCACATTTATCTTCATATTTTCACAGGGAAAAAAAGAAACTAAAAATACCATCATCAAATGATGTCAAGATCAAGGCTCCCAGAGAAATACCCTAATCAGTCAGCACATGACTTCTAAAGTCATGGCATGACCCATGCAACTTTTGGCCCTATCTCTTCATTGACAGGCTTACTTGTCAGTGTGCCTATATCTACCTAACTTTTCTTTTTCCCAAGTAGAATCCTTGAGGAAGAGAAAACTCCTGCTGAGTCACTTGTCTCACATTCCAGAAAGTGCTCAGGAGGACTATTCATCTATTAAGTGACAAAATTTTCCATGCTCAATAAGTTCGGCTGCTTGGTAACTGCAGTCCCGTGTGTGGCACATTGCCTTTCTAATGCTCTAGATCTCTCTTTGTTTTTACAGTTATGAGCCTGGTACCCTGTAGGGGGTTTATTCTGGGTATTCAATGATTTTGAAGACATCAAACAGCAATCTTACATCTTCCTATCCTGAGTACTCAACAGAATGCCTACCTCTAGAAATTAACTACGCAGTTTTAACAAGAAGAGATGATGAGAACAACAAAAACTACACTTCTCCAGTGTGTGTGTGTGTGTTTGTGTGTGTGTGTGTGTGTGTGTGTGTGTGTGTGTGTGTGTATGTGTGTGTGTATCAAATTAGTTGGAAAGTGTGAAATGGAATATCAAATCATTTCTAAAAAATAAAAAGTGAAAGTAGGTAATGATAGTTAATTTCTCTTTTAAACAAATTGTTTCCATATGAGTTGCTTATTAAAAGCCTCTATTTAGGCTGGAATTTGATGTTAAAGTAACAGAGATCTACCATGCTTTCTCCTAATTCTTCCCTCATAGATGTTCCACATTATAAAATTTAATATTTCCACATCTGTTTATATTGCTCGCTGACCATCTATCCCAAGAGGAAGTAACCACCATGTTTGCAAAGTCCTTGCCACATGTTCATTAGAAACTGAAGAAATAAATATCTTTGTCCTTCTTTCTACACTCCCTCATCCCAAGACCTTGGTTATGGTTAATAAACTCTTTCTCCCTCACTCACTTGTTTCTGTTGTTTTAAAATCTGTCACAGGCAGTGGTTAGAAACTGGCACTCTGGCACGGTACCTTGGGCTCACCAGTTTCCTAATTGGATGCAAGCAATAACCCTACTCTTACTAGTGGAAAGTCAAGAGAAGTTTTCACAGAGTGTTAAAGCCTCTGGCGATCTGAAGAAACTGCAGACCTAGTCAAGGGAGTTGAGGTAACAGATAGACCAGCAGCCATGAAAAGCCGTTCCCACCCCACCCTCATTCTCCCATGACATCTCCACCTTTGCTCTGTTCCATTGGCTCTTAGAATTTTTAATGACTATATAACTGTAGAGACTAAGGTACCTCTCTCTTCCTCCTTGTGTACTTTAAATTTGTGCATCAACAGGTAAGCAAGTTATATGTCAAAACTCTAGTGTAGCTCTGTGGCTGATGATATCAGATTGGCTTAATTATCTTCTTTGCTGTACAGCAAGAAGTGTCACTGGCCACTTGTCTCTGTCCGAGACCCATCATCATGGTAAGATAAGCAGCTGGGGAAATGGACATGAGCCATAACCAACAAAAAGCAATGGCTGCACAGGGACAGTGTGCTGCCATCTTGCTCTTCAGGCTTAGTGCAAGCTGTGTCTTAGAACAAGTCCTATTTACTTAAATAATGGGATTCACTCTTTTTTTCTCACAGACACAAGACATAGTGATGAAGAAATGTGAATGAACACATTTTGCATGTTATTAAGTTCTTCCATTTTTGTGGTGAGTACTACAATACAATACACTAGTGACTATATTGATTATTAGTTATAATGATAACAAAATAGGTGATTGATACTTATTATATACCAATTAGATAGCAGGGAGCTTATCTATGGTAAAACTAATAAATGATCAGAGCAGAATTTGAATATGGCTGACATTAAATATGTGGGGAAGATTGTTTGTTTGTTTGAATAGACAACTGAAAATAGTTTTTAAATTAAAAACTGAAAAGTGCCATTTGACTCTAGATCCATTTTATATTAGAAGATTCACTGTTAGGTCTGGCTGTACGTAAGCTTGTAATTTTAGCCCTTGGACATTGAGAAGTAGGATCAAGAATTCAACTCTAGCCTGGGTAATAAAGAATACTCTGAAGGGAGGAAGAATGAAGGAATGGAGGAAAGGATAGAAGGAGGGAGGAAGAGGGGGGGGAGGAAAGGAAAAGAGAAAAATGTTTCACTAAGACTGCAATAGTTTGATGAAAAATATTTGTCTTTCCTAAGAAGAGATCCAGCCTCATTTTTTCTTGTATTTGTTGGTTCATATTTAAAATTATCCAGGGCACTACTAGTAAAAGACAGAAACTTCCAAAGGAGAATCTTCTCTAGCTCTGGGACCTCGATGGCTTGGGAGAAGGAGATTCTGCAACCCCTCATCAGCCCTGGCTCTCTATAAAGAAATGAGGTCCAGTTGGCCTTCCTGGGACACGTCTACAGCCTGCCCTCCTGACTTCCATTTTGAGAGATATTTTTCACTTTATTCTCTTAATAAGCAAAGACAGATTTCTGGGAGTGGCAGTAGCATAACATCTTCATTTTCCTCCAGTAAGCCACAGCAGATGGCACCCAGCATGTTATCATCCAAATCTGGAGCAAACCTGAATGACAGAGTCCTACCGAGGACCATGGACTGTCTGATTATGTGTCTCTTTAACTGACACATTGAACCAGTGTACACTACCTTAATCTGGTCCCATTATCAGCCTAATAACACCTCTGATATTCATAAATGCCTAGCAAGACTTTCAGCTATTCTGTGAAGAGAAGAAATACCCGGCTCAATTGAGAAGATTACCACATCGCCACACACACTGGTGACAGGCTCTGTGTTATTACAGTTGATTTTTGTTGACAGTTGGCTGTAGGCAGTTACGTTTCAAATGCCTTTTTTCACTGGGAAATTAAACAAAATCCCATGCAAAATGCAGCCCTCCAGTTCAAAAACTATAAATCCCAAATTAGCATTTTGTACTCTGAAAGGTAACACAGCACAATTTTCCATTGACAGGTCTGTACCGTTGACACAAATGGGTGCTTCAGACATGACACTAATGCTCCTGGTGCCTTTGAAGAAAGCCACCTTTTCCACATCTTATTTCCTCTCTTAGGAATCTGCATATGTTTTAGTTGTTGCCGATGAAAGGAAAATGGAGGTGAGGAGATATGACTTATTGCTTTAAGTAAATTATCTTCCCCCAAATTTTTAAACAAGAAATTAATAGATGAGTTCATTAAGTTACAAAAGAGGGGAGAATGAAAATCTAGCCATTTCAAGGTTAAAAGTGAATTCTGCCACCATGTATCACAAAAAAAAAATAAATAAATAAAAATAAATAAAAGGAAAGTAAGCTGGAAAGATATTTGTGACTGAGATAGTTCTAAGGAGCACCAACTTTATTATTAAAAAAAAGTTAACCTCATTTAACAAAATCTGAATGCATAAGTGAAGGTCATGGAGCTCACATTGAAGAGTCCATTGGGCCCAAAGCCTGAAAATCTATTTCCCTTCTTACTCAGGATGCTTTCAAAGGTAAAAGTTCTACACGGTGCCGCTTCTTCATCTAGGAACACTTGCAATTTAATTGGAAAACCAAAGCAAAAGATGTCAGTTGTCTGTCTAGAGTACAGATTTGTTAAATAAGAGATAGAATACCTGGTTCTGAGCTTTGCTCCAAGTGAGATGCTCCCCAGGTGAGTTCCTTCCATCCTTCCCTCAATGGACCAGCAGCACTACTTGATACCCTGCCATATGAAGTCAGATGTCCAGTAAGCAGAGATTTCGGAGTAAAGCCAAAGGATGATGCTTCATGTTGGCTCAGCCTCTTGACCATGCCCAGTGTTCGGAGTAGAACAAAACCCTGCATTGATAATCTCTTAAAAGTAAGACTTATTGTCCTACATGTTTCAGTAGTCAGAAGGTAACTACCCACTCTATACTGAGTGGTGAACAGGTGAAGTATACACACATACACACACACACACACATACACACACACACACACAAACAAAATCTATATATGTGCATATATATAATATAGTATACATGATAGCACATACAATATATATATATATATATATATATATATATATATATATATACACACACATTCCTACTATATAACATATATTACATATAAAGTATATTAAAATAATAGAATACATATAATATATATGTATAGATATATATTCTCTATATATTATATGAAAACTATATATTATATAATATATATTATAACTAAAGCATGTTTATTTTAGTATTGGCTAAATGTAAAGAACTAATTTCAGGGAAAGAATCAAACTTAGAAATTAGGCATGATACTTACATTTCCAGCACATTAGAACAGAGGTAAGAGAACAGCAAGTCTAGACTACATATATATCATCCTGGAACACATAGTAACACCCTATTTCAGAAAAGAAATGAGAAAATTTTAATTCATCAAAGCTACATCAAACCCCAAATCCCACCCAGGGTATTTCTGGACTCTGAGACAAATCTTGTCTTTGGTTAACTGTGTTCTGACTGTGACGCAGGAGCCTCTAACTTCTGACTAGCCCTGCTTCCACGAACTCTAGTAAGTATCAGACCACAAGGAATGCCTTAAATTCAGTGGTTCACTTTTGCTTTCTCCTGCATCCTAGTTATCCACAGTCACTTCAGAGAAGAAGCCAACACCACAAAGTTAGGCTTATGACTAAAAAGTCCTGTTCCTGGTTTGTGCTGACCTCGGCCAGCTTCTCTGTAGCTGTCTGGACATGGTGGATGGTACAGAGGAGCTGACTGCAGAGTCAGACAGCTTTTGGAGCACCTGCCAGAGTGTGCCATTCTTTGATGTGCTGGTGACTGCATGACTGTACCCAGGGGAAGTTTTTGGCAGCTCAGTCTGCCTCAGTCGAGGTGATGGGAAAATATAGTGCCAGGGAGAACTCCTCATGTGATACAATGTCACACAGAGGCACCCAACAACCCAAGATTCTGCCCCATGTTCATAACCTGCTATGGAAAATCTAAGCACTGTGATGCAATTTTAAATTAACTCTTATGATACAGTGTCAAAAATATTTTCTTCATTTTACTAAATTTTTAAAGAATAAAATATTTTGCACTTTTTATGAAATTTCAGTACATCCAAATAGGAACTTGAAAATTGATACCAATGATTTTTTTCTTCTTCTTCTCCTTTAAATTTTATTCTACATTTTCATCTTTTCTGTGTAACTTTGAAGTACGCTTTCCTTTGTAATCCTTTGAGTATGCTATGAAATCAAAGTATTATATAGTTAAATTTCTCTTTAGTTATTAATTAATGTACTGCATAATACTAAACATTATGTTCTATTATTTATAAACAGAACGTGAAGGAATTTCTGCTTTACTAAACATACATGGATCATACCAATGACTTGGAAGGAGAAAAAGTCCAAATCATACCTGCTCAGCTGAAAGAAGAGCTAAATTGGGCTCATGTTTCATACCACAGTTATGGGAGGATCCTAACTTTGGACTTGACACTCTATCTAAAACCAGAAACCAAACAAAACAAAAGTAACAGTAACAGCAAAATTCCCAGACCCATTTTTAACAGAAAAACAAAACAAAACAACCCAAATCTTAGATATAGGACTTTTGCCTTAATTTATGATCAAGAATACAGGTATTTTCTTCCTGAGTCATGCTAACATTTCTTTTCTTATTTCTCAAAGCAACAAATATAATTGTACAGTTCGAAGGGTTATTGTTTGCAAGACAACACTTATGACCTTGAGCTCAGCTTTCTGGCGAAATAAGGGTAGTTTCGTATGGAGAGTTCCTTCCCACAATTACTCAGTATTGACTGAGCAAAAAATCACACAGACAGACACAGACAGAGAGAACCCTGCTTTCAGACAATGGTTTTGAAAACTAAGGTTAAACTTTGAAGCAAATTAGAATAATCATTCTTTGAGAGAATTCTGTGTTTTGTAAACTTGCCTTAAACAGGAATTGATTTCTGTTCTGGTTAGATGTTGTTTGATTTTAAATTGTGACAGAAAACTATTTTCCTAAATAGTCTGAAAAGAGAAGTGTAGATTTGATTATGAGTTAGAATAAGAGTGTCTCTGAAACTACAATTTTAAAATGTTTAAACACACAATATGCCGATATTAAAGACAAATATGTCATATGATTATTATACTACCGCCTGAGACAGTGGATGGAACTTAGAATGACACTTGAATGTGTACTGTGCATATGATCAGAGCCATGCCAGGGACCTCAGCTTCAGCTCCATGTGAATGGCAGAAGCCTTCCTGGGGACCTAGTGTCGGTCCTTATGGTGTGTGTAGAAGATGGTGGCTATGGCTTTCTCCCCTGGCCTGAAGGCTGATTCCCACAGATCGCTTGTATTGACTTTGGCTAAGGCTGTACCCTTGATCCAGATATGTGCCATAAACCCCACTTCCTTGTTCAAATATATACAAGAACTAATTGTCCCTGTTAAAGCCTCTAGGATAAAGATGTTGAACTACCAGAGTGCTGTGGTTTCATTTTTCTTAACAACTTAATTTTAAAAAACAAAAATAAATGTACAAATTTTAAGCATTTTTGCATAAAAGTATATGAATATATTTTTGTCAGTGCTTGTTTTTTTTTTTCTTAAAGGTTTGATAATGTGCATTAAGATCTTACTAGTTACAATGAGAATAAAATACATGAAAAACAGGATGTAACCTGGAATTAGTCAAAGTTTTCTTGGTGTGCAAGGATAAAGCTCAGTGGTTTTTTATTTTCTTTGTTTTTTTTTTTTTTTTTTTTTTTTTTCTTTTCTTGAACTTCATATAGTCTGTGAGTTGTTTCTGGGGTGTTCAGACCTTTCTGGGGTTAGTATCCAATTATCAGTGACTGCTTATTGTGTCTGTTCTTTTGTGACAGGGTTATCTCACTCAGGATGATATTCTCTAGATGCATTCAATTTCTTAAGAATTTCGTAAAGTCATTGTTTCTGGTGGCTGAGTAGCACTCCATTGTGTAAATGTACCAAAAATTTGTAACCATTCAACTACTGAAGGACATCTGGGTTTTTTCCAGCTACTGGCTATTATAAATAGAGCTGCTATGAACATTGTGGTGCATGTGTTTTTGTTGTATGTTGGAGCTTCTCTGGGGTATATGCCCAGAAGTGGAATAACTGGGTCTTCAGGTAGTATTATGTTCAATTTTCTGAGGAATCGCCAGACTGATTTTCAGAGTGGTTGTAACAGTTTACAACCCCACCAACAGTGGAGAAGTGTTCCTCTTTCTCCACATACTCGCAGCATCTGCTGTCATCTGAATTCTTGATCTTGGCCAATCTGACTGGTGTGAGGTGGAATCTCAGGGTTGTTTTGATTTGCATTTCCCTGATGGCTAATGATGTCGAGAACTTCCTTAGATGCCTCTCAGCCATTCAATATTCCTCAATTGAAAAATTTTTGTTTAGCACTGTACCTCATTTTTTAATAGGGCTGTTTGTTTCTCTGATGTCTAGCATCTTGAGTTCTTTGTATATCTTGGATATTAGGCCTCTATCTGATGCAGGGTTGGTAAAGATCTTCTCACACTCTGTTGGCTGGCATTTTGTTTTCTTGACAGTGTCTTTAGCCTTACAGAAACTTTGCAATCTTATTAAGTCCCATTTGTCAATCTTTGACCTTAGAGCATGATTCCTTGGTGTTCTGTTCAGGAAATTTTCTCCTGTGCCTATGTTTTCTAAGGTTTTCCCTACTTTCTCATCTAATAGTTTCAGTGTACCTGGTTTAATGTTAAGATCTTTGATCCACTTGCACTTGAGCTTTGTACAAGGAGATAAGAAAGGGTCGATTTTTATTCTTCTGCATTTTGAGTGCCTGTTGGACCAACACCATTTGTTGAATAGGCTGTCCTTTTTCCATTGAATGTTTACAGCTCCTTTGTCAAAAATCACGTGACCATATATATGAGGGATTATTTCTGGATATTATATTCTATTCCATTGATCTACGTGCCTATTTCTGTACTAGTACCATGCAGTTTTTAGCACAATTGCCTTGTAATATAGCTTGAGGTCAGGGATAGTGATTCCCGAAGATGTTTTCTTGTTGTTGAGGACAGATTTCGCTATTCTAAGTCTTTTGTTATTCCAGATGAAATTGCACATTTCTCTTTCCAACTCAATGAAGAACTGGGTTGGAATTTTGATGGGGATTGCATTGAATCTGTAGATTGCTATTGGTAAGATGTCCATTTTTAAAATGTTGATGCTTCCAATTCATGAGCATGGGAGATCTTTCCATTTTGAGATCTTCCTCAATTTCCTTTTTTAGAGGTTTGAAGTTCTTGTCATACAGGTCCTTCACTTGCTTAGTTAGAGTCACACCAAGGTATTTCATATTGTTTGTGACTATTAAGGATATCTTTTCCCTAATTTCTTTATCTACATGTTTGTCCTTTGAGTAGAGGAAGTCTACTGATTTGTTTGAGTTAATTTTATATCCAGCCACTTTGCTGAACTTGTTTATCAGCTGTAGGAGTTCTCTGGTGGAATTTTGGGGTCACTTAAGTACACTATCATGTCATCTTCAAATAATGATGTTTTTACTTCTTCTTTTCCAATTTGTATCCCTTTGGTTTCCTTTTCCTGTATAATTGCTCTGGCCAGAACTTCCAGTACTATGTTGAATAGGTAGGGGGAGAGTCGGCAGCCTTGTCAAATCCCTGATTATTTTGGGATTGCTTCAAGTTTCCCACCACTAAGTTTGATGTTGGCTGTTTGTTTGCTGTATATTGCTTTTATTATATTTAGGTATGGACCTTGGATTCCTGTTCTTTCCAAGACTTTTAACATGAAGGGGTGATGAATTTTATGAAATGCTTTCTCAGCATCTAGTGAGATGACCATGTGGTTTTTTTCTTTGAGTTTGTTAAAATGGTGGATTATACTGATGGATTTCTGTACATTAAACCATCCCAGCATCCCAGGGATGAAGCCTCCTTTATTATTGTGAATGATCGTTTTGATGTGTTCTTGGATTCAGTGTGCAAGTCTTTTGATGAGTATTTTTGCATCAATGTTCATAAGTGAGATTGCTCTGAAGAACTCTTTCCTCGTAGGGTCTTGTGTGCTTTAGGAACGAGGGTTATTTTAGCTGGAAAAAATTAGTTAGGTAGTGTTCCATCTGATTGTATTTTGAGGAATAGTTTAGAGAGTATTGGTATTATGTTGTTAATAAATGTCTGATAAAAGTATGCAATAAACCCATCTGGACCTGTTTTTTTTTTTTGGTTTGAAGGCTTTTGATGACTGCTTCTATTTCCTTAGGTGTTATGGGATTATTTAGATGGTTTACCTGGTTCTGGTTTAACTTCAGTAACTTGTAATTGTCTAACAATTTATCTGTTTCTCCGAGATTTTTCAGCTTTTATAGTCGAATCTGATGATTTCTTGAATTTCCTCAGTTTCAGTTATTATGCCTCCACTTTAATTTCTGATTTTGTTAATTTGGATACTCACTCTTTGCTCTCTAGTCAGTCTGGCTAAGGGTTTATCAATTTTGTCAATTTTTTCAAAGATCCAGCTCTTGGTTTTGTTGATTCTTTGAAAGGTTCTTTTTGTTTCTATTTGGTCTATTTCTGTCTAAGTTTGATTATTTCTTGCTGTATACTCTTCTTGGGAGTATCTGCCTACTTTTGTTCTAGAGATTTCAACTGTGCTGTCAAGGTGCTAGTGTATGCTCTCTCCAGTTTCTTTTTGGAAGCACTCAGAGCTATGAGTTTTCCTCTCCGTACTGCTTTTATTGCATCTCATAGGTTTGGGTATGTTGTGTTTTCGTTTTCATTGAATTCTATAAAATCTTTAACTTCTTTATTTCTACTTTGACCCTGCTATCCTTTAATAGAGCATTGTTTAGTTTCCATGTGCATATGGGCTTTGTGTTGTCTTTGTTGTTATTGAAGACCAGCCTTAGACCATGGTGATCTGAAAGGATGCATGGGATTATTTCAATCTTCTTATATCTATTGAGGCTCCTTTTGTTACCAATTATGTGGTCAATTTTCCAGAAGGTGCCATGAGGCGCTGAGAAGGTGGTGTATCCTTTTGTTTTTGGATGACATGTTCTATAGATATCTATTAATTACAGTTAGTTCATAACCTCTGCTAGTTTTACTATGTCCTTGTTCAGTTTCTGTTTCCATAATCTGCCCATTCCTGAGAGTGGGCTATTGAGGTATCCCACTATTATTGTGTGGGGTGCAATGTATTTTTTGAGCTTTAGTAGGGTTTCTTTTATGAATATTGGTGATTTTGTATTTGGAGCGTATCTGTTAATGATTGAGAGTTCCTCCTGACAAATTTTCCCTGTAATGAGTAAAAAGTGTCCTTCCTTATATTTTTTGATAACTTTTTGTTGAAAATCTACTTTGTTCCATATTAGAATGGCCACTCCAGCTTGCTTCTTGGGGCCATTTGCTTGGAAGGTTTTTTCCCAACCTTTTACTCTGTGATAGTGTCTGTCTTTGTCTCTGAGATGAGTTTCCTGTATGCAGCAAAATGCTTGGTTTTGTTCATGTATCCAGTCTCATAGCCTACAACTTTTTATTGGGGAATTGAGTCCATTTATGTTAACATATATCAAGGAATAATGGGTGCTGTTTCCTGCTATTTTTGCTTTTGGAGGTTGAATTGTGCCTGTATGTCTTTCTTCTTTTGGTTTACTTGCTTAGTAGTTTTCTTGTTTTCATTAGGATGTAGTTCACCTAGTTCTATTGGGTTTGCCACCTATAATTCGTTGTAGTGCTGGGTTTGTGGTCAGATATTGTGTAAATTTAGTTTTGTCTTGGAATATCTTAGTCTCTCCATCTATGTTGATTGAGAGTTTTGCTGGGTATAGCAGCTTGGGCTGGCAACTGTGCTCTCCTTGGGTCTTCATGATGTCTGTCCAGGCTCTTCTAGCTTTCATAGTCTCTGTTGAGAAGTCAGGTGTAATTCTGATTGGTCTGCCTTTATATGTTGCATGGCCTTTTTCCCTTACTGCTTTTAATATGTTTTTCTTTGCTTTGGGCACTTGGCGTTTTGACTATTATGTGTCGGGAGGAATTTCTTTTCTGGTCCAAACTATTTGGAGTTCTGTAGGCTTGTTTTATGCTCATGGTCATCTCATTCTTGAGGGTAGGGAAGTTTTCTTCTACAGTTTAGTTAAAGATATTTACTGTGCCTCTCTGTTGATATTCTCTGCCCTCTTCTATTCCTATTATCCTTAGGTTTGGTCTTCTCATTGTGTCCTGGATCTCCTGGACATTTTGGCTTAGGAGCTTTTTGGTTTTTGCATCTTCTCTGACTGTTTTGTCTATGTTTTCAATGATATCTTCGGCACCCGAGATTCTCTATTCCATCTCCTATAGTCTCTTGGAAATGTTTGCATCTGTGACTCCTGCTTTCTTTTTTTAGGATTTCTAACTCTAGGGTTGTCTCTTTTAGTATTTTCTTTATTATGTCCATTTCCGTTTTAAATTCTTTCTTCCATTCCTTCATCTCTTTGGTTCTGTTTTCTTCTAGTTATTTGAGTTCTTTGAATCTTTTTCTTGTTTCCTCTTTAAAAGCTTCTAATTCTTTATGCTTTTTCTCACATTCTTGTTCAAGGCTCTCTATCATCATCTTGAGATATGATTTCGGGTCTGAGTCTTCTATCTCTGGAGGGTTTGGGATTCTGCTGTTTGCTGTGATGGAAGAGCTGGGTTCCGGTGTTGCCAGTTTGTCTTGGTTTCCCTGGGGTATGTTCTTTTGCTTTCCTCTTGCCATCTTGTTGTCTGTGTTTATACGTGGTCTTGTTGTCAGTGATTGGTTCTTGCCTCTCCCTTGTACCTGGCCTGTGTCCCTTGATCTCTGCGTGTTCCTGGTGGTAGATGGCCTGATTGCCTGTTCTGCACCCAAGGGCTGCCAGCTAGAAACAGACAGCCCAATGCAGGGTTCTTGCTTCCCTGAACCAAGCAGGGGGAGGGGGCTCACTTTCTGTGGGCTCAGCAGAGATCTCTCTGTTCCCGGCTACTTGGAATGCCTTCTGACCAGGCCTGTGTCCCTGGACTCTGCTGTTCCAGGTGGCAGATGGCCTGAGCACCTGTTCTGCACACACGGGCCACCGGCTGGAAACACACAACTCCTGAGCAGGGTTCCTGCTCCTCTGAATCAGTTGGGGGGACACACTTTCCATGTGCTCGGCAGAGATCTCTCTGCTTCCCAGATACTCAGAACGCCTTCTCACCAGGCCTATGTTCCTGGAACTCTTCTGTTCCTGGTGGCAGATGGCACCTGTTCTGCACCCAAGGGCCACCAGTTGGAAATAGACAGCCCAATGCAGGGTTCCTGGTTCTCTGAATCAAGCAGGTGGGGGGCACTTTCTTTGTGCTCCACAAAGATCTCTCTGCTCCCTGGCTACTCGGAAAGCCTTCTCACCAGGCCTGTGTCCCTGGATCTCCGCTGTTCCTGGTTGGGTGCAGTGGTTTCTTCGTCAGAAAATTTCTACTTTAAAAAAAAGTCTTTGGATCAGTCATTTCTTCAGCCCCTGGCCAATGATAGCAAGGTCAAGTCCCTGGAGCCATGCAAGGACACAACATATGCTCCTATGGCATCTTTACTGGGTTAGACAGTCAGTTGGGAATGTTGATTCTTTTAGTTAGGAAACTGAGCCGTCAGGAGTTGAAGTGTTTACTAGGTATTATTAGAATTATACACCATGTTATTTATGCTGAATAACTGACTTGCTGCTTCCAAGTCAAGATGCACTTTTAAGTAAACACTACTTTATTCTGGAAATATATTTAAAAAGTACTATATCACAACTTATTTTTTTCAAAACACTTCGTAATGTATTATCTGTTTCCTAATAACCCACTAATTGCTAGCTCCCATAATAACTACTACATAACTATTTTTTCAAGAAATAAATAGCATAAAAATAACATATATCTGATACATATAACATGGGGTCATAGAAAACAGTGAGAAAAAAATTTTAGGCAGACATTGCAGAGAAGAATTCTTAGAATTCATGTTAAGATGAGTCATGAAGCCCTGTTCTGCTGTTTTAAACTCAAAGAAAAAACGATTTTCTTCCATATTATCCTTCCATCATCCAATGGATTTTTTTCCTGTGACATTGAGGCTATTAATAATTCAATGCAGTTTTTCTAAATTTTACCAATCCTCTATTCAATTTGCTGGATTTCTGTTTGCTTACTTTTTCTGTGGTTGTAGGGTTCTTTTGTGAACTTAAGTTCACTTTTGTCTTTTTCTTTATACTCTGTGAGCATTAAGTATCAGCATGCATATAATTGTCATTCCTTATGAAAAAGACAGCCAGAAGTATCACAGTCATGCCAGTACACCAGGAAGCAGGACATCTCTAAACTGACTCTTCTCCACTTTGAGTAATGTCATTTTTCTAAATTTTGTACAACCAGTTAATAATTATGTGTATTAGTAAAATATACTATATATAGTACATACTCAATTACATGTAAATATATGTAATAAACACATGCATGGACCAAAAATATTTAATCCATTGAAAGATATGCAGAATTATGAATTACTGAATTACTGTGCTAGCAGTTTAATGTCCCTGATAAGCTAACTAGAGAGGAGTAGAATGTCCTCTTCCATAGGTGCAGATCATTCATCATGCTACTATTTGCTTTACACAGAAAAGGCTTAAACACCAGAGCTTCTTGTCAGGTCTATGAATGATAGTCAACACATGTCTGCCCTGGGGACCAATGTCATGTTCAAGAATTATAAAAGTTCATGCAAATAAAGGCACAACACCCAAATTATGGGCCACAAGGAAGCAATGCTATGAGGAAAATTCATAGCTCTGAGTGCCTCCAAGAAGAAACTGGGGAGAGGATACACTAGGATCTTGACAGCACACCTGAAAGCTCTAGAAAAAGAAGCAAATACATACAAGAAGAGTAGATGAAAGGAAATAATCAAATTCAGGGCTGAAATTCATGGTTTAACCCAATCAAATAGAAACAAAAAGACCTATACAAAATATCAACATAACCAGGAGCTGGTACTTTGAGAAAATTAACAGGATAGATAAACTCTTAGCCAGACTAACCAGAGTGCACAGAGACAGTATCCAAAATACAAAATCAGAAGTGAAAAAGAGAGACATAACAATAGAAACTGAGGAAATTTTAAAAATCATGAGATTCTACTACAAAAGGTTGTATTGAACAAAACTTGAAAATCTGGACGAAATGCAATTTTCTAGACATACCAGGTACCAAAATTAAATCAATATCAGATAAACCATCTAAACAGTCATATAACCCCTAAAGAAATAGAAGCAGTCAGTAACTTCTCCCCCTCCCAAAAAAAAGCCCAAGAGCATATGGGTTTTGTGCAGAATTCTATCTGACCTTCAAAGAAGACCTAAGACTATTCCACAGAATAAAACCAGAAGGAACACTACCCAATATATTACATGAAGCCATAGTTGCGCTGATACAAAAACCACACAAAAACCAAAGAAAGAAAAAAATCTTCAGACAAGCTTCCCTTTGAGTATTCTTTGAATATTGATGCAAAAATACTTAATAAACTCACAAATTGAATCCAAGAATACAACAAAACGTTCGTTCTTCCATCATGATCTTGTAGGCTTCATCCCAGGGATGCAGGGATTGTTCAATATATTGAAATCTATCAATGTAATCCACCACAAAAACAAATTTCAAGAAAAAAAAATCACATGATCATTTCATTAGCTGCTGAAAAAAGGTTTTGACAAATTTCAACACCCCTTCATGCTAAACGTCTTGAAAAGATCAGGAATTCGAGGCCTATACCTAAACATAGTAAAAGCAATATACAGCAAACCAGTAGCCTACATAAAGCTAAATGGAGAGAATCTTAAAGCAATCCTACTAAAATCAGGGTCTAAAAAAGATTAACCACTCTCTCTCCCTTTACATATTCAATATAGTACTTGAGGTCCTAGCCAGAACAATTAGACAACAAAGGGAGGTAAAAGTAATACAAATTGGAAAGGAAGAAGTAAAAATATTACTCTTTGCAGATGATATGTTAATATACTTATGTGACTCCAAAAATCCCACCAGAGAACTCCTACAGCTCATAAACAACTTCAGCAAAATGGCTGGATATAAAATTAACTCAAACAAATCAGTAACCTTCCTCTACTCAAAGGATAAACAGGCTGAGAAATAAATTAGGGAAATGACACCCTGCAAAATAGTCACAAATAGTATATTTCGGGGTGACTGTAACCAAAGAAGTGAAAGATCTCTACAAACATCTAGTCTCTAAAGAAAGAAATGAAAGAAGACCACAGAAGATAGAAAGATCTCCCATGCTCATTGATTGGAAAGATTAATATAGTAAAGATGGCCCTCTTGCCAATAGCAGTTTACAGCTTCAATGCAATCCTCCTCAAAAGTCCAACTCAATTTTTTATAAAGTAAAAAAGAACAATTTTCAAATTCATTTGAAATAACAAAAAACCCAGGAGAGCAAAAACTGTTCTCAACAATAAAAGAGCACCTGGGGGAAATCATCATCCCTGACTTCAAGCTGTATTACAGAGCAACAGTGATAAAAACTGCATGGTATTGGTACAGAGATAGACAGGTAGATCAGTGGAATAAAAATAAAGACCCAGAAATCATCCCACACATCTATGGTCATTTGATCTTTAACAAAGAAGCTAAAACCACCCAGTGGAAAAAAGATAGCATGTTTAATAAATGGTGCTGGTTCAACTGGCTGTCAGCATGTAGGACAATGCAGATTGATCCATCCTTATGTCCTTGTACAAAACCCAAATCTAAGTGGATCAACAACCTCCCAAGAAAACCAATTACACTGAAACAAATAGAAGAGAAAGGGGGGGAAAGCCTCAAACACATGGGCACAGGGGAAAAAGAACACCGATGGCTTATGCTCTAAGTTCAAGAATTGACAAGTAGGATCTCCTAAAACTGAAAAGCTTCTGTAAGGCAATGGACACTGTCAATTGGACAAAATGGCATCCTACAGATTAGTAAAAGATCTTTACCAATCCTATGTCCGACAGAGGTCTAATATCCAATATATACTAAGAACTCAAGAAGTTAGATTGCAGAGAACCAAATAACCCCATTAAAAATGGAAAACAGTTATGTTATGTCCTACATGTACTTCATGCTTATGGTAACCAGAGGGATTTCAATGCATGGTATTAAACCTTTAAAATAATTAAGTACTGACAAAAAATATTCATATAGTGTTATGCCAAAATGCCTTTAAAAATCTGTATATGTATCCCCATTTTTTAAAAATAAAGTTGTAAGAGAGGAAAAATGGAGAACAGAGCTAAACAGAGAATTCTCAACTAAGGAAACTCAAGTGGCTGAGAAGCACATAAAGAAATGTTCAACATCCTTAGTCATAAGAGAAATGCAAATCAAAATTACCCCAAGTTTCCACATCACACCAATCAGAAAGACTAATATCAAAAGCACATGTGACAGCAGATGCTGGTAAGCATGTGGAGAAAGAGGAACACTCCTTCACTATTGGTGGAATTACAAACTGGTACAACCATTCTGAAAATCAGTCTGGCAATTGCTCAGAAAATTAGACATAGTACTACCTGAGTGTCCCACGCTACACTCTCGCCAGCAAGAACGCACGCGGACACCAGGATCCTTCTGCAGCAAAACCTTTATTGCATCTTGAAGAGGAAGACACCGGGCAGGAAAAGGCAAGGGTGGCATGTCGCTGTGTGAATGGTTGCCCACTAGTGGTCTGATCGTGATGCCCCGGGATGGGTGGTGACTTGGCTCGCACCACTCTTTGCACATGCGCCCAGTGGTTATTTACCACACTTTAGCTGATTCATGGCACCTGAAACCAGCACCATCTTGTAAGGCGCAGCCTTCGGCCCTCAACACCTGAGGATCTAGCTCTACCATTTTTGGGCATATACCCAAAAGATGCTCCAAAATGTAATAAGGACACATACTCCACTATGTTTACAGCAGCAGCCATATTTAAAATTGCCAGAAACTGGATACAACCCAGATGTCCCTCAGCAGAAGAATGGATACAGAAAATACGGTACATTTGCACAGTGGAATACTACTCAGCTATTAAAAACAATGACTTCCCTGAGAGCTTTTGGGTGTCTGGTTGGTTGATATTGTTGTTCTTCCTATGGTTTGCAAATCACTATAGTTCCTTGCGTCTTTTCTCTAACTCATTGATTGGGGGATCCTATGCTGAGTCCAATGGTGTGCTATGAGCATTCACCTCTGTATTTGTCAGACAGAACCTCTCAGGAGACGGCTCCTACCAGCAAGCATTTCTTGGCATCTGTTGTAGTTTCTAAAGCATCAATGAAAAAACACACATGAAGGGACCCAAGGCTCCAGCCACATATGTAGCAGAGGATGGTCTTGTCAGACATCAATGGGAGGAGAGGCCGTTGGTCCTGTGAAGGCTTGATGCCCCAGTGTAGGGGAATGCCAGGACAGGGAGAAAGGAAGCAGTGGGTGGGTGGGTGGGTGAGGGAACACTCTCATAGAAGCAGGTAAAGGAGACATAGGAGCTGGGATAAGGAGTTTCTGGAGGGGAAACTGGGAAAGGTGGGAAAGGGAATATCATTTGAAATGTAAATAAAAATATTCAAGAAAAAAGTGATTTCATGAAATTCTCAAAGGAGAGGGAGAAGCTTTCGAGGTCATATCCAGAGTTTAGTCATGGCCCCTCGGTTGAGGAATGAAGTTACTCACCCATCTCCAAAATTTTAACCCAGAACTGCTCCTGTCTAAAGGAAATACAGGAACAAAGAGTGGAGCAGAGACTGAAGGAAGGGCTATTCAAGACTGTCCCACCTGAAGATCCATCTGACATACAGACCAAACCCAGACACTATTGCTGTTTCTAAGTGCTTGCTGACAGGAGACTGATATAGCTGCTTCCTGACAGGCTCTTCTAGATCTTGACTAATATAGATGTGGATGCTCAAAGTCAACCATCAGACTGATCACAGGGCGCCAATGGAAGAGTCACAGGGAAAACTGAAGAAGCTGAAGGGATCTTAGCTCACATCTGTGGGAGAGGAGACCCTTGATCTTGTGAAGACTTGATGCCCCAGTGTAGAGCAATGCTAGGGTGGTGAGTTGGGAGTGGGTGGGTGGATAGGGGAGCGTCCTCAGAGAAGCAGGTTAAGGGAGAAAGGGTAGGGGGGTTGCAGGTAGGAAACTGGGAAAAGGGATAACATTTGAATTGTAAATAAATAAAATATACAATTAACAATTTATTCAAATGGAAAATAAATATATATTCTTGTTAGTTAAAAAAAGAATTACACAAGTTCCTTTTTTTAGTTAAAATAAACAAAAATTAGAAAAGCTTTTTAATATCACCATGCCATATTCTTCTGTATTCATAGCTGGTATCCATGAATAAGTAGTGCTTAAAATGAAGCAAGATGGGGGAAAAGTATTTTATTGGTCTCTTCTTACAGGGCAGAGAATTGTATGTGGTGATAAAAATACAATTTTCTAATTACTGGGATGAGCATTTAAGGTAAGTAAGTCTCTCAAGAGGCATTCTACAGTAACAATTGATAGTTGACCAGTTGCCCTTTGAAGCTTTCAATATACACCAGTTGTAGTGAAATACAAGGTGTCATTTTGCCAGCTTTGTATTGCTCAGCATAAAAGAAAAGCAGTTATAATTCTCACAGAAATCCATTTCACTTGTCTTCCCCATGTTACATGGATATGGGCAATCCCCAAGATGTGTGGATGTATCTCATTCCAGCTGCTGAGCTGAGCTGTTTGACACTGACTGGCTTTGAGTGAGGAACTCACACCTTTGCTAGGTCTACTAAACATTTGATGTGAAGCAACACCTTCCTAAAACTTACAGTCACAAAATCTGAGTCAAATGGAAGCCTGCCATTTAATAAGCTTTAAATACCATGGTCAAGGTATTTGTAAATGAAACTGGGAAGGATGGGTTTTAAAGAGCCTAAAGTGTTCTGAGGTTATCAGTGAAGTTCCATAGACTCCCTGATTCTCTGGGGAGGATTACAAACTGCAAGATTCCCTATCTGTCTGTCTGTCTATCCATCTGCCTACCTACCTCTAACTCTATACTTTTAACTCTATCTCTCACTCCCTCTCTATGTGTCTATTTCTCTATCTCTATATGTATCTCTATCTTTATTTATCTCTATCAACTTCTATTTCTATCTATCCCTCTTTCTAAATATATCCATATATATCATTTATATCTATTTATATATCTATCTCTGTCTCTATCTCTATCTTTATCTCTATATCTGCTCTCAAGTGTGCCTGGTAGTTTTAGGATTCTTGTAAACTTCTTTAGAAGATTAAATGGGTGAAGTTTTAAAGTGGGAATGAGATCAGAAAAATAACACAATAAAAAGCTTCAAACTCTCACCACCCTCATAAAAAGATATGCAAGAAACACTATCAGAGCCAACTCTACTACAATGCTGGGAAACAACAACGGGTTACAGAACAAACACTAAATCAAAACAAAGGCAATTTCAAGTCCATGTGAAGTCTTCTAGGCATAACAGTGTATCCATACTCACCTGCAGGAAGCTAATGTCCTTTTCTTGGGAAAAAAATAAAAGACTGGTGTGTTGGCAAATGATTTTGTGTATCTATCCTATCTAGAAGGGAAGCTCCACATAAGACTGCCATCTCTGTTTTGTGGAATGAGAAACTTGGTCCAGAAACAGCTTAGGGTCACCGAGAGACAAAGTAACCACTTTCACCTGAGTGAGACCAAAGATGAGAGTTTAGTCAAACAATAGACCTCCTAAGGTTTGGGGGTTGTGATGGGGCTTCTTTATTAATAGTGAAAATTAAGAATTCATTAAAGGGGCTTGATGGTAGATATGGGTCTTCAGAATAAAGAATCACTGAATTCACATTGGGATAATTTATGTTATCCAGTTTGAGAAGCAGAAGAAAAAAAAGAAAAAAAAAAAGAAGACCTAGTTATCTAAGTGTCCTCAAGGAGATTAGCTTAGCTTAGATGTAGGCATTATGGGAAACCTAGAGGAGATCGAGATAGAAGGGGAAAGAAAGGTTTGAGAAGATGCAGGCTGAAAATAGCACATTCCTGATGAAAGACATGATTGCATAAATCCAAGAAAATCAACCAGCCATCCTCAGGATGAGCTCAAAAAGAACTCACAGAGAAAAAAAAATCAAATTGTCTGAAGACAAGAAGAACTTGAAGGCAAGAAGAGAGCAACTCATTACATTAAAGGAACCTTAGTAAAGATGACTGTGATTCTTCCAGAGGCTCTTTTATTGTTCAAGATTATTTTAACTATCCTGGGATTTTTATTTTTCCATATGAAGTCAAGAATATTTTTTCAAGATCTATAAAACTTTGTCTTGGAATTTTGAAGGGGACTGCACTGACTCTGTGAGTTACTTTTGGTAAGATGGTCCTTTCCACTATATTAATCCTACCAATTCATAAGCATGGAAGATCTTTCCATCTTCTGATATCATCCTCAATTTCTTTCTTCAGAAACTTGAAGGCCTTGTCATAAAAGATTTTTGTACACTTGGTTCGAGTTACACCAAGGTATTTTATGTTGTTTGTGGCTATTGAGAAGAGCACTGTCTCCCTAATTTCTTTCTCAGCCCATTTACCACTTGTGTAGAGGAGTGCACTACCCTAACTTCAAGTGGTACTGTAGAACAATATTCATAAAAACTGCATGGAGGTTATAAAGTATATAAGTAAATACATTTTTATGAATCAATAGTTTTTAAAAAGATTATGTTTGGCTTCTCATCTGGTAGAATGATGCTGTCAAAATGCTCAAAACACACATACACACACACACAAATCTAAACACACACTTATGAATACACACATACACCTGTAGGAATACACACACAAATACACGAATGCACATGGAGTGATGGAAGAAGGAAGGGAGGAAAGAAGAGAGGGAGGAAATGATGGCGGGAGGGAGGCAGGAGGGAGGAAAAGGTAGAGAAGGATTCGACATTTGGCAGGACTTCAAAGACTTTTAAAGAAATTAGTACATCCTCAGATAATCAAAGACTTAATTCATTGCTATTTGGTCTACTCACCAGAAATGCCAAGGACAAACCCTCAGGTGGAATGACACATAAGTGTTGAACCCAAAGCCAGCTATAAACCGAGGATTTCTGTGGCAACAAGTTTAATTTAAATGGCTTGCAAGCAGTGGCTGTTTGACCCTCCAGGCTATTCAACTGCTCTACCTGTGAATTCTTTCTCCCCAATAGGTTTACCTGATTCTATAAAACAAAATTTGTAAATTTGTAAATTATCCAATCATGTTCCTGCCGCACAATTTTGTTCTTGTCCAGTGTAGATTTTGTTTTAGTTTTTTTATTTTTTAATATTAAAATTATTATTTTTTGCTTCTTTAACAGTTTCATGCATGTATATAATGGATTTTACTCCTTCTCATACCCCATAACCCTGTCTCATCCCTTCTCAGTCTTCTGCTGAAACTCTTTTGCCAACAAGCCTCTTCCTCCCCTGCTTTCCTGTTTCTCGCATGTATGATTACTGAATTTAAATAGAATTGGCTCCATGGATATGTGTTAGAGGTTATTAACCACATGCTGGCCTCACTTAGTGATTGACCAAGCACTGATGAATGTGAGCGCCCCCCCCCCCTGCTGGCTACAACTGGCTGTCAATACCTCAAAGAGGTTATGGCCTCATGAGCCCTTCGCTCCTTTAAGGGCAGAGTCTTAGGCGAGCTCTCAAGTCTTACCTGCTTTTTCTACCTAGATTCTCTACAGCATATGAAAAATGATCTGGAAATTGTCAAGAAGTAATATATGTGAATATTTAGGAGTATAAGTTTTAATTCTCTTCATTGTGATAACAGTCATGGGAGCTGTTGACTGTATTCACTGCAGGAAGGAAGTTAAGTCAGGAAGATCAGCATGAGGTCAAATCCAGTCTGAGATGTAAGGTGAGAAGAACAAAACAAAAATCATTCCAAATGGGTTTCTTGTCAGAGTCACTTTCAGTGGTTAGCTGCAGAGCACACTCCACCACACTGTAAGTCAGCTCTGGTGACATCTGTCAGTCCAAAGTTTCTTTACATTCTTATTTTAGTTCACAGAAAGACAAATTTTAAGAATATGGGTATTTCTGAAAGGATAGATAGATAGACAGATAGATGTAGATACTTTAAAATGACTTAAAAATGAAGGTCTCTGATAGAAGTAAATGAAGATTAAATCAGATACTGCATTTTTGATGTGTAGCCATACATATTATTTTCTGTAAGAGTTAAGAGGCAAAAACATAAAAATAATTATAATGAATAATAATAGGCTGACAAAGTACAAAGGTGTAATTTATTAGAGCATATGGTAAGCTATAGAAAAAAGCATTATGGACACAGGGTGTATGGTTAAACTTAATAGGCAGATCAAATTCAACTATATTTGTGTTAATTTCAGATGCTAAATACAATCCTTACAATAACCACAAGTGAAATATTGGAAGCTGCATACATAATAGCAAATTAGTATTCAATCAAAATAATTCAGTACAAAATCTAACCAAACATAAAAGAAAAATATAATTTAAATGGTGATGCACAAAAATTATAGAAAAACACAGTAAAGCCACTTAAGTCTTATTAATAATGAATTTTCATGTAAATGGGTTTAATTCTCCAATCAAAAGGAAGAAGCTGAGAAACTGAATTTTAAAACATTATTCACTTCTATGCTACCTGTGAGAGATTCACTCTAGATTCATTAAATATAAAGTAAATTGAAAAGAAAAGATGGAAAGGGTTATTGTGCACATTCTTATCAAAGAACAATTGATGTAGCTATATTAATATCAGACAAAACAAAGTTCATGTTAAAATCTGTCACAAGACACAAAGAAAGACACTCTTCATTATCAGGAGTCATCTGATGAGAAAGAGATAACAATTGTAAACACAGTAGAGAAGAGCTTAAATAACAGGAGCACAAAGGGTGACAGGGAAAGGGGGGTGGGAGAACCAGGCTTCATAGAAGGTCTGAGGATCAAGGGGACACATGAAAAATACACAATCAAGTCAGAACATGAAATGTTCTCCAGAGTACATCTTATGACACAAAATAAGCTATGATAAATAGAAATACTAGAATCACACAAAAAGTCTCCTCTGATCATAATATTATGAAGTCAGAATTTTATAGAAAACCTGGGAAATTTGCCAATAGGTAAAAATTAAGCAGCAGATTCTTAAGTAATGAATAAAAGTAAAAAAAATTATCACAAAAGAAATAAAATAATTGGACATAATTAAAACTCAAACATTACTTATTTAAACATGGCAAGTGAAATATGATACAAACACAAATAAAATATAGATAGCAATCAAAAATATATAAAAGCAAGTATACATATGCAAATTAGTACTCTGTCTAACCCTGTGTTGAATAATTCCAAACACAAACTATGATACAAGTCTATTAGTGATAGAATATTTAAAATAATATACTCAAGACTACATTTAATCATAGACATATAAAGATCTTAATAAAAATGAATGTATTTTTATTAAGTATTATTGAATAAACAATTTTAAAATTCTAAAGATACAAAGAATCTTGTGTTCATGAGTAAATATATTTACAGTTACAGTTTGATATGACTCAAAACTATGCACAGATGCAAGGCATCTATTTAAATCTGAACAGCCACCTTGCAGGGATAGAAAAGCAGATCATTGAATTCACATGGATATGCAAGGGATGAAAAAGAAATTCAAACTCAGGTAATTCCAATTTTCTCATTTCAAAATCTGCTAATCGCCAGGAAACGAATGGCACATTACTGGCCGAAGAAAGCAACCCAACACTATAAAACACTGAATGCACCTGACTTTTGAGAAACTTGTCACTTGGGGAGCCATGTCTTAGAACACCTGGATTTCTGCAGGACAAGAACGAAACTGGTCCTCTACCTCATACTGTAGACAAACGGGGACGCAAAGTTCAGAATGTCCTAAACAAAAAAGTAAACATAACAGAATTTGTTGAAGGTATAGAGACAGAACTTTACAACCCTGGTAGAAGTGTTTTAAAAAAATGTCGGCATTGTGGTTTACTTAGGATAGTTTACTTAAGATGCAACTCAGCAATTCCCTTCCTATGTATGTGCCCAGAAGAGGTCAAAGCGAGACAGGGCAGGCCAGCGTTTGCTGTGGCATTCTTCACAATAGACAGAATATGGGAACAAGCCGTGATACAGATGAAATGGGTAAACAGTGCTTGGCAAACCCACACAGCAGAGGATGGTAAAGGTCTAGTAGAAAATAAAATGGTCTGACCTATGCTGTGGTATTAATAAGCCCTGAGAACATGCTACATACAGCCGGTCAGACGCAGTAGGACATGAATTGCATGTTTCCACTTGTACTAAATGATTAAAATGGGTAAACTGATAGGTGTAGAAAATGAAATACATCTTAAGAAAATGGTTGCATCTAGAGAATGTCATCCTGAGTGAGATAACCCAGTCACAAAAGAACAGACATAATATGCAGTCACTGATATTGGGATGCTAACTCCAGAGGCTCGGACTGACCCAGAAACAACTCACAGACTGTGTGAAGTTCAACAACAACAAAAAAAAGAAAAGAAAACAAAACAAAACAAAAAGTCATGCTCAATCTTTACACACCAAGAAAACGTTGACTAATTCCAGGTTACATCCTGTTTTACATGTACTTTTTGTTCATTGTAACTAGTAAGACCTTAATGCAGAGTATCAAACCTTAAAAAAAAGAAAAAAAAGCCAAGCACTGACACAATTGTATTTGTATACATTTATGCAAAAATGTTTAAATTTTTTTTCTTTTATCTTTGTTTTTTAAAATAAAGTTAAAAAAGTAAATGAAATACATATTTTCAGAAGTCAGTGGGTAGGAAAGCATGTTTTTAATGTTGTTTCATAGTTACAAATGTGTGTTGGATTCATGAAAAATATTGGAAATACTGGTAACAGCTGAGTGTTATTGTGAATGAAATTAATGTAAAAAATCACATATATGAGCTTTGATAAGCAGGTATTTTATGCTATACATCACTTATCATAATAAAAAATTCAAAATTTTATTATTTGTGTTATGATCTAAGTAACTGTGTAATATTTCTTAGCATTTTGTCTATTTATTTAACAATTCTACTAGAGAACTGATGCTGCCTCTTAAACATTTCTGGGAATCTTGGAAGGTTCTATACCTAGTAAATGAAAATTCAGCAAAAAGCCAAAGGCCTGTCCTACATAGTGCCCTAGGCTTTTGTATTTTGAAATAAAAATAGCCATACCTAAAGCAATATAGAATAAAATTGAATAACTTACTGATATATACTCTACCCATGAGTAGGTATAAGAGCCCAGGATGTTCCTGAACAGTGAAAACTTCAGCTACTGTGATTTTGCACAAGGTTTTCCAGTTCTTCGCCAACACTTGTTTTAAATTGTTTCCCAATGTTTTTCCTCCAATCTTGTTTCCTGTCTGCTATAGAGTTAGGATGCTAATGTCCACAAAGATGCTACTTGGTTGGTGAGAAGCAGTTCTTCTATGTGCTTCTATGTCTTCCTACAAGCTTTCTTTTCTTGTCTTTGATGGACTCTACAACTTCCAGGAAGGCCTCCTGCTTCTTTCACGACTCTTCCCTGGAGTGCTCCTGGTGTTCAGCCTTTGATTTCTGACCATATCTTTAATTCTGGTTAGTCCTTTTTAAAATAAGAAAACAGTATCACATGGAGTAATTTCATGAAAATATTACACTTTGATGGGTGTGTTGCTATTTACCTGTAACATTAGAACAGATTATAAATATATATCTATAAATATTCATTTATTTTCTTACATGATATTGCTGTAAAGCTATTGATTTTAAACTAGATAAGCTCAACTTAATATTATATCCTTAAGATACATGAATATTGTACAGTTTAAATATGTGTGGTGAGAGACAAAGGTGAGGCAAAAACATGGTTTTTGTGGTTTTAGATGCCAAGAATGCTGTGACAATTCACAATCAGCTTTGGAAGGAGACAGCCATTTAAAACAAGGTTATTGATGGGAATATGAAAAAATATGTAAAAAGAAATAGTGTAGTTCCTGTAATCCCAGTTATTTGGGAGAATGAGGTAGGATGGTCATTTGAACCTATGTGGTATAATCCAGTCTGAACAACATAATGAAATTCAGAAAAGGAAAGGAATAGAGAGGGGAAGAGAGGAGAGGGGAGGAAGAGGAGAGGAGAGGAGAGGGGAGGGGAGGGGAGGGGAGGGGAGGGGAGGGGAAGGGAGGGGAGGAAGAGGAGAGGAGAGGGGAGGGGAGGGGAGGGGAGGAGAGGGGAGGGGAGGGGAGGGGAGGGGAGGAGAGGAGACAGGGTCTAAGAGATGCTGATAAGAAACTGACAAGTGACTGACTGAATTTATAAAACATGGACAAGAGACTCAGAAGACATGGAGACGTCAAAGAAGAAAGGCAAGATAAGCCCGAGAAGCAAAAGAAGCCAGTTCTTGTCCGTTTCATTTTGGAACAGGTGAGTTGGACAGGGAGCTTCAGATTCCAAAGGGATTGTGCAACTGAAGAGCCTCTTCTCAGGAGTCAAGGCAGAGCAGAGGGCTGGAGGAGCCAGCACACAGACAGCAAGCTGTCCTTCTAGGGACAAGGGAAGGCAAGCACAGACCTGGAAGAAGCAAACACTCCAGAGGCTGCAAGGAAGGAGTGGTTTGGATTTGGAGCATAAAGAAAATGTCTAATGCTTAATAAAGTTTCTGGAGGTGGATGGAAATTGGAGCTACTAAGAAAAGTTTGTCAGGGATGGAAAAGGCAGAGATGCCAACATTTGTGGAAAGGGATTGTGTCAAAAAAAATACTAATGAGATCAAAATAGCTGTGGCAGAGAGAGTGGAGGCTTAAAAAAGAAAAAAGTCACAGGGAAGTAAAGCAACTGTCGAGACAAAAAGAACTAACCTGATGAGGTCAAGGAGTGGAGAGAAAATACTGAAACCCATCCCAAGCCAAAGTCTAGCCTTGGAAGAACAGATGAGAGAAGTGAGAATCACATGTTATGAGGAAAGTCACCTAGAGGAAAACAAAAAGGAGAGAAAGGCTTCTAGGTTCAAAAGCTGAAAGCTGACTGAAAAGAAAGAGGTGGGTGAGGAGAGATGTAACAAGGGATGGTGACCGGTGACAGGGCACAGAAGAAGAACGTCCACCAAGGCAGGAACTAACCCTGTGCATCAACAGAAGCTTCGACTGCCTCCATGAAGAAAGAAGAAAACAGACTAAGCCAGACGCTCGGAATTGTGGGAACGGCATGAGCTACGCAGGATTTGAACCTTGTAGGAAAAGCTTTGTCTCCCTAATTAGCCAGTAAAGATAAAACGTTGTATAATCCATTAGGAATACAGGGCTTGGTAAAGGCAAGGCTGTCTCCTGATTGACAAGCAGCGTTTGCCACCTCTTCCCCTAAGTTCAGGAAAAGAATGTGCTGTGTTGAAAGGGACAGATTTTGTTTGCACTCCTGTTGGCTGCTGACATGGGGACCCAACAAATAAAGCAGCCGGGGTAAGTGAGGACAGCCTGGTGGCTTTGTAAAGCAACAAGCTGGCACGGAAGAGATTCTCTTTACCACGGATGGATTTACTTTTGATTTCTATCCATGTCCAAATGGGTCTGTGGCAGCCTGAAATAAAAACACGTATACACATGTCACCAGATAGTTAAAAGAAAGATCAGAGAGAGTTTAGGAAGAAAGGGGTTGGTCCCTTTGAACCTAGTGGCTCTCCGAAAACCTATAGAACACCACGGAGTAGGCCAGAGTACACACGGGACTTGTGTTTCCGGGAGCCGCTGACTCGTTGCTGCTTTCGCAAGCTGGGGGAATTAATTTTCATCTAACCATTCACACCCTGGGAGAACACAGTAGGGTCTGCTGCCCCGTGGGTAAATGCTACTGAGGTGGTGGTCCTCCTTGCTTCTGCTTCCAGCTTAGGAGAGAGCACTGCTGGGGAGCTCGGTGTGAACAGCCAGGTTATGTCCAAAAGGCTCTGCATCCAAGAAATCACAAGGAGCTCTCAAATGGCAAGGTGAATGGGAACTGAAGGCAAGGCGGTCTGGGCGTCAGGACCTCGGACTCCACTGGGTCTCACAGCTTCCTCTACACAGAACCTCTTTACAGAAAGAATGCTCGCCCAGAGAGTGGTTCCCAAGTCTGCTCAAAGAACACCGAGTTCCATCTAAGAAGGCCTCGCTCTGCAAGCATCCCACCGGAGCAGCCTCTTCAGCGGCCACACACAGGGCTGGCACAATGACCACACGCAAAGTACAGAGCGCTGCCGTCCAATCCCAACGGTTGTCTCGGCCTCACTTTGTGCTTCCATACAAAGCGGCAGGCTTTGATATAGGATGGGTTGCTGCTTTGAAGAATGTAGAAAGAGGCTTTTGCTTCTCACACTCCACAGTCCTGCCCGGGTCCACCTACCAGAACGGAAGCTATACACAGCCAACATGTTTATGCAGAAGCGTGCAGAACTGTCAGCAAAGGGACAGTGCTGGGAGTCGGACTCCTTCTGTGCCATAAACAAGCTAGCCCTAGTTGGCTTGGGTGGTAATCCATGGGATTAGAAATTCTCTGAGACAGTGCAGGTGTCCTGGTGCAGAGAAGTCAACTTTAGACGGACACACAATTTCCCTGATCACGCCTCTTCTGCAAAGAGTCATATGTGAGTGGTCAGAAGTAGTACAAGGCCCACAGCCTGGCCAGCTCACAGTGTTCTGCCTGTCAGCTTCCAAGGTCAGTGTTAGTAAGATGGGGACTCACACTCTCACTCCCTGTCAGGGGTCTGGCTCTGCAAGTGTATGTGGCCCAGATTTTCCCATTTCTCTGATGCTGCGTAATTCTTAATTCTCACAAGGAAATGAGAATGGAGGGAAGTTATAACCTCGGATATCCATGTAGATCAACCCGCCAAACACTTCTTTTTCCAGTAAAAAAGTGCTCCTGTCTGCAGTCTGGGTAATGAGGCAGTAACTCTTACTGCATTTGTTACACTAAAGTTTTCTCCCGATGCCCCTGCCCCTTTGAACCCAATATCTTTCCTTTTGACCTTTCTGTCTCTGCAATGTCCAGGCTATAATGAGGCTTGCCTTCCTGCTGTCTTCTAACCATTAGGAGTAAGTACGGAACTCTGGGCACTTGTCTCCAGGCCTGTGGCACTTCTACTTCCCATTGGAAGTCCCTGGTGTCAGCTCTGGCCTGGTGACTGTGCTGCCTCTTGGCTTCTGTCATTCCACCTCTGCCTTCTCCTCCATACTGTAAACCCAAATTAGCATCCTCATCCTCCAGGTTCCTGCCAGCACAAAGCCAAGGCAGATAGACTTTCAGCCTCCTAGAGAAAGTCTAGGCAATCGTGAAGATCTACACAGCTTAGGTACTGCATGGATTCCAACAGTGCTTAGAGAACTGGAGAACTTGCAGAGGAAGCAAGAGGACCTCTGTATTCAAGCATCATCACATCAACCCACATGAAAAAGAGGAAAAGAACCCAATAGTCTTCCAATGCTGTGTTATCTACAATGATTGGTGTCCCCCCTTCCAATCTGTGACGGGGTTGTTCAATACATACCACATGCATCTGTACATTTGCAAATGTATATATATGTCTACACTTCTATCTAATATACAATGAGATGGAGCATGTGCTATTTTTGGTCAACTACCTTACAATATGAGTAGTGATAGTATATGTTTAATATGACTACCCTCCTTTTACCTCCCTCACACAGTGTCTCACGGATTCTGACAAACATACCACAAAGACACAAGAAGTATGTCGTCCTCCATTTGCTTTCTTGTCTCCTTGCCCCTTCTTTTGTGCATAGCCATTCCAACTCTGTTCAGAACACCACTATGAAATCCAGAGGTGCTATGTGCTGTTTAGACTGTGCTGTAGCTGTCTTGTGTGAGTGAGGAGATGACATGCAAACTGATGACCTACCTTCCTGGAGCCTCCTGTTGGGGAAAAGCTCTTACTTTTGGGTCCTGTAGTTCTAAAGATTTCTCAAGCATCCACCGACCCCCTTCATCTAGGGGCCGCTGTAATAGAAAGAGAAGATCCTTAAGGGTTCAAGTCAGAATGGGGGTTGTGTAGCCCTGACTTTCAGAAACAAAACTAACAGATGGGTGGGTGCCCAGGGACTCTGAAGGAAGCCAGGAAAGGTCAATTTAAAGTTGAGAAAGAATAATTACTGAAAGTCTTTTACAAAATATCACCTTGTAAAGTCACATACTTTTATTCTTCTTTGTAGGTCCTCTTATGGCACGAGAAATAGAAAGAAAAAGAAAAACATCTTTGACTTCTTGGGACATTCTTTAAGGCTCACCTCCCTTCCCCAGAGGGATGACCAAGAGCTCAATCCAGTGCATGCATCCATCTTTTCTGATCAAGGAAGAAATGAATCTCAGCAAACAGAGATGTGATGGCAGTGAAGGGATGCAGGAGAAGTAAACCAAGACCACTGGTCTCATGGACCACTTCAGTGCCCAAACTGACTCAGATGCAAAGATCAGTTACAGATGGTGACAGACTGGGAGGATCAGAGCAAGAACAGGCTGCTTCTTTCATGTACAGTGCTGGGAAGATACTCTACACTCTGCCTTGAAAGTTGGCCTCCTGGCCTGCCATATAGGCTCAGATGACCAGAGTTTACTAATCACCACAGGGAATCATTTGCCTTTACAGAGTAGCTTCTTACTGTTGAGATCCTCAGATACCCATTGCCTTGTCTGCTCACCTTGACGGGGGATGCTCAAACATGTGTGCTG
>NC_137969.1:47506842-47526843 GCF_963924665.1 Micromys minutus | reverse complement strand
TCCACACTGTGGGATATTATGTTAGAGGATCATTTCCAAGAGGTGTCATACGTTTGCCTTCTGTCTCTCTAGGACCAGGTATGAATCAAGAATTTTGATTAGAAGCAGATTGCAAACACAGTCACCCTCATAATGTTGTCACTGAGGCAGCAATGATGTCTTTGTTACTGGAACATGCTCTGTTTGTCTGCATTCTCTCTTGGATTGATGCACCAAACTCATGTGGATGCTGCCACCCATATGACACTGAATGTAATTCATTTCCTCCAGTTGACCCGCCAAGCTGGTCCAACTCCTTCTAAATCCCAGGTTTAGAAAGTGGAAAGTTACGTGGTACCAGGGGCAACTACCAAAATAGAAACTTGAATTTACATAAAACAAATATAAGTCAAACAAAACCACCATTCACTATTCTTCCCAGAATCGAATTACTCTGGCACACCAAGGAACTTGTTCTTACAGGTGAGGTGGTGGAACACTACAGGTAAAACCAATGACTCTACAGATGAAAGCAAAGCTGTCAGGGGTTGAAACCTTCACCATTGTATTTCTGGTAATGTTTACTTTGAAACTAAGAGTCTGTTCTAGGGTCAGAGCTGCTCAGCAAGCCTGGTGCCTGCACTATTATTGTGCCAAAAACAAACAAACAAACAAACAAAACAATAAAACACATCACTCCCAAGCCCAGGAAAAGCCAATTCCCGATGTCAGTCAGTATTCAAGATCTTAACGTGCTTTTCCCAGGAAGCCTCTCTTCCCCCTCTGATGAGTTCACTCCACACTGCCCATGTTATCAACAGATCTGAGAGCTCCTGGATCAATAGATCCTACAAGAAAATACAAGCAATACTTGCCTTTTGGTTGAATAAATACTAGAGCTGAAGAGACCAGAATCCTATGCTTGGCCCTTCTGTCACTTGGAATCTTAAGTTAAATATGATATTTGTTTTATCTTCTGTAGTAAGTTTCTCTTCCATAATGAACAGCTCAAACTAAAATTTCTCATGTTCATTTTTTGGGAGTTTTATTTTGTTATTGTTGAGAACATTTGAGTAATTTTTTATTTGTCTGGCCCAGGTTAGGTGCTCTGTTGGATAAACGCAATTTGTCCAAGAAATATTATGTATACTTACCCAGTGAAAGCTTATAGGTAATCTCAAAGTATAAAAGTCCTTTCCCTCTTCCTTTCTTCCCTCCTTCTCTCTTTGTATCTCTCTGTTCAGATATCTAGAAAGAAATCTATCAAGGTTGGGCCTTGAAATTCTGCCCACCCATGCTTTGTAGCAGGAGGAAATTGAATGTTCTGTAAGGAAATCAGGTTGCCTGGAAGTAAAGTAGATCCTGTGTATTTCCCAGTTTCCTGGAGGTACAGAATGCCTAGTGGAGAACTGGCTGCCACCACCTCTTTACATTGTACACTGGAGGTGGTTGGGAACCTTTATTTGGAAAGAGAGAGGTGAAATTGAGGCTAAGTAGCTGCTATTTACAAGAAGAAGCCTTTAGGGCTTTTTAAAAGACCAAAATAAGAAAACTTTCTAAGTAGGGGAAGAAACAGGGCTGGTAAAAACAAGAAATGGTGTGCCCAGGGAGCCTCTCAAGAACTTTCCTAAGTGACTTGAAACCATGGAGAGCCAAAGACAAGGGTAAAATGAACATTAAGACTTTTTCATACATATCAGACTAAAAGAACAAAGTGATCAAACTCTGACTTGCTTACTGGGAGCCCATAGTCATCCATGCACAATTGTTTGAGACCTAATGTCATCCTTGATCTTACTCCTGCTTCCTGGACCAAGTTCCTTATAGATATAAACTCTTTCCTAGAATGAGTGCCTTTCTCCAGGACAACCTGGCCTCTGATTCAGGGTCTTAGCCATGTCTTTTTCAGGAATGGATTTAGAGATATCCAGTCTATAATGAGAGATTCTTCAATTACCCAGCAGTACCTCAAACAAAATGGAGGAAGCTGTAGGTGTTTGTAACATGTTGGGAGATCAACAGACAATGAGAGAGACTGTATACGCAAAGAATCCAAAGGTATGCTACAAATGGAAGGTTGGTGTGAAAAAAAAAGAGGGAGGAAAAGGTAGGAAATGAGAGGAAGGGGGTGACAGAGGTGAGTGGGGGGGGAGGGGTGTGGATTTGATGGTTAATCCTGAGCCTTTGCTTACCCCTGAGTTCCTTTCATGGAATAGCCAAAGGTTTCCAGAGAAGCAGAGGGTGGACCTGCCAGAAAAGGGCTCAAATGGCTTGTGAGTTAGCAGGAAGGCTGTCAACGTGGCAAGTTCAATCCCAACAACCAGCAAACATGGACTGCAGTCTATTAGGGAATGCAGAGACTCTATGATCATCCAAAGCGTGTCAGAGAAGAACACTGAAATCAAATAAGGCCTAAAAACCTGAACTGACTAGACCTTTGGAAGCAGGACCAGTGGTTTAGTGTTAACATTCACTGTAAATCTTCACGATGGGGGTGGGAAATGGGATTTTACAAACATACCTCACTGGTTTGGTTTGGTTTTGTTTTGTTTGGCTTCTTTGTATGTTAGGGTTTGTGTCATTGCTTTATTACTTGAAACATTCCAGAGCACTCTTCAAGCAGTTGAAGCCTGAATGTTGGAAGAAAACTATCCTGACATGTGACTGGGTGACAGCAGGTTAGAGAAGCAGTTTCCCCTGGGTTTTCTCCTGTATACAAGGGGAACGTACTGATTTCCCTGACACTGCCCATCTTTGCCTCTTGGTGTCAATGTGGCATTCTGTGGAAAAGAGCAAAGCGTGTGCTCATCTGACCAATAAGGGCTGCACGGCCCAGTGTAGGGCAGGGGACACTGGACTCTGACATGCACAGCAGTGAGGGAGTCCATGGAGTACAGCTTACTCGTGAGCCTCCCAGGGGCCAGCAGAAGCCTTTACGCTTTAAGGCTACTGGGGAGTACCTGTCTGCAGAGCCATCACAATGATTCCAGACTCCAGTTGCTGATGAGTCCTTGCCACTGAGGGTGCCATCCCCTCTCAAACACTGCATAGTTCTTGCACTAATGCATCTAAAGTGGATGACTAGGGGGAATTTCTATGTTATTCTAAATGTTGCCTTTTCTACCCACAGGAAAGAGCACCCCCACCCCATAATCTCTCACCATGTATGGTCACAGTTTTTTTTTTTTTTTTTTTTTTTAACTTTGATTTCTGAATCAGCTTTGTAAGGCATTTGAGTGGACTCAAGGCCCGTCAGAACTAGGTCAGGCGTTTGCTGCAGGTCATTACAAGGCTACAAAATAGAGCATGCTTAATTCTGTTATTTCTGAAGATTTTCTTCTCTCGTGTGCATAGAAGACAATCAGTACTTAATTAAATTTTGGAAGTGTTCCTGAACATTTCAGACTGTCGAAGATGCAGGTGACCTCCTTTCACGCAGACTGCCCAGGAGAGTTTAAACAAAGGCACAGCCAAAGAACAGAGTGGGCTTGCCAACCAGACCATGTCAGCTGTCCTGCTTCTACTTTAAGGACCCATGCCTAAAACATTCCAACAGGAAAATTCTTCTTCCATAGAGAACAGAGATGGAGGTGACCTAGCGATGGGTTTCGTCTTTTGGTTGCAGGTATGTGTTGAATGATCTGATTGATATGAAGATAACTAAGTAGCAGGCAATAAATTTCTAAAATTTAACCCACTAGCAGAAACATCAACTTCCACTTCGACAGTGGACTCCAAGACCAAGCTTTCAGGTTGCTGGGTGTGTGGTGAAGGGTTTGGGGAACTGTTTCTGAGAGGACCTGAGGGCATTCAACCACCACCTCATTAGGATCAGTCCCTTTCCTCAGGGATTCAATGTCCAAAGTCATAGCAGACTACAAAAAAACAAAACGTACGTACTGCTACAAACAGAAGGAACTTCTCCAGGGCCTCTAGCTGCCGTGCAACTGCGACTCACCCTGTGCTCCCTTTAGCCACACTTCTCCCTGAGATCACCCCTCAGTCAGCAGGATTGTGCCAATCTCTAGCTCATAGTCTGCTTTCCAGAAAGCTTCTACCGTAACAGAATTCAGAGGTCATTTTCTTGTCCCAAGCTCAGAGTTGTGGGCATCCTGGAACTCACACTTAGATACTGATAAACTGTATCAGTCTCTTCCTTATGGAGCTTATGAAAGAGATGGAGTAGACTGTGGACAGTTGGGAGGTAGCAGAGAGCAATTTCTTTGCCAAAGCTGTCAATTCAATAGAATTTTCTCTTTTTCAATGGCAGTTGCAAAAATATAAAATTAATAAAAGAAATAAAAGACAACATCGCATTATGGAAATTTTCTTTGCAGCAAAAAAAAAAAAAAGGTATTTCTCATTGACTGGGTCAACAATAGGCCCTGGATAGAAGCCACTATACTGATGAAGGGGAGGAGATAATTTTTAATCTGTTCTGCATCTCTTATGGGTTGATGTCATGTGATTTACGATGGGTTGTATTCAAGGAGCACTGTGAGTTGTTCTTGTGCCTGCAGAGATTCAATATGTTCATTGTTTGGCACTGTCCCCGACTTTACCCACTTCATCTTGGCATTGAAATACTTTATGCGCAGACCACAGATGCTGGCCAATGCTGCCTTGTTTTTATCCTGTATCCATTGACTCACACCGGCTATGTCATTTGGGTCATGAAAAGATGTGTATTTGGAAGTAGTAGAGGAGGAATTTGCACCATAAATAAAGCATTATGGGAAGATTCTGCAAGCGCTATGGAAGTCTGGCCATTTGGGAGCACTGGAGGAAGCTATGGAGTCAAATGTGGAATGGTCCAAACACAGCGACATTGGTGTGCAGAATGTCAACATTCCGACCAACCTGCAGCTATTTCTGTCATTTTAGAACAGGGATGAACCTGTCATAAGAATCCACCAAACACAGAAATCTTCCCTGAGCTCAAGTTATCCACCGCCCACCACCCACAAGGATGTCACTGGACATAGAATCATATGGTAGTCACATTTTCAAGAGAGACGTCTCTCCCCTGCTCTGAAGAGCTGGTGACTGTCTTCCTCTGAAGACATCTGCCTGAAGTGAAGAGCCAATGAGGGAATTCACAGCCAAGGCCTCTGCCTTAGATGTTTTGTAAGATAATTTATATACATACAGCATGTGAATAGAATAGCTGAATAATGCTTAAAAGAAAATACATGTAGCTAAGGTTATTAGGCAACCAATCAATAAGTACTAGACTGACTACCTCCATTTCCTTTACACTGGTGACCACTGTTAGGCATGAGGGATCTCTTCTCAACTGGTTTCTGTGGCTTTCACACCTTTTCTCCAGAGACACATGCATAGATTTATATTTTATTTTATTTTAGCACAAATCAAATCAAAATCCTCCAGATACATAGTTCCACACTTGCTAGCAAAATGAATGTTTGTTGATGTCTCCTTGTCTTCTGATAGCTACACTTGTCACAGGTTGTGTGGGGTTACTTTAGGCTGTAACTAGCAATACTGACAGTATATCCTTTTCTGTGTGTCTTTATACTCACAAGCAAGCTATCTGTTTTTTCCTATAGTATTAAAATGAGATTTCTGAGACAAAAAATAACCACATATCACATTTTAATAGGTAATGCCAAATGAACATGCCTGAGTTGGGATTGGACTCCTCAGCAACTGAGGGCCTCTCTCTTACTCTCAGTGTCCTTGCTGGGGGGGTGGGTGGTCCAGGGTTTCTTACTCCTTAGAGGTCATGTAGGCCATGAGGTCCACCACCCTGTTTCTGTAGCCATATTGATTGTCATACAAGGAAATGAGCTTTACAAAGTTGTTATTGAGACAATGCCAGCTCTGGCATCAAATGTGGAAGAGTGGGAGTTGCTGTTGAAGTCACAGGAGACACCCTGGTCCTCAGTGGAGCCCAGAATGCCCTTTAGAGGGCCCTCAGTTGCCTGCTTTACCACTTTCTTAATGTCATCATACTTGGCAGGCTTCTCCAGGTGGCATGTCAGATCCACAATAGATACATTGTGGGTAGGAACATGGAAGGCCATTGCAGTGAGTTTCCCATTCAGCTCTGGGATGACCTTGCCCACAGCTTTGACACCACCAGTGGATGCAGGCATAATGTTCTGAGCTTCCCCATGGCCATCAGCTTTCCAGAGGGGCCATCCACAATCTTCTGAGTGACAGTGATGGCATGAACTATGGTCATGAGCCCTTCCACAATGCCAAAGTTGTCATGGATGACCTTAGCCAGGAGGGCTCAGCAGTTGGTGGTGCAGGATGCACTGCTGATAATCTTAAAGGAGTTCTCATATTTCTCATGGTTCACACTCATCACAAACACAGGGGCATCAACCAAAGGGGCAGAGATGATGACCCTTTTGGCCCCACCCTTCAACTGGGCCCCTGCCTTCTCTATGGTGGTAAAGACGCCAGTAGACTCCACAACATACTCAGCATCAGAGTCACCCCATTTGATGTTAGAGGGATCTCGCTCATGGAAGATGGTGATGGGCTTCCCATTGATGACAAGCTTTCCATTCTCAGTCTTGACTGTGCCATTGAATTTGCCATGGGTAGAGTCTTACTGGAACATGTAGACCATGTAGTTGAGGTCAATAAAGAGGTCATTGATGGTAACAATATCCACTTTGCTAGATCCTGAGCAGAAGGCAGCCCTGATAACCAGGCACCCAATGTGGCCAAATCCGTTCACACCGACCTTCACCATCTTGTCTAAGGAACGAGGCTGGCACTGCACGAGAAGATGTGACTGTCTGTGAAACAGGGAGAATCAGAGAGTCAACTGAATCTATTTTTATTAAAAAAATTCATTCCAGGATTATGAGATTATTGTATCAGGATCGTTCAAGTTTCCTGCTGTTTCTCTGTCACCTAATTGTTCACTGGGTGAAGGAGAAAATGAACTTATTTCGTCTTTTGAGTTTGATGGAAAGAAAACTTAATTTCTAATTTACTTTCTTGAAGAGTTATATTTTATTTATAAGTTTGGTTCATGTGTGTAAAAGTGTGTACATGTGAGGGCAGGTGCCCATGGAGTTCAGAAGAGGCTGTGCGATATCCATAAGCTAAAATAGCAGATGGTTGTGAACACCTGATAGGTGTGCTTAGAACCAAACTCAGATCCTCTGCAAGAACAACACATGCTTTTAACCTCTAAGTGATCTTCAGTGCTAGCACATGCTCAACTCTTATAAAAACATTGTGTATATGTGTATGTGGGGAGGCACATTGCTTATGGATTCCTGAGAGGGTGTCAGATTCCAAGCAGCTAGAGGTATAAGTGGTTGTGAGCTGTCTGACATAGATACTAGGAACCAAACTGGTATATTCTGTAAGATTGGTGAATGCTATTATCCACTGAACCATCTCCCTAGTCCCATAATTATTAATTTTACATGCCCACTTTCACAGAATTGAACGAGTTATTTTTCTGATCTTTTTGAGAAACCCCTTTGGGTTAGTACATTATTTAATTTTTAAAAATATGTCAATAGAACCTGAAAACACGTATTTCTATGCTTAGTAGGTATAATCAACCATATCCAATAGAAGTACAATTCTACTTCCATATCAAAGCAGAAGCATATACTTAGTCTTTTTCATTGTTACTTATGTCCTGACATTCTACCTTATGTTTTGCCTATTTTTTTCAGAGCAATGTGTTAAAGTTTTCACTTATTATTAGAGATTTTGTCACTTTCTGTTTTTATTTCTACTAATTTGGCTCAACATATATTTTAGATTTCAAATGAGCTATCAATTGCACATATGTTTTACAGGTGTATTTTTAGATGCACAAGGTTTCAGGTCTCTTGGATCTTGTTGGTAAAATAGATTGTTAATGTACATCCATCATTACATCTAATGCATTTCTTAATTCTCTCATTAATATTCAATTTTTCAGATAAATATATATATATATATTCTTGACCTTTTCTAGTTTGCCCTGTGTTATTTCATTTGTGGTAAATTTACTTACAATAACATTGAGCTTGGTTATGACCATTGTTATCAGTCAACTAGGAGAGATGACATTTTAGAAGGTAAATTTATCCATTTACATGTAAGGTATCAATATTACAATGGCATCCTTTGTATCTCAACAGACTGTGTACACTTTTTTCTCTTCATTTTCTTTTTCTTTGTGGTTTAATTAATTTATTATCTTGTCTTTTTATGAAATGATGGTTTTTACTTTCTGCCCTGCTAGCTTTGAGGTTAGCAGATTTTTGAGATTTTGTTTTCCTATTAATATCTACAGTTAATTGTCAGTCAAATCACCACTCACTCCCTTCAAGGTAAGACATTAGAAGGATCTCGTATCCTTACATGACTTTCAGAAACAACCACCTCTTTTCTCCCCTGTTTATGGGCTAATGTATTATGATCTTAACATTGGTCAGCAGATGAGTCAACAACTGTGCTGTGTGCTCTACTAACATTTCCCTTAGAACATTTCCAATGTCTGGCTTTGCCTTCTTTCTGCAACAATCTGCTTCGGTTTGTTGATTGCATACTTGAGTTGTCCTTCCAAAGCTGTCCATGGTAGGTTTGAAAAGCTGTAGTTAGCTGTCCCCCTTGAATGTCATCACTTTGACTTGTTACCCTTGAGGCTCCTAGGGTATTTTCTCGCTGCTTTCTCTGGGTGACTGAAGACAAGGTTGATGGGAATCTGCCAAACAGATTTCTTCTCCTTTCCTCCTCTCCTGCCCAGAAGCATTTAAGATATTTAGATTAAGACTGGGGAAACTTTAAAACCACACATCTTACCAGGCTTTCTCAGGATCTCTGCCTTAATTTTTTAACACACATGGGCAAGTACTGAGTCCCTTCAAAGGCACTTTTCTTTCAGCTGAGGAAGAAAAAAGCCTTGAAAATGCTTCCCACCATTTTCCTTCTACTGCTTTAATTATTTGTTAAATCCTTTGAAACTTGTTGTGTATTACATGGAAGAACTTCACAGAGGTTCTGAGTCTAGGAGTAGAATCACTGGGAAAAAAAAAAAAACTCAGCTCTCATTCTGACACAAGCCATCACAATCGGAAAGTGTTTAGACAAGTCTCCTAGCCTGGTGTTCCTCAGAAGAAAACCTTTGGACTTTCCTCATGAAAATCAGTTTTAATGATGATCTTGATGCACATCCCTGAGCTGTGTCCCAGATTCTCTCAGAGTCTTTCAGTCTAGGGTCCTGGCACACATGAACCTGAAGAAGCATAGTCATTCCATGTAAGTAACAGATGATCATGATGCTCATGTGGATCCTATAGAGACAGAAACCTAGACACTAGGAGCCATACTGGTTACTCATCTGGATCATCCAGGATATGAATGTGTGTGTTCAACTCTCACCACATTCTCATCAACACAAAGTCCTATCATGTTACAATGCGTGGTAGAGGACATAGCCATCAATGTCTGGATGGAAAGCATCCCCTTGTGGGTTCATGTAATTGTCACTGTCTGGAGACTTGGTGCAAACTTGCTGAATAGAGTAGATCACTGGGGTAGCCTTTGAGAGTTCACACTTCAACCCATTACCAGTTTGCTCTTTCTGCTTCACATCCATGTGTGATTGTGGTTAAAGATGTCTCTGAACTTCCTGCCACCTGCTGTTATTCCAGTGAAACTGTAAGCAAAAAAACAATAACATATCATAACCAAATCTTTAGGCTTCATTTTTATAAATAAAAAAGCTTAGCCTCAGAATGCATATGCTTATGGTTATTAATCAAGTAATTTATGGATATATGTGTCACTCCTAAGGTTTTGACTATGACCTCCAGGAAGGGTAAATTATACCCCCAACAAGATAATCTAGGTCCTACTCCTTGGAACTTTTTAATATTACTGTATACTGCTAAAGTGGACATTGTTAATGTGAGTAGGTTGGGAGCTCAAAATGGGGTGAAGATATATGCTGTCGAGATAAGCTCTGGAGGTAATCCAAAGTATCCTTGTAGAAAAGAGAAAGGGAATTATTTTCTACACATTTCAGAAAGAATGAATTTGATGACAGATACTAAAGATGATTAATATAAATGTTACTCCATTGGCTTGGATGGAGGAAAAGACCTCATGTCAAGGACTGGGAGGAAAGTCCAGCTTTAAAACCTGGAATTAAAAAATAAAGAATTATGTTCTTTTAGAGCCTAAATTGAATCCTGCTCTTGCTCCTGCTTTGAACTTAAACCTGTGAAACCTATTTTGGATTTTTTTAAGTTCTACAAAAGTAAGAAGATGAATACGTACTGCTTTATACATTAAGTTTTGAGTTACTTCATTATAAGAACTGCGGGGGACTGAAATGGGGGCGAGTTGGAGCTGTCTTCAAAACCTCTAGTCCTTTCTCTGTCACTCTGAAGTTAACAGTGGACAAGTTACTTGCTCTGGGCAATAAAACATGAGCAGAAATAACTTGCATTGGTTTTGAGTGGAGGCACTGATGGCTCAAGCATGGTTACTCTCCCTACTCGATACATAAACCAAGTGCAAATTCTTCAGCCTGGCTCCTTGGTGATGATGAGGAATTAAAATCCCTGGCAACCATACTGGACAAAACAGGGATAAGAAATCATCCTCGATTGTGGCTATGAAGGAACTGAGATTTTGGAACCATATATTACTGGAGCACAACATCTAACAAATACAGATTATTACAAAATTTATGCCCATTCCATAGAACCAAGATATCACATCCATGTGAATCTGATTATTCTTAGAATCTTTCAATAAAAAGTTAAGATCACTTTTACCATAATCCTCTACAATTCTGAACAGACCTGTTGACCAAATGGCAGAAGTGAGTATTAAAACTGAAAATAAACCACATTCTTAGACCCAGGGTCTTACTCTCGTTCTTCCATAGAGAACTGTGATTGTTTGTCTCCATTTGGGAAATTCTTCTTACCCAGCATGCAGATGACCAATGGTGATGGACATCCAGACATCAATACCCTATTTGTATGGCTACCTGAACTTAAGTTAGTATTATGGATTTGTATGACCTTACCCCCACCTGCCCAGCCTTGAAATGCAGTGTTAGCAGCTCACTTCTATCCAGATCAGAGATGCTTTTCTTTGGTTTCCTCCCACGGAGACTGTAGCCCTTACCACTTCCCTTATCCTTGCCTCCATCCCTACACATGCATGATAGATCAGAATTTGCAGTGTGTTGACTTTCTTCAGAAAGCATAAAGAAGCAATGTTGCAAAGCTAGGTTGCAGCTAACATGCAGCTACTGCAACCTGGACCTTCCACAAAGAGTAAAGAATATACTCCAGCATGTACCTGCTTTTACACGGGGGATAACGTGCTCCATGAACTCCACCATGTCTTGTGATGTGAAGTCTTATCTCTCCTGCAGCTAAGATGGCACATGACCTTAGGAAGCCAGGGGAGATGTCAAAAGCAAGAAGCAACACGGTAGCAGAATGCTGTTTCAAATGAAAGTCGCCTTTGTTGGTGAGGAAATCTGCTAAAAGCTGTTATTTGAAATATCTGCAGATAGTTTGGATCTGTGAGTAATTGCTATCCACACATCTCAAATCTCTTCGAGTTTCCTGCTAGACATATCTGCACGAGGTTATAAATAGTGAGGCGGTGTCGCCCACTGTATAATATAGTCTCTCTGCCTTTACAACTCATCATGAACTTCTATGTAATTTATTTTTTATTGAAGAATTCCAATTAATGGCTTCCTGGTGATTTTAAAGCCTCAAATTATCAGTCTCTGAAAACAAAGCAGAGAACATAATTATCATAAACCGAGAATTTTTCATTTTGAAGCTTATCTGTTTGTGCTAAGTATCTTGTCTGTAAGTAATTAGTGCCTTTATTTTTTTCAGTAAAAATAATGACCATTCTATGCTACACATCCAAATTTTGTTAACTGCTAGATGTACTGGATGTATTATATTTGAATGGACCACCTTGGACTAGTTTTAAAGTATTTCATCAAATGATAATAGCAACAACAAAATACATCTGTTTGTCAGAATAAATTATGTGGCATGTATTTTAAAAACCTATTATATCCTTTTGCTTCCTTTCTAAGAATAAAAGCCCCAGAAAATATGTACTTACCATTTATTACCAAGGCTGCACAACAAGAAAGGACTCATTTTACATTCCATTTATAATTCCTAACTGCTAATCAAATTGATCAGCCAATAGCTTGGTCTAGAGGGTCTGGGCTTTTTTGGGGGGTGGGATGGGGGCTATTTCAAAATGATTTACTACAGATAAAACTAAAGTCAGTGAAATTGAAACAATTTAAATGACAATGTCACCCACGCATTTCTACAAATTTCTAGCGCTTTCCTGGATTTGGAAGGACTGATGGAGTGGGGATGGCAGACCACTGATGACTAAAACCAGAAGTTCGTCCTGCTGCGCATCACTTGGGGGCTCTCAGACCAAAGGCTACTGTTGTAGGAGAGTGCTTCACAACAGCTAAACTTAACACCAACACAGGTTCCATTCCTCTTGGGAGCATTTGACAAATCATGTAAAAACTTTAAACTGCAGAAATATATTATGTAAAGAGTCCACTTTCCAATTTTTACTTCTCACATTCTTTTCAGTAAAGAAATAAGAAATTTGTGTATGTCTGTGTGTGTGTGGTGTGAGTTGTTTTTTTTTTTTTAAAGAAAATAAGTGTATAAATTAGATCTTACTTGTAGTGCTTATTGAGTCTTTTCCATTATACAAAGTATTATTTTACATTTTGAGCAGCTACATATTTTTATAGTAGAGCTTTGTGTACTATAATTTTAACTGTTTCCTTTTGTTACACATTTAGCAAGGAATACTATACTCAAATCATAGATGTGAAAACTTTGAATGTCTGTTTATGTTACAAGAGCAGACTGGGGTCTGAGGGGTCACTGGCAGTTAAGAGCATGTATGCTCCCCCAGAGGACAGACAGGATTTAGTTCCCAGCACCCACTTCATTAGGTTCCCAGCACCCACAAATTCCCATCATTCCAGTTCTGCAAAGTTAAAAATATTCAACCTTTATGGGCATCACCACATGTGTAGCATATACAATCACAGAAATGCACACACATACACATAAAGAAAAAAAAAACTAAGTCTTAAACCTTCTCAGCTGAATAGAAAATCTAGCACAGCACATTCCTGAACTCCAGACTTGGGGAGCCTTTCCACCTATACTCATGACCTCAGAGAGGAATGTCACACCGTTGATCAGGTCTGTGTCCTCCTCATAATGAGATGAGGGACATCATACTTACTTAAGGACTTTTGGCAGAATTAGTGCTCAAAATACTTGCTAAGCACATACTAAAATACATGCCTAACTACTTGTGTTTACTCACCTATATTTATAAATGGAATTAGGAATTTGCTCCTCTCTGCCTATCAATTTATGCTTCTACCTGGGTCTTAGCATGAATAATTGTAAAACGTTTGATTTGTTGTTTGTCATCAAGTTTTGTTTATATTATTGACATAAATGTTTTTATTTTTATTTATATGTACATGGGAGTTTTGTCAGCATGTATGTCTTCATAGTACACACATGTCTAGTGCCTGTGGAAAACATAATAGGGGATCAGTTGTCCTGGAACTGGGGTTACACAACTGTGAGCTACTCTATGGGTCCTGGAAATTGAACTCACATTTTCTAAAAAAAACAACCAGTACTCTCAAATACTGAACTGTCTTTCCAGCCCCAAGTGTATCAAATTTGTGTCTTTTGACATATAATAATTGTTATGCTTAGAAAATATTAAATGCATAGCTATCTAACTTTATTGGCTTTATTTAGTAATTTTACTTGGCGTAAGTAATAGTTAATCATAGCATAAAAAAGGAGTGTTATAAATTTCTACTTCCAAATTATGAAGCTATTTTCCTAAGACTGTCCATTATGAAGCCGCTCCTTTCTGGAGTATTTTTCTGGATTATTTTGTGGGTGTGTGTGCCGTGCTCCCAACTACATGCATTGACTCTCAGACACCTGCTTAGCTTCACGTGCCCATATTCACACGCTGTTGAATAGTTTAGCTTGGAAAAACATAATATTGTCAATGGCGAAAAACAATCTCCTTTACAAACTCTCTTATTGTAATTACTTTCCAGAGTGAACTTTATACTTATCTTGACATGTTAACTAAGATAATTCATTTTTTAATGACTGCACCAAATAAAGATCATTGAGTAATCCTAATGTCTTCACAATAACTACCCTTCCCATTCAGGGACACACTATAGTTTTGTATTATTTGACGCTTTCAGTACAGTTTTATAGATTAATTTATATCATTTATACCTTTATTCATCTCTCTTTAGTCTTTAGTCTTTAGTTTTACCAGTGCCTAGTTCATAAAATTGACACAATATTTTCTTTGTAGACTGGGTATAATTAATTTTGAGTTCAAATGTTCCATCTATCATTCATAGCTTTGTGACCTTGAAGAAGTCTTTAACACATAGGCTTCACTTCTATAGTACTTCTCCAGAATCATAGTTCAGCAGCAAAAAGTGCTTGCTACACTTCAATCCACAGAAGCAACCTGGTAGAAGGAAAGAAGCAACTTCTACATGTTGCCAACAGAGAGAGACACAAATGCACACATAGACAAACATGCACACATAAATAAATGTTTCTAAATATTGTGCAACAACTATGTTGACAATAATATTACAGATAATAATTTAGATTAACTTACAAATTCAGCGTGGCCTATTACATATATTAAGTCTAATAAACAAGAATGAATACTACCTCTATGTGGGAAATGTATCAAAGACTTCATGGCACACTGGCAAAGATGGAATCACGGTTTAAAAATCCAGCATGACTCTCATGTTTTGAGACTGATCCAAATAGAGAAATCTTAAAACAACAACTGCTGGTTGTGATGGAGAAGTGTTTGTTTGGGGCTCCTGTAAGAACTGGTCTGGAAGTCATCCCTGCACATCTGGAGCACTGCAAGGGGTTTGATGTGACCAGAGCCCAGCATTGTCCCCAAGCCATAAGGAGGTTTTCCTATAAACATTAGCAGTAACAACCCTGAAGGAAAAGAAGAAATGCAGAGGAGTATTTTCAGCTCAAGAGAATATATTAAGCTCATCCTGAGCTCAAATATAGACTTCGTTTACTCCATAAATAAAATGAGAAATTAAAGAAATTATCCAAATTATTCATACTCTCTTCTAAGAGCAGCCCAGCACTTGGCCTGAAGTGATTTGCATATACTTAGATATTTGAGCCCTGGCGCCCAAGCTGGATAATAGTTTCCATTCCCCACTTCACTGTTCACATAGACTCAGGCACCCAGCCTTAAAAAAAATAAAAAGAACCAAGGACTAACTTTAGCCACTGGCCCTGCTTTCAATAAAGCCTTATTTTAATAGAAACATTGTGTCTCTCTTCCAAGTCCTCCGTTTTTTAGGCAGCTTGCCAGCAAAGGCAAGAAGAGAATTCTAGCACATTGTCCCCAAATTCCAGGCAGATCACAAAAATAAACTGTCCCAGGATGTATTCCTTTTAAGAAAAATTGCTTATTCAAGGCTTGCTTTTCTTGTTTGCCTTCCTTCTTCCCTTCCCAAACACTTTTCCTCCTAACATCACACTGTAAAGTTGCCATCTGCCTCAAACACACACACACACACACACACACACACACACACACACAAAAGGGAAAGACACTCCGGATGAACATAGAGAAGAAAAAGTTAGATAGCAACGGATTTCTTAGGGATATGACTTCTCTAACCCAGCAGGTCAGCCAACCATCCCAGTCTGGCCATACAGTAAACAACAAGAAATAAAAAATAAATAACTTTAGTGTGTGTGTGTGTGTGTGTGTGTGTGTGTGTGTGTGTCTGTGTGTGTGTGTGTCTGTATGTGTGTCTGTGTGTGTCTGTGTGTGTGTCTGTGTGTGTCTGTATGTCTGTGTGTGTGTCTGTATGTGTGTCTGTATGTGTGTCTGTGTGTGTCTGTGTGTGTGTCTGTGTGTCTCTGTGTGTATGTGTGTCTGTATCTTTTGTTTGTTATTCCCAGGGCAGCACACATCATTTGTTTATTCCATTGTAGTTGTTACATCACTCAAGCAACCTCTGAGTTTAACTTGCTTAGCTGTGTGCTTCAGAAGTCACGTCTCCTGCCTCTTTCAAACACGTTAGTGCTATGCTAACACCTTGAACATTCAGTAAGTGAGGGGTTGAGTTAGATTCTCTTTCTTTGTACTCAACATGGTAAATGCAAAGAGGATGGCTACTAAATTAACCCCACTGACTTGAAAGAGCACTTGCTCTTTCTTATATTTGACATCATGAGACTCTTGCCAGTTGGTTCAGACCAAGTCCTATGTAATATTTAGCATTTTGCTTTGTGTCAGGAAGACAAGAAAATATCCCATTGAGTTGGAAACAAAATGCATCTGTGATGAGTCCATCTGATTCCACTTAAGCACTGGCAAGGGATATTCTGGTTGGGTACCTGGTAAGATATAGTCAATTGTTCTATTTGTTGAAAAATTCTAACATCTGTCAATGACCCAGATAGATAGAATGTTCCTGTCTTTCAATAAATTCACACACACACACACACACACACACACACACACACACACACACACACACACACTTCAGAGTAATCTACAAAGGGAACTATCCATTGCACTTCTGAGAGCTTAGAGACCATCGAGTGAAGTTCCTTATTCAACTGAAAAGAAGTGCAGATAGAATCATCTTGTGAGTCCAGTGCAGAGCAGGTGGCCTTTGTCTGCTGCAGTTGGTGGGAGGTTCCACCCACACTCACTGCCCATGGGAAGACAGTAGGGTTGTGAAGAGCTTTGTGCTAGTGGAAAGAAGAGGTGTGATGTGTGGTCGTATTCAGCAAACAGGCAGGAGATGATATGCTGGCTACACAGGCCAAGAGACAGGGGTAAAAAAGGAATAGAATAAAATGTACAGCTGCGGTAGATGCACGCCATAATTAAAGTTTTAAGAATTTTCTCTCTGTGCTGGCTGATAGTCCCTGTTAGTCTTCAGTACTTCCGACACATGTCCCAGTGTACATGGGAGCTTTCAAACTGAGAAGCAAAATATATAACCTGAGAAATTAAACATTCCCCTCTGCTCAATGCCAGGCTGTATTTAAAAGAGTTTAAGTGATATATGTACAAACACAAACACAAGACGCCTGAGGAGATTTTCTAAACCCTGTACTCAGACTAGGTTCATATATATATATATATATATATATATTCATATATATATATACATACATACATATATACATACATATACACATACATACATATATATATACATATATACACATATACATTTATGCCTTGATTCTTGTGTGAAAGATACCTATGTTTAAAAGGATAGCAGGTCAACCATTTTATTTAAGTGTTTCTGTTTGTCTGATGATATTCAAAGACCCTTCTTAAAGAAAGAAGGAAAGACTTAACATAAATTTGAAGAGGTACCACCATATGAAAAGCCATATTTGCTCAAAAAGTAAGCCACAAAGCCCAGAACTAGATAGAACCTCAACTCTCCCCAATCTCTAACTATAATAATTTTTGTTGCACATGACCTAGTTATGGACAGTTAACCATAACAGACTATTCCGTTAAGCCTCTGTATAAGCTTCAGCTTCAACAACTAACATGGTAGAAGTGAGTGATGAGTCTACAAATCCAACGTACTAGGCCAACAGCACTGTACCGTACTGCGAAATACTAACCAAGGGAAAGGTGACTATGAAATACTACAAAGAGAATCAAGAAAACCTGTTGTTTCTCGGCCAGTCCTAAGGACAAATTATTATTATTTAAAATATTGGAATTAAAAATTCCACAGAGGAACCACTATGCCTGTCCAGTGTGTTATCAGCAAAGGCTTCTAAAAGAATTGCTTTCTCAAAGCTCCTTTCTACAGAAGCTATATAATATTTCCAGGAAAGGTTGTGGAGCTCCTTGTGTTTATTAGGTCCCCCTGAAGACCTCTTCTCCAGGTATTGGGAAGGAACTAAGGAGCCAGGGTCTTCAATTTCTGATAGTTGCTCTTGGCGGAATCTGAAAATGGGGGAAAGAAGATAAACCATAAGTAGATCTAGAATTCTCTAGGAAAGCCATTCTATACAAGGCTCTAAGAAAAGTCACTGAAAATGTCAGCCTAGATAACAGAAAAGGTTCGGGGAGCAGCAAAGACACAACATATGCTTTTTTAGAGTTAGTAGTGAGAGAGTCACTGCATGGATGTTTGCAGAGGTCTCTCAATAGTCTCTGGAAGTGATGTGAATGCCCAAGTACCACTACAGAGAAAACAGACAGAAAGTAAGCCCTAGCTGACTGTGATATAAGTAAGTTCTCTCAGCCTTCCTTCTGAAATCAGCTACAGGCTGGGGTTATTTGAGGCAGGGGTGGAGCAAACTGTGTGTGTGTGTGTGTGTGTGTGTGTGTGTGTATACATTGTGTGTTAGTTATATGTATTGCCACAGCTTGGACTCTGGCCTAAACATTTTAATAGGTACAGCACGAGAAGAGAAAAGGGGGAATTAAAGAAAAAAAAAACTATTTAGCTAAGCAATTTAAAAATTCTTCGTAAAAAAAATAATAAAAAGGACTTTAACAAAATTGCAGCTGTAGCAATTCTGTGAGGGTAACTTAGTAAAATACTCTGTGGATGGCTGCAAACCTCCAATGGAAAGTTGTGTAAGTGGCTGAGGCCAAAGTAGGCATTAATTACAATGAAGAATCAGTTTAGAGTCGGCCACAACTAAATTGGAAGCTGGTCCTCTAGGTAAAACAAAGAAAGTGAACAGCAGCCTCAGATTTGATTACATGGCAATACAAGAAAAATGTGCTGTATGTTGTCTATTATTAAAGCTGCTTTGGGGCCCTGTGCTGGGTGCCTCAGGGATTTTAATAAAAAATTAGTAATAGGTCTGCTGCCCTGGCTCACTGTGGCTTTTTGGAGTATTTGTGGGTTCCGGGCTGGTCCTGCAGTGCAAATTAAGTCATTTCAGACAAGCGGCCACAGAAAGTGTTGTGTGATAGCAAAGTTCAAATGTGGCACATTTGTTGTAGAAGAACCCAGCCTCTTACTGTAGGCCATTCAGACTTTGAATGAAAGTAAAATTTTATCCAAAGGAGGAGAAAGAAGGAATGAAAAACAAAGAAAGAAAACACACACACACAAAGTAACAACTAATTTTTATTACGTATCTTTGAATGCTCATCCTGACATATAAACCATGAAAATTCCTGAAAGATGAGCTAATGCCAAAGAAGGGTGATGGGCTGAGATTCTTTCTTATACATGTTAAGTCTGTAGTGATTTGTATATTGATATAATTATATATTAATAATATTATCTGTAATACTGATATCAAATGCATATGACTGTATATATTTGAACTGTGAAATCTTAACATTTCTTCCTAATTTAGAAATCAAACCACTAAATGTACATACTTTCAAAGATGAGTATGTCTGGGGTAAAGTATTTCCAACAATAGTTGTACCAGGAGGCTATTTCCCACCTTCTCCTAGATGTGCCTCAGACAGGATATAGTCTGGCATTACTACTAGACACAGTGCCTGCTTTGTCTTTACTCATGGCACATGATGCAGTTAAATCCTGACAAGTGATGTGCAGATTCAGTAGACCATGGATGCTTGGGACAGGGGTGCTTTTGACTGTGAATACAGAAATGAATCAGCAAGAAAACTGGATGGGGTGTCTTCCTGTGTGAGCACAGATAAAGGAATATGCTAAAAATCAGAAGAAAGACACTTTTATACAAGAATTAAGACATTTTTAGTTATTACCACTTACTAACATTTAGAAAATGAAAGAAATCCCAATTCAAGTGCAGCAGGAATATGAAATATATTGTTTCATTTTTTCCAATATGAAACTATAGCCAGTTGCAGAGGTCAAGAAATCTATTGGCAGAAGGGATGGTTGGTGACTTCAAGAAGATATTTCAGATGACTTCAGGAAGTTTG
>NC_137969.1:47344342-47501842 GCF_963924665.1 Micromys minutus | reverse complement strand
TAAGTCAATAATAAACACAACACACAAGATTTTGTTTTAAATAAATGGTTTTAAATGGTCATACATTTATGAGATAAAATATGGACAAGGAAATTATCTGAAATCCAAATTCTAGAGAGCTTTAGGGGCAGTATTATATATATGCCACATGTAATTAACAGAAAAGAGACTTTAGTAGGTCTTCACAAACTTGTTCTCATAGGATTTTCTATGAGGTGACATTTCATGAAAAATATACAAAAGAGAGGAAAATACTTTCAGGAAAGATACCACTGGATGCTTCTCAGCCTTATCTTTGCACCATCATACACACTACGTGTGTGCAGCAATACCTTAGGGGAGAACACTTGGCAAAGTTATTCATTGGGACTCTAATTTCTTTTTTGTTATTATTACTGACTTTGTGGTGACTTGAATGAAAATGGTACCCATAGACTTCCCCAGCTGCTAGGACTGTTTGGAAAGGATTAAGAGGTGGAAAAATTGTGTCACTGAAGATGAACTTGGAGGTTTTTGTGTGATTTCCAGTGCTTATGGTCTCCACCACCACTCTAGACCCCTGCCTTTGGTTGTGGATCTAGATGAACTCTCAGTTGTACCTTCACCAGCATCATGGACTCTAACCCTCTGAAACCATAAGTTATATTAAATGTTTTATTTTATAAGTAACCCTGGTCATGGTGTTTTATTTATCACAGCAATAGAAAAGAAACTAAGACAAAGTTAAACCATGGCCTCTGCTTGTTATTATCCCACTTATGCTGGTTTCTCCAGTTTGAGAATCTCAGAATTTTTTTCTTAAATATGAACTAAAGTTCTCTGTTGTCAGTATTTTCACAGACCAACAAATTAATCCAGATTTGTCATAGGCTAACACAACTCTTCCTTCAACAATGTAAGCTGATTCATTAATTTGCTGCTCTCCAGGTTGTTTCTAAAACCCAGTGACAATCTAGGAACATCAGAAGAAATGTTAAGGCTCTGGCCATACTCACTGAGGTGAAGGTAAGAGTTTCAAGCATTCAAGACTCTTCTATGCACACAGCACTTGTCATCTTGTAGCAATGCCCAGTGGTGTGCTGGTCTAGAGCAGACTTAGGTTATCTAAGATAACACCCAGTTCCCATTCTGCATTTCCTCAATTATGCAGAATGCTTAGAAGATCTTCATGACTTGAAAAGAATACCATTCCTTTATAACCAGACATATCCTTATTCCTGAGTTCACAGATCTGGAACTCAAGTACCAAACAGCACCCTTTTCTAATGATGTTTATTCCTTTTCGGCCACCATCTTTGGTCTAGAAGAGTCTTGTGATGTAAAACAAACTAACTAACTTGTAATTATTATTTGGATACTGTCTCTCCAAGTTGTCTCTATTCTTTGATTAAAATACTAATATAGGCTTTCTGGCCCAGAGAGAGGCTAGATGAACAGCATCAGGACTCAGGACCTGCCTGTAGAGATCTGAGGTCCCAGAACAGCCTCACAAGCACTCTCCAAACAGTGCCTACAGTCTGCCACACCCCACCACAGGCTATCCATGGAGAAAATACCAAGAGCTCTCAGGGTGCAGGTAGGGTGGAACTCTCTGGGATTGGGTGCTTTTAGGCCTAGAGAAAGAGCCAGATCACTGCCATTAGAACTCAGGACCTGCTAAAGATGGCTGAACACCCAGAACGGCCTTACAAGATCTCTTCCACTCGTGTCTACAGAAAGAGAAAGGAGTCACTGCCATCAGAACTCACTGCCTGCCCACAAAAAGCTGAACACCCAGGAGCAATCCCCTCCCTAAGCTCACAGGGCCTCAGAGGCATAGAAGAAACAAGCTCCCTCCAGAGACAACAAGATCACCTATAATCACAAATAACAAGATGGCAAGAGAAAAGAACAAAATGACCATGAACATACAGCACTCCAAATAGATTGGACCAGAAAAGAAACTTCTCCCGACACGAAATAGTCAAAACACCAAATGTCCAAAACAAAGAAAGAATACTGAAAGCAGTAAGGGGAAAGGATAAGTAACATATAAAGGCAGACCAATCAAAACTACACCAAACTTCTCAACAGAAACTATGAGAGCTAGAAGATCCTGTACAGAAGTCATACAAACCCTAAAAGAATTATTATAGATAGAGAGACCAAGATATTTCAGAACAAAATCAAATTTACACAATATCTGTCCACAGACACAACCTTACAAAGGATAATAGATAAAAAAAAAATCCAGCACAAGGAAGGAAACTACACCCTTGAAAAAGTAAGAAAATAATCATGCAAGAAAACCAAAAGAAGAAAAGCACATAAACATTAGTCTACCTCTAACAATAAAAATAACAGGAAACAACAATCACTATTTGTTAATATCTCTTAACATCAATAAACTGAATTCCCCAATAAAAAGACAGTCTATCAGACTGGATACGTAAACAGGATCAAGCATTTTGCTGCATAGAGGAAACTCATCTCAGCAACAAAGGCAGATACTACCTCAGAGTAAAAGGCTGGGGAAAATAAAAAAAATCATTCCAAGCAATGGTCTCAAGAAAAAAGCTGCAGAACCCATTCTAATCGCAAATAAAATAGATTTTCAACCAAAACCTACCAAAAAGATTAGGAAGGACACATTTTACTCATTACAGGAAAAACTTATCAAGATGAACTCTAAATCCTGAACACCTGTGCTCTAAATACAAGTGCACCCACATTCATAAAAGAAACTCTACTAAATCTCAGAATATATATTACACAACAAACAATAATAGTGGAAGACTACAACACCTACTCTCATTAATGGACAGGTCACTGAAGCAGAAACTGAACAGAAACACAGCAAAATTAGCAGAGGTTATGAACCAATTGGAATTAACAGACTTCTACAGAACATTTCATCCTAAAAATATATATATAGCTTCTTCTCAGCACCTCATGGTACCTTCTACAAAACTGGCCATATATACAGTCACAAAACAGGCCTCAACAGATATAAGAAGATTGAAACACTCCCATGCATTCAATCAGATTACCATGCACTAAGGTTGATCTTTTATAACAACAAAAACAACAAAAATCCTGCATTCACATGGAGCTGTACAATGTTCTACTCAATGATAACATGGTCAAGGAAAAAAGAAAGAAAGACATTCAGGATATTTTAGAATTTAATGAAAATAAATGCACAACATACCCAAACTTATGGTATACCATGGAAGCAGTACTAAGAAGAAAACCCATTGCTCTTAGTGGAGACAGAAAGAAACTACAGAGAGCATATAATAGCAGCTTGAAAGCGCACCTGAAGAGTCTAGAACAAAAAGAAGCAGATGCACCAAAGAGTAGTAGATGGCAGAAAATAATCAAATGCAGAAATCAACCAAGTAGAAACAAACACAACTATAAAAAAAAAAAAAAAACACAATAAAATCTGAAGCTGGTTCTTTGAGGAAATTAACAAGATCAATAAAACCTTAGCCAGACTAACTTCAGGGCACAGAGGGATTATCAAAATTAACAAAATCAGAAATGAAAGGGAGAGATAACAACAGAAACTGAGGAAATTCAAGAAGTCATCATATCCTACTACAGAAGCCTATACTCAACAAAACTTGAAAATCTATAGGAAATAGACAAATATCTAGACAGATACCAGGTATCAATGTTAAATTAGGATGAGATAAAACATCTAAACAGTCTCATAACACCTAAAGATATAGAAGCAGTCATCAGCAACCTCCCAAGCAAAAATGGCCCAGGACTAGATGAGGGCAATGCAGAATTCTATCAGATTTTCATATAAGTCCTAATACCAATACTCTCCAAAATATTCCACAAAATAGAAACAGAAGGAACACTACCCAACTTGTTCTTTGAAGCTACAATTACGCTCATACCTAAACCATACAAAGAGCCTACAAAAAAAGAGAACTTCAGAGCAATTTCTTTCATGAATATTGATGCAACAATACTCAATGAAATTCTTGCAAACTGAATCTAAGAACATATCAAAATAATCATTCACAATGATGGCTTCATCCTAGAAATGCAAGGATAGTTCAATATATGGAAATCCATTAACGTAATCCATCACGTTAATTTTTAAGAAAAAAACCACAGGATCATTTCACTAGATACTGAGAAAGCATTTGACAAAATTCAACATCCCTTCATGTTAAAAGTCTTGGAAAGGTCAAAAATCCAAGGCCCATACCTAAACATAATAAAAGCAATATGCAGCAAACCAGTAGCCAACATCAAACTAAATGGTGAGAAACTTGAAGCAATCCCACTAAAATCAGGGACTATACAATGCTGCCCACTCTTCCCCTACCTATTCAACATATTACTGGGAATCCTGATCGGAGCAATTAGAAAACAAAAGGAAGTCAAAGTGATCCAAGTCAGAATGAAGAAGCCAAAATATCACTATTTACTGATGACAGGATAGTATACATAAGTGACCCCAAAAATTCCACCAGAGAACTCCTATAGCTGATAAAGAACTTCAGTAAAGTGGCTGGTTATAAAAGTAACTCAAACAAACCAGTAGTCATCCTCTACTCAGAGGATAAACATGCTGAGAAAGAAATTAGGGAAAAGACACCCTTCACAATAGTCACAAACAATATGAAATACCTTGGTGTAACCCTAAGTAAGCAAGTAAACGATCTGTATGACAAGAACTTCAAATCTTTGAAGAAGAAAAGTGAAGAAGGTCTAAGAAGTTGAAAAGATCTTCCATGCTCATGAATTTTAAGGATCAACATTGTAAAAATGGCCATCTTGCACAAAAGCAATCTACAGGTTCAATGCAATCCCCTTCAAAATTCCCACTCAATTCTTCATAGATTTGGAAAGAGCAACTTGCAAATTTATCTGGAATAGCAAATAGCCTAAGATAGCAAAATCTATTCTTAACAATAAAAAAACTTCTGGGGAAATCACCATTGCTGACCTCAAGCTATATTACAAAGCAATTCTGATTAAAAAAATAATAAAAAATAAAAAACCACATGGTATTGGTACAGAGATAGGCAGGTAGATCAATGTAGAAGAATTAAAGACACAGAAATTAACCCATACACCTATGGTCACTTGATCTTTGACAAAGGAGCTAAAAATGTTCAATGGAAAAAGGACAGCCTCTTTGACAAATTAAATTAAATTAAATTGAAATCATTTAACTGGCTGTCAGCATGCAGAAGAATGCAAATCAACCCTTTCTTATCTCCTTATACAAAGCTCAAATGCCAGTCAATCAAAGACATCCACATAGAACCCGGTACACTGAAATTATTAGAAGAGAAAGTGGGGAAAAGCTTAAAACACATAGGCACAGGGGGAATTTTGCTGAACAGAACATCAATGGCTTATGCTCTAAGATCAAGAATTGACAAATGGAATCTTATGAGATTGCAAACTTTCTGTAAGGCTACGGACACTGTCAAGAAGACAAAATGGCAGCAAACAGACTGGAAAGGGATCTTTACCATCCGACAGAAGACTAATATATAATATATACAAAGAACTCAAGAAATTAGATTCCAGAGAATCAAACAATCTTATTAAAAATGTGTTACAAAGCTAAAACAAAGAATTCTCAGCTAAGGAATATTGAATGGCTGAGATGTACCAAAAGAAATGCTGAACATCCCTAGTCTTCAGGGAAATGCAAATCAAGAAAGCCTTGAGATTCCACCTCACAGCAGTCAGAATGGCTAAGATTAAAAACTCTGATGATGTGGAGAAAGAGGAACACTCCTCTATGGTTACTGGGGTTGTCAGCTGGTACAACTACTCTGGAAATCAGTCTGGTGGCTCCTCAGAAAATTGGACATAGTACTACCTGAAGATCCAGCTATTCCACTCCTGGGCATATACCCCAAAAATGCTCCAACATATAACAAGAACACATGCTCCACCATGTTTATACCAGCCTTATTTATAACAGTCAGAAGCTGGAAAGAACTCAGATGTCCTTCAAAAAAGGAATGGATACAAAATTGTGGTACATTTACACAGTGGAGTAATACTCAGCTTTTAGAAACAATGACTTTATGAAATTCCTAGGCAAATAGATGGAACTAGAAATTATCATCCTGAGTGAGGTAATCCACAAAAGAACACACATAGTATGCAGTCACTGATAAGGGGATACTAGCCCCAGCAGGCTCTGAATACCCAAGAAACAATTCACAGACCTTATGAAGCTCAAAAAGAAGGAAGGCCAAAATGGTGATGCCTCATTCCTTCTTAGAAGGACTCACAGGATAAAATGCAAGATCAAATAAAGGAGCAAAGATTGAATATAAGATCATTCAGAGGCTGCCTCACCTGGGGATCCACCCCATACGCAACCATGAAACCCAAGCACTATTGCTGATGCCAAGAAATTCTTATTGGCAGGAACCAGATAGAGATGCCTTCTCAGGGGCTCTGCCAGAGTCATACAAATACAGCAAGCATGCTTGTAGCTAAGCATCAGACTGAACATGGGGACTCCAATGAAGGTGCTAAAGAAAGGATTGAAAGAGTTAAAAGGGGTTGCAACCTAATGGGAACAACAACATTATCAACCAACCAAGTTCTCCACAACTCCCATGGACTAAAACACCAACCAATGAGCACACATTAAGAGACCTGTTGGTCCAGTTGCATATGTAGCTGAAGATAGAAGTGTCTGGCATCAATGTGAGAAGAGGCCTTTGAACCAGGGAGGGCACGTTTTTCCAATGTAAAAGAAAGCCAAGGCAATGGAGTGGAGATGGTGATTAGGAGCAAGTGTGCCTTCGTGAAGACAAGTGGAGGTGGAAAGGGAATGGGAGCAGGGTGGGCGAAGGGAGTAGCATTTCAAATGTAAATACAAAGACTATTTAATTAAAAATATTGATATAGAGAAATAAAGACTGAAATTGCAGGACTGGGAATTAAAAGTTGACAATTAGTGGCTGGGGAGACAGTTCTGTGGGCAAAAGCACTGGCTGTGTAAGTACAAGGACCAGAGCCTATATAAAACCCAGACAAGGTTCTGTGAACCTCTCATAGGAACCCTTAAGAAGGATAGGAGAGTCTCTATGGCTTGCTGGCCACCAGCCTAGTCAAGAAAATAAGCAGCACCTTGTTGATGATACCCTCGAGCAATCAGACAGACAGAGCTCAATAAAGAAGACACTTGACACCTTTTGTAGTTTCTATGCCTATGCCCTGGTAAACACACACACACACTTTAAAGAGAAAGAACCTGTTTCTTAGTCAGGGTTTCTATTTCCACACAAAACATGATGACCAAGAAGCAAGTTGGGGATGAAGGTGTTTATTCAGCTTACACTTCCACATTGCTGTTCATCACCACAGGAAGTTAGGACTGGAACTCAAGCAGGTCAGAAAGCAGGAGCTGATGCAGAGGCGATGGAGGGATGTTACTTACTGGCTTTTTTCCCCTGGCTTGCTCAGCTTGCTTTCTTATAGAACCCAGGTCTACCAGTCCAGGGATGGCACCTCCCACAATGGTCACTAGCTGAGAAAATGCCTTACAGCTGGATCTCTTGGAGACATCTCCTCCACTGAGGCTCCTTTTTTCGTGATAACTCCAGCTTGTGTCAAGTTGACACAAAACCAGTCAGTATAACTTGTTTACTCAACTGATGGTCAATATTGAAAGATATGTAGAACTAAAAAACTTTGTGGATAATATAGATATTGTTTTGAAGGCCATTGTCTGAAACAGGCAACTGAGATGTATTTGATATAGTGTGTCGCTGTATTTTTAATCTGCATGGCTAGCTGCAGTATCCAATCCTTTAGCACTAAGGAAGAGCCAATGACTGAAAGCAGCTGCTTTGGCTTGAGAATCCCATTGTGGTGGACAATATCAACTAAAGAAACACTTGTAAAACAAACATTTTCAGACACACAAAAAGGAAACAAGCAAAACCTTCTTATTGGACTAGGCTATTTCCTACCCTAAACCCATAGGGACAGGAGATCAAGCTTCTGTTGCCAGCAGGGAGAGATGAACATCACTTGCTCTATCAGAAGCTAGGAGTCTGGTTATTTCTCATAGGTTGCATCATAATTGCAAGCTTTGATCTGCCATCTGAAAATTGTCTATTATTTTTCTATTTTTAAAACATAGACATACACACATGCATACACACATATACACATCAGTTTTTGGTGTGTATTGCTATAGAGACAGCATGACCAAGGCAACTCTTATAAAGGACATTTAACTGGGACTGGCTTACAGGTTCAGAGGTTGAGTTCATTATTATCATGGTAAGAATCATAGCAGTATGCAGGCAGGCATCATACTGAAGGAGCAGAGAATTTTGTATCATTATCAGAAAGCAGCCAGGGGAAGATTATTCCTCACACTGAGTAGAGCTTGAGCATATATAAGACCTCAAAGCCCAAGCCTACAGTGACCTTCTTCTTCCAACAAGGCCTTACCTATTCCTACAGGGCCCCACCTCCTAATAAAGTCACTCCCCATGAGCCAAGCATTCAAACATATGAGTCTCTGTGGGCCATATCTATTCAAACAATGACAATGTGTGTGAATGTTTCCCTGCAGGTATAGATGTGAGTCACTTTTGTGCCTGGCACCTGCAGAGGTCAGAAGAGGACATTATAACTCCTAGAACTGAAGGCACACTTGTGATGGTTGTGAGTTGCCATGTAGATGCTGTGAACCAGACCTTGGTTTTTGGAAAGAGCACCCAGTACTTCTCACCCTAGAGCCATCTCTCTAGCCCCTTTCATTAAAACAAATCACCATTTCTACTCTTCATTTTCTTAAACACTGAACTTTATTTATCCAATATTCATGCCACATGTATCTAATGAGAAATTATGATACTTCAGACATTATTCTGGAAGCATGGAAATAAATCAGGACACACACAAAAAAAAAAAAAAAAAAAAACAGGAAGAAAGAAATTTCATTAACCCTCTTAGGGATTATAAACAAAAGGGTTCAAATAACAATTCGTAAGTACATCTTACATATTATGCTCAATACATTTTATTGATAAATTTAATAACACAACAAAGCAAGTGAGACACAGATATTAGGGTGCAGGTTAGTCTTCCATGTAATGTCAGGAAGCTAAAAAGAGTAGGAATTACTGGGGAAGTTCTGAAAAGTGTCACCTGGCTCTCATCTGTGAGTAACCAAGATATTCCAAGACAAAACAAAATTTACACATTATCTTTCCACAAATCTAGCCCTACCAAGGATAATAGATGGAAAACTACAACACAAGGAGGAAAAGTACACCCTAGGAAAATCAAGAAATTAAAGACATTTTAGAATCTAATGGAAATAAATGCACAACATACCCAAACTTACAGGACTCAATAAAAGCAGAGCTAAGAGGAAAATGCATAGCTCTGAGTGCCTCCAAAAAGAAATTGGAGAGAGCATACACTAGCAGCTTGACAGCAAAACTTAAAGAACAGAAAGAAGCAAATACACACAAGAGGAGTAGATGGCAGGAAATAATCAAACTCAGGGCTAAAATCAAACAAGTACAAAAAAAAGAACTATACAAAGAATCAACAACACCAGGAGGTGGTTCTTTGAGAAAATCAACAAGATAGATAAACACTTAGCCAGACTAACAAGAGGGTACAGAGACAGTATCCAAATTAACAAAATGAGAAATGAAATGGAGACATAATAGCAGAAACTGAGAGAATTTTAAAAAATCAGATTCTACTACAAAAGGCTCTATTCAACAAAACTGAAAAAATCTTGATGAAATGGACAATTTTCTAGACAGATACCAGGTATTAAAGTTAAATGAGGATCAGATAAAACATCTAAATAGTCCCATAACCCCTAACAAAATAGAAGCTGTCCTTAAAAGTCTCCCAACCAAACAAAGCCCAGGACCATATGGGTTTGGTGCAGAATTCTATCAGACCTTCAAAGAAGACTTAATACCAATACTCTTCAAACTATTCCACAGAATAAAACCAGAAGGAACACTACCCAATTTGTTATATGAAGCCATAGTTACACTGATACCAAAACCAGACAAAGATCCAACAAAAAATTTTTCGTCAGACCAATTTTCTTTATGAGTATAGATGCAAAAATAATCAATAAAATTCTTGCTAACCAAATCTAAGAACACAGCAAAACCATCATCCATCATGACCAAGTAGGCTTCATACCAGGGATGTAGTGATGGCTCAATATAGAAAAATCTATCAACATAATCTACCACATAAACAAACTCAAAGAAAAAGAATATGATCACCTCATTAGATGCTGGAAAAGCATTTGAAACTATTCAGTACCCTCCCCTTTCATGTTAAAAGTCTTGGAAAGATCATGAATTCAAGGCCCATACCTAAACATAGTAAAAGCAATATATAGCAAACCAGTAGCCAACATCAACTAAATGAAGAAAAATTTGATGCAATCCCACTAAAATCAGAAATTAGACAAGGATGCCCACTCTCTCCCAACCTATTCAATATACTGCTTGACTCTCTAGCTAGAGGAATTAGATAACAAAAGGAGGTCAAAAGGATACAATCTAGAAAAGAAGAAGTCAAAATATTACTATTTGCAGATGATAGTATAGTATAATTAAGTGACCCCAAATATTGCACCAGAGAAATCCTACAGCTGATAAACAACTTCACCAAAGAGATTTGATAGAAAATTAAATCAAACAAATCAGTAGCTTTCCACTACTCAAAGGATAAGTGGATTGAGAAGGAAACTAGGGAAATGATACTCTTCAAAATAGTTACAAATAATATATCTTGGGGTGACTCTAACCAGACAAGTTAAAGATCACTATAAGAACGTCTATTCTCTGAAGAAAAAAAATCAATGAAAACCACAGAAGTTGAAAAGATCTTCCATGCTCATGGATTGGCAGGAATAATATAGTAAAAAGGGTCATATCGACACAAGCAATCTACAGATTCAATGCATTCCCTATCAAAATTCCAACTCAGTTCTTCATAGAGTAAGAAAGAGCAATTCTCAAATTTATTTATAATAACAAAAAACCAAGAACAGTAAAACTATTCTCAACAATAAAAGAAAATCTGGGAGACTCACTATTTCTGAACTCAAGCTGAACTACAGAGCAATAGTGATTAAAAAAAAATATGCATGGTATTGATACAGAGACAAGCAGGTAAAACAATAGAATAAAATTAAAGACCCAGAAATGAACCCACACACCTATGGTCACTTGATCTTTGACAAAGAATGTAAAACCACCAAGTGGAAAGAAGGCTTGATACCCCAGGGTAGGGGAATGCCAGGCTCCTGGTAAGGTGGGAGTGGGTGGGTGGGGGAGCATCCCCATAGAAGCAGGGCAAAGAAGAATAGGAGAAACTGGGAAAAGGGATAATAATTTAAATGTACATAAATAAAATGTTCAATAAAAATAAATTTTAAAATCTGACCATATGTTTCTGAAAACCTGGCTTATTACCCACCTCCTTCTCCAGTCCCTTTTCAGAACTTCTTTTCCCAGTGAAACCTATACTTTTTAGCTTCCTGACTTAATACAGAAGTCTAACCTGCACTCTGGGGCTATCCAAGTAATCCAGGGAACAGAGGAGGGTAGTGAGGCTGAGGGAGCAGGGGGCTGACCAGGTATCCTCAGATTCCAAGTGTCTTCTACAGCCATAGCCAGCTAGCTCCTGCCAGCAGTCAGAAAAGGAACAAAATTAGGACAGGCTTCTGAATGTACCATGGACAAGCTGCAGTTACCGTCTGAAGATGTTATGGAAAGAGTGAATAAAGCAAACATGACAGGCGGGGAGGTGTGTAGCTTGAGATGTCTGCTAGACATGCTTAGACAGGTCGATTAAGTGATAGAATATAGACATTTAAAGTTCCAAAGGAACGAAGAGATAAAATAAGAAATTATGGATTTGACCTTCTTTTTTCTTTAGTATTTGTAATTGTTTGAGAAACCTATGATGTATCCACATTTTAATTCCTTAGTGTTATAAAATGTGTAATGAAAGGGAAATATTTTAAAAATAGGAAAGAAAACAGGCAAGTAGAAAAAGTGAGACTGGCTGATTGATTGACTGATTGATCAACTCTCTTGAGATTCACAGACTAAAACTTCAAGCACCTGTAGGCTAGAGCAGCTTCAGACACTGGGTACACTCTTAAACAGCTTGGAGTCAAGTCCTAAAACCCCTTTACTGGTTTGCCTAGATACACGATCTTTTAATGCTTCCATTAGAAATGGCTCATAACATTTTAACTTGAAGTTTCTCTACCTCCAGCCTTTAAAATAATTAAATATTTAAATGCTCTGGGAAGCTGGCTTCTGTGAAGTAAGGATTCTTTTACAATGCAAATTTTTGGCTCTTAATTCCTCTGCTGGGTAAAATAAGAGTTAAGGGGTATTGGGATTGCTTCTGGTGCATGTAGAACAAAATGCTCGCCCAAGTCATCCAGGTTGTGGGATGCCAAGTGGGCATCAGAAGATAACCTTAGAACCATCAGAGTTAGAAAGGGAAGAGAAAGGAAAGAAGACAATTAGCCACCCCTGTAAGCTGATTGCTGGCTTTTTCTTCCATAGCCACTCTGCTTGGAAGCAGAGAAAGCCTTCTGAGTTAAAGCCACAGCTGTCTCCAGTGCTGGGCAGGCTGGGGCTCGCAAGTGACATCATCTGGGCATTGGCTTGTTTGCTTGAGTTTCCTCCAGTGATGGGCCCAAGAAGAAGCAAGAAAAGCGTTCAGCACTGTTCCCTGAACTCCAGGCCCCTGGCCTTCAGTGACCTCCTACCTGTGGGGAATCTGTGTGTTTACATCTGCGAGGAGACGGGCTAATGTAAGGGGCTGTGTTTACATCCACCTTTCCACCTTTCCCCTACATTTCTTATACATTATTGTGCCGTAGTTTTTCTCCCATAAATTATCCCATGGCAGGCAAATATTTCCCTAAGACTTTATTTATTTAATGCGAGAAACTGAGAGAACTTCTTTGTTTCTGAATTTCCAGAGCACAAGTGAGTTCATTTGAGCCCCGCGCAGACAAAGAGGGAAGGATGGGCGGCCACTGCCTCCTCGGGGTTCCTCAGAGCAGCCCCTTTGCTGTCTTCATTTGCATTAAGTTGGTCATGACCTTCCAGGTGTCTTTAGGGTTGAAGTGTGTGTGGGACAATTTGGAGCTGAGCCTGCTGGACTGCATGGCCCTCCTGACATCAAGAGGCAGCTTTTAAAAGAACAGAGGCACCTTGTCAGGGCTTAGGGGTCACTAATAGCCTGCCTTGGGCCCTCCAATGGGTCATGTTCAGCTACCTCGCCCAACACAAAGAGAAAGGCAAAGGCGGGAGAGGCTGGGGAGGTGGGGGATAATTATCATTCTGGTGTCCCCCCCCCCCCCCGGAGGCCCGGAGTTATGCTCCATGTCACTGTGTTAATGTGCCTGCAACCAGGGAGACACATAATGCTCCTCTCAGCCCTGTTTATTAGCAGGATCCATTTGCAAAAGGCCCTTCCTTTGTGCCACAATATGAATGTGCTTTGATGACAAATAATTACGGCAGTCCTTTTGACATGAAGATCCACAGGCTGCCCTAGTTAAGCCAGTAATTAGCCTGTCCTCCTTTTTTATATTATTATTATTGAGAAACTACGAATTATCCTCATACGTGCACCGGCCACTGCCTTTTCTCCTCGCAGTCTCCCAGCTCTCTCTCTCTCTCTCTCTCCTGCCTGCTTGCTCCTTCTTTTCTCTTTCCCTCAGCTCCCTCAGCACTTTGGATAAGCGGAATGCAGCTGCACAAAGGCAAGATAAAGCTAGACCATCAAGATGATGAACAATGCGGATGGAGAGGCTTCGAGACTAACACAAAGGCTGGAGAGGTGCAGTTGATGTCGGCCTGGACAGCTGAAGAATGCGAGGCCCCAGGATGAATGGCCCTCATTTGTGAATATACAGATTTTTTTCCACGATGAATAAAAACTGAGCGGAGGTCACAATAAATAAACTTTTCCCCCTTCTTAAATAATAATTCAGGTTCCCAGCACCAAACAGCTGTAAATTGAAGGTTGTGCTTAGTTTTCGCAACTCTCAAAGGGGATAATTAAGCTAAGATCACATTGTTTGATATATTAGTGCAATGATGAGCTACTGTATTCTGCTTGTTTCAAGTTATTTTAGCTCTTCTTTCCCATTATCTGTTGTTTTTTTAATTACATTTCAAATATGTTTTAAATGTAGGAGCAGCAGTTCCAAAACAGAGTTTGCCCTGTGTTTGGATCCTTTTGAAATGTATTCATATAACATTTAATTAAGGCAGCAACAATCCCCTAGAAATGTGAGGAGTAAAAATATCTATATTATCTGACTACATCTGACATGATCTTGCCAAAAGGCTGACTCTTTTTCCTTATTGGTGCAAGATAATTAGACCACCATTAACCCCCAAGAAGTGCCACTGTCAGAATTTCTTGGTGTGATAAAGTCAGAATTTGGGAAGATATTTATAATTTTGTTTAAGATCAGTGAGGAGGCAAAGATCAGTTCTGAAGCATGCTCAGCTTAGAGGATTTCTGAAAACTGGACTCGACAATTTATACAGGAATTCAGCCCAAGGGAGACTCTGCAAACAGTGGCCCCTTGTGTCCTGTAACACTCATGCCCATTTGTGAAATCTTGACAATAAAAAGAACCTAATAGTGTTTTGTGTTTTATTAATGCAGGAGAGATTGACATTTTCTCCCAATACTTTTTGAGCTGAAAATACATTAGAAAAAATTAAAATGTGTATATTAAAAAAGAGAAAGAATATATTTCTAGAAGTGCTTTCTACTTTTTTTGGGAGAAGTGGGAGGGAGGATCTAAGACATTCTTGATTTTAAAAGTTGCCATGAGTTGCAGAATGTTTTATCCATTTAGTTGGCCGCTCTGTTGGCCGTTTCCCCAACACTGCCACAAGTAGTCTCAGTCTACAATAGGCTCTCCACATCCACATTCAGGAAGGTCTTCAAATTTGAACTTTGAGGAAAGCTTTTTATGAGCAAAAATGCCACAGGGTGTCCAAAAGTACTGATAGCCAGGGATGCTCTTATTATCCACAAAAGAATAGCTTCTAGAAGTTCTTCACTTTGGAGACTTTTAGCTCAGGTTAGGCTACTCACAACTTAATGGAGAGTCACCCTTCTCTGTGATTCTACATATCAACTTAAGAGGAAACAAACATACAGAAAATAAGTTTCCCCCTTGGCATATTGCAACCCAAGAAAGTCAGGGCAATAAAAATCCATAAAAACAAAGATCATGGATTCCTAAGAGAAGAGTCTGAGCTCACTCACAGACTGTACCTGGGGTGGGAATTCCTTAGATCCAACAAATGTGAGTCTGTTTGCTCTGTCCTATCATAACCTAGTTCAAGACAAGGAGCATGTGTGTGGTGGCTCTCAAATGAGAACAAGCACTGCTCCTGTTTTTAGCTGCCATTTTTGAATGAGCCTTTAAAGGGCCACATGCAAATGCTACCTAGGCTTTAGAAAATTTACTATCTTGCTCACTTGTCTTTCACCTTAAGGCTTATTAATTTCACTCTCAGATTTATTGAGTGTCTCCTACTTCCTTGACTCGTGCACACACTATGGTTTCCAGATGAGAAATAAGGCAGGTCAGACTCCTGTATTTCTAGAAATTACACTTCAGTGGTAAGAAATAGCTAATAAAGACACAGGGAGAAATGTTCCAATGATGTTATTGATGGGAGAAAGGGGTAGTTTACACAGGTTGATCTGTGGGAGTCTAACAAATAAAGAAAAACTTGGTCAGAGCATTAAATGGAGTGAAGAGCCAGGCACATGTCTAAAAGATCTTCACTACTAAAGGCAGTCGAAGATCAAAGGATTAAGGGAAAAAACTTGTCTCACACATACACCCATCAAAGGGAGTCAACTGAGAAGAAGTGAACAAGACCTTGAGGGGCAGAGGAGAGTCTGAGGATGCCCAAAAGAGGGCTCCGTTATTCAGAACATTCACCATCACTGAAAAGTAACCTACTTGTTAACTAATCTATGCTTGGACTTTAGAGCACTTGCTCTTTTTTCTTATTTCTTGTATAATAATTATATATATATATACATATATTTACATACATATATATGAGAATATGTAAAAAATATTCAAGTATGATGCAAAACTGGCAGAATCACTGTGACTATCAAAATTAGGTGGTCATCACACATCATCAAATAGTATATAGATGCAAAAAAAATCATTCAACATTATTGCCTATTGAGGAAATACAAATTAATACTACAAGTATTAATTAATTAATACATGTTTTTTAAAACTGGTCAAATTAAAACAGGCAATATATGATGTATGCAAACTATGGAGTTATTTGGGCTCTCAGTAAATTGTAATTGAAGAACAAAATGATAAAATCCCTTTAGAATATAACTGGACAGTGCCTCATAAAGATGAGATTGCTGTTTGACCCAGCACTTACACATCCAGGGAAATTGCACACCCGTACCTTTCTATATGAATACACACAAACTTCATTCGAATATTTAAAGTACTTTCATCAATCATCGCTGAACTTCAGAAACCAGTGAACAAACATATACACTCTTAAAGGACCACAGTCCTCAAAAACAAAAGGAAGCATCCTGTATAAAGAGGAAAAAAGGGGCACAGATGAACCCAAACCACTTCTTTAAGAAAAATGAGCCAGACACGAAAGAATAAATGCTGCATGGTCCCATCCATACAACATCATTAGAGAGTAAAAATATCCTGTTAGTAAAGAGATCAGTTAGGCTTCTGTGAGGCCAGGAGACAAGGGAAGAAAATTGATTAACCAAGAGAAATGAAAGTACTCTTTGGAGTGATGAGAATAATCTGTGTTTTAATTCCTAGAGGGTTCCATGTTGCATAGCTTTGTAAACAATTGCACCAACATGTATAAAGAGAACATTTTCTTGTATATAAGTTATATAAAATACAGAAATGGTTTCAGATGAGAGGGGACTGGAATGATAAGAGCTGTTGAATGGATCTTCACAGTTTTTATCATGCCTACAGAAAGGATTGATGAGTTTTCTAAAGTATCTCCAACATAACCTACGCCCACATGTTCATCTGAAAGTGTTTTTGTGCTGCCATGAGTGGGAAAGTGGAAGAGCTTCTGAGCACGTGAGCAGGTAACTTTGCACATCTGAGATAGCTCTGCCCTGTCTCTGCCCTTTGCATATGGACACCCAAACAAAGAAGAGCTCACTTCACTCTTGCTCCAGCAACTTCTGCTGATAGAGAGGTAATCTACCAAGCCTACAGCATACAACCTCCTCCTTCCTTTTCATTCCTCCCACAGTTACCTAATATATCAAAGACCCAGCATCAACCCAGATGCTTATTAAGCACCTATGATTTACAATGCACTTGAACAGATACATGAAGATGTTTTCTCCTCTTAAAAGCCAAGAATTCAATTAGGTAAAGGAAATATGTATATGAAAAGATAAACCAAAATGTAGGGCAAGATACAAAAGGTGTCACTTAATTGGTACAAGCAATTACTGTCATTCAAAACACAAGTGTTCCATCGTAGAAAATAATTCTTCCTATTATCATTCATTGAAAGCCTATTATCTGCCACATCCTTTGCAAGCACCATCCCATTTAATCTTCAAAACAGCTCTAAGATTTGAGTTTCTCCCTACTCACAAATGGGGAAATAGAACTCTTTAGGGATCAGTTCTTTATTCTTCATCCCACAATTGTTAATCCAAGATGCAAGCTTGGATCTACCTGGTTGCAAAGATTATTGTGTTTTGGTTTGTTGAAGTTTTTGTTTTGTTCTGTTTTGTTTGTTTTGTTTCACTTTACTTTTAGTTCTCCCTCCCTCCCTCCCTCCCTCCACCCTCTCCCTGTTTGAGTATTAATGAGCAGGCTTGAAAGTGATCAGGAGTGAGGTTAGATTTCCCATGACCCAAGGCATCTGAAGCCCTGAGAGCAAGTATGATTGGGAACAACAAAATTCGGTGTTTATTTTCCAGCTGCATCGGATCACAAACTGTAGATACAGCTACCAAATATTTCATAAAGAGTTTGCTGCATAAATACCTGGGGTTTTTTTATTCATATCTAGTCTCAAAATCAAGTCAAAGGATTTCAAAAGCAATGGCCTCTCATGCTAAAATGGATTTCCCATATTGGGAATTTTCTTTAGGTGGAATTTGGGTTGGCTTAGGTGAGATTCCCCAGTGAATTACTAAGACAGCTCTCAAGTGGTGGAGAAATGCGGTAAGACCCTCCACAAATCACACATAATGGTATTTGTATACTCTTTTATCAAAGAGGTATAATATCAAGCTCAAACCTTTAGAATGAAAATTGTCATGTGCATATATAGATCTTTAAGGACTCACACTTCCTGTTTCACCACAGGAGAAATGCCTTCTTTCACATACCCTCATCCCATGCTCTTTGTCACCTTCTGATGCTCAAACAGCTTTGGGGTAGGTAGTAAAAATATTGAATGAAGCATATACTGTAAACAAGTAAATAATTTTGAAAATATATCAGGCATAAATCTTCTTTAGTCAATTAAGGCAATGTTTACTGAGAATTCTTAAGAAGGCAGATAGGAAGTATCTTTAACTTTGCAGACTGTACCATTCTGTTGTAGCATAAAAGTAGACAGGCTATGCAAGGCTGAGAAGGAGAATAGAAATACTCCATGAAGTTCTATTTATTAAAGAGGAGTTCCCTGGCCTACCATGAGGAGATTGTGGTACACAGCCTGAGGTCAGACTTCAGGACCTCGGATAATGCTTCTAGCTGCTTAAGCTCCCAGACTCACTGTCCTTTCTGCTTTCTACCTTGTCTTCTATTCCCTATATGTTTTTCCCCCTTTGACCAGCACTTAAACTGCCCATGGATTTCCATTAGCAGCTACGGCAAAGGAGGCAGATTTATTAACTCCTCTTCTTCACTCGATATCCTCATTTACAGCCAAGTGTGTACTAGGGAACAGGGAATGAGATTAATACCCAGAATGGGGTGAGGAGGCACAAGATACTGCTTATTCTGTTCTTGGCCCACGCCACAAACCTTTCACATAGGAGCATCTCCCCTCCCCCTCCTTCTCCCTCTGTGTTCCTTGATTTCCATTTACTATGACTCAAAGCAGTACATGTTTCACTGGCCCCATATTTAATCCTGGGGTCAGTTGATTATGGTTGAGTTTGAAGTTGAATTGCTTTCCAAACACAGAAAGTAACAGGAAAGAGCTTTCATCTCCAAAGGTTCTCTCCTCCTCCATCCAGTCCCCAATTCACCAAAGGCATTGTACACCATTAACTTGCCTTAAATTTTCTTTTGGATCTTTTACTGGTTCATATTGCTTGGATTTTTATCACTCTCTTGGTATGGCAGCGATATAATCAGTCAAGCTACCAATGTTTCTAAAGCCGAGGATTGTGGGTGCCATCCAAACTAGACCTCATTCTCAGAGCAGAACTATCGGATGTGTACAGTATCAACCACTGATGTTGAGGGCTGAAAAGTCTCACATAAACTGAGCAAATATTAGCCATGTTAAACAGCTTCAACCTGTGACTTAATCAAGCCACTTAACAGTTCATGGGGCCTAAAAGGGACCATTCAGTAGCCACTCTTAAATTCTCTCTAGTGTTCACACTACAGAACTGCACGAGAACCAAGCCTCCTGATGGATTTTCAGTATGCTATTAACATAGAAAGAGGTTCCTTTTATTAGGACAGAATAAATATAATAAAACTCTATATCTGCTCTATTACAAAAGTGAGGGTACATTGAAGTCCCTGGACACATAGCTATGTATACCTGACTCATTTGGTTATCTTCTTTTCCACTGCACAAGAGCAAAAAAAAAAAAAAAAAAAAAAAAAAAATGTGTTCTGATCAGGACAGAGCCTCTGATTTTTAGCACTTTTCTCCCAACAAAATCCTATGGCTCCTAGGCCAGAAGCCTGTTCCTGGGTGTGATGAAAACTCCATGTGTTCCACTATCTGGTTCAGAGCCCACTACCATTACCCACCCACACAAGATGCAGGGGATGTAATCTTATCTACAAGCTCTTCCTAGCATTCTTGGTTTGGGTACCCAGAAAGGATGAAAATGAACGGCCCTGCATACTGGCCCTGAGTAATGGGCCTTCAGAAACCCAGAGTATTAGACAAATACATCAGCTAGGAGATATAACACCGAGGGCCAGTTGCACAGTATCGGCATTTTTAACTTTCATTCCAAAGTGACTGCATGATAAGGGGATACAATTCGTACTTTGAATTCAGGATGAGAAGATCTTTTTAATAAAACTGTTTGCTTTGTAGCTATACATCATTTCCTACCCAAATGCAAAACAAAGCCTCTATCTTTCCCCCTCTCTCTTCAAAACATCTATAATGATAGATTTCCATTGTATTTTTTTTTCACTCCATGAATGAATTTTTCAAGCCAAACTCTGGTCCCAGCTTGTTGATGGCACCAGGAGATTTCCAAGAGTCTCTCCTCACACAGAAAGCAGATTGCAAATCCAGACAGACTGGGAAGGAAGCTGTTTGAGTGAATAAGGAGAGCTGGGCCAGAGTCTCCCATGGTGGCATGTGTGAGGCTGGATGAATGGGATAGCACTCAGGATGTTCGAAAGGCAGGCTCCTTTTCTATTAACCCTGGCCTGTTGTGCCAACTTGCTAATGAGTGGACGTGCACTGCTGTTCATTAGCATCTTTATGGGACTTCATATTTGCAGTGCACATTACAAACTGTATTTGTTAACCTCACAACGTTCTGAGACCATCATCGTCAACTAGCTCTTACAGAGTAGCCCATCTTCTAGTCATGCAAGTGTACGTGCGGCACTAAATATGAACAATTACAGAGTCCCAGATCCAATACTAACAAAGACATATGATGGGGGTTGAGGTAGGAAGTGTACCCTGCTGCTATGTGACAGCTCCACAGTCTCACTGACTTCCTTACAGCTATCTTCTGCCATGTCCTCCAAACCCTGTTTGAGTGTATAATTGTTTTTCTTTATTAATATGAAAATCACTTTTTTATTCTCTTTGTACTAGTCCTTTCACATTTTGACACACACAGCCTATCTTCCCTGCAAAATGTTGTGTGTATGTCCATTTCCTGTCATCATGCAAAACACTAACCATCATGGCATCATACTTAGCAGCCACTCCAGCCTGAACAACATTTTCCTGCCTTGGCCTTTCTAAATCACTGCATGTCCCCACTTTGCACACTTGGTGTCTCCTCGGGTGTCTTCGACTTTTCTTCTGCTCTACACATGTATTGACAATATGCAAATTATGCTTGGATATGTAGCACCATTTTAGGCCTGTGGTAGTTACTCCTGGTTCTCCGTGAGTAAGAGGCAAGGTCCACAAGCGAAATCACATTGGTGGGTTCCTGATTAAAAGAGGTAGCAAACCCACAGAGCAGGTATCATTGCACATACACACACACACACACACACACACACATTCAGAAAACAAGTAAAGACCACAGTAAAAGTTTTGTCTTACTACAATGTCTTCCATTCTAATCTGGTTTTTGATCTGGCGTCAAACATCGTATTTAAACAGTTTCCCGGTATTCTTTATCTTTCACCGACTTGACATGTTTTTTTCCCCACACTTTCACATGCTGTAGGTCTCATTGTTTTTAGAATTTCCGTAATTATATTCCCACAAGTGTGGCCCAAAACTATTAAATGAAAATCTCATCAATAAATACTTCCTAGTTTTAAACTGCACCCCTTCTCTACCTGCCCATGATGTGGGTCACCACTTTGCTCAGAAACATGCCCACAGTCACTGGAGAGCCATTTCAGTTACCACTTTGAATGTCATGCTATAACAGTTTGTTCTTAAGTAACCCTTATTTGACTCAGGGATTAGTCTTGTCAAGGTTGTTATATCTAACTTCTAAGTTAAGCTTTATCATAGGGCGATATTATCTCAAAACTGTAATGTGGATAGGATCATCGTTTTTTTAGGTCAAAACTCAGGACCTCAGAATGGATTTCACTTGGACAAGAAGGGACTCCTTTGTTAATTATAGAATATTTTGCAGATTTTTTTATATGCTAGAATCTTGCTAAGATTTTTTCTTAATTTATTTATTCTAATATTTGTTTTCATATCATGAAGTAGATGTGATATACCCTTATTTTATTATAAAGAAAAATGGGATTCATTTTGATTAAGCAACTTGAACCAGCTCCTAAATAATAGCATTCAGATATGAATGAAAGTTACACAAGACTCTTAACTCTTGTAATTGAGAGAACTATATAGCTGGCTATACATGGCTATTCTACATGGTAGAATTCAACCACATCACTGCTTAGATACATGAACAATTTATCCAATTAAATCAGTCTAAGCCAATATATAATGCTATAGAACACAAACATGCCAACAAACACACCACAGGAAGGAGTTGTGAATTCTAGCACAAAAATGTAAAACATGCACTTGGTATGCCCTGAAGTCCAGAGAAACTCCTTTCTTATAGAATGCTGCCACCTTTTCAATTTTTATTTTGTTTATTAGTTCTGTATGAAAGGAGACCACATCTACTATGTCTACCAGAAGATGCCCAAAGGTTGCATGTTGCTTGGCCCACTGGGATGAATGATGTTTTTAATTAAGTATTCTGGTCAAAACTTCCAAACTATGTTCTGTATAGCATGTATGTATCAATAAAACTGATGAAATCCCAGAGGAGCTAATCTCCAAGAGAAAGAGTTGGCTGGGTTGAGTCTCTGCTCCTGTTGTTTTATTCTGTCCTAGGCAAAGAACACACTTGTACAATTTATAAATCATCCATATCAACACAGAGAAGAGCAACACTTTCATACCCATACCAACTAACTTCTTCCATGCAATGATCGTATGCCCCTGCCATCTACCCCTGTCATCTACCCGTGCCATCTAACCATGTTAAGACTTGTCCTGTTATTCCTTATAAAACTGGATGCAAATAGCAGATGCCAGCAAGCACAACTGACCTTAAACACAGATACCCACAGAAATTCAAACACTGTCACCGCCTACCCTACCACCTCATGTTTCTGCTTAGCTCCTCAGCTTAGCCTGGCACCGCTAGCTGTCCCTCTCACACTTCACTTCAGGCAAGACCAGAGAGAGGAGCAAGTCTTCTCTGAAGTTCCATGAAGTCATAGAAGAATTATGATTGTGTGAGGTGCCCAACCACGAATCAATCAGCATGGCCAAAATAATGCAATATTCTGATTGGTTAAGCCTCTATCCCAAACTCTATTCCAGTTAAGTGAACACACATGTATCAAGCATATGGAATGGATTCTTCTACATGAAGAAAAATTTTGTTGCCATCAGTAAATGTGAAGAAGTGACTAACTACCAATAGTCAAGGATGCTAATCGATAGGAGAACACCTGGTTTCAATCCTCAGTACTTTCCCTTCCCGTCACCTGGGGTTCACTCTAGTATACGAGATACTCTATCAGGGACCCTCATCAGCCTTTTGTGATCTTCCTCAAACCATCTTCAATCTGCCCCACACAGAGCCATGGCCATGATAACTGAGTGTGGTGTTTCTAATAAAATGGCAAACCTCAGGACAGAATTCTTTTCTTTCCAATCTTGTCCTACCTAGTCCTCCTTTAATCCCAGCACACGCTCAAATCAGGCATCTCAATGACTCATAAAATACGAGCCAGAGCCATCGACTGTCACATCACCTCACATCTGGCCTCCTTGCTTACCACCTGTCTGAGTCCAGCTCATCATTCTGCACATAGTAGAAACAGAAACTGAACTAGTAAGCAAGAACCTACTTGTTTCCATCACCCAATTAGAAAAGGCACCTTGCCCCTTCCCCTAAATAAAGGTTAGCAGCAACTTACTACCCCCCAAAAAATATGTTGGATGAAATTTGCCCCTCACACTAATAGCAGAAAGCTGTCATGTGTAGGGAGAAAAGAAGGGAGGAAGGGACAAAAAAAAAGAGAGGAAGAGAGAGAGAGAGAGAGAGAGAGAGAGAGAGAGAGAGAGAGAGAGAGAGAGAGAGAGAGAGATTGAAGCCACAGTTCCTCCTCCACTATAGCACTTGGCTATATGGCCCTTGACCTTGTACTTGGAAAACCAATCACGTGGAGCTCAAGCTGCCAGACATCACCTGCCTGGGTTCGTGTTTCTGACTTTTGTCTGAGTTTCTATTACACAAATGCCACCAATTCTGTCCTTCCAAGATTGAGTTGAAGATTGTGCTGCCTAGAAATCCAAGGGTAGAGCCTCACCTCTCCTGTTCTCCAGCGGGGGACCTGGCGCGGGTCTCCAGCACACCCCCGCACTGGGAATGTTCCTCAGGAGCAGATCAGCAGCAGATCTGAAGCAGATTTTCGCCGATGCACACTCTCAAGCCCGCTGGCCTTCCGAATCAAAGGTGGAGTTATAAACTCGAGAAATTGACTGCAGGCCTCTCTTTCTAGCATGGCTTATGAAGCTGAAGCATTTCATTTCTTTTAATAAGGTTAAAAATAGTTACAAGTGAAGCATTGGAATAGGGCCTTGAAAGAGCAATGTGGTGCATCTGTGATTTGGACCTGCTCGATGGTTTACAGCCCTGCCTATTAAAAAAGCCAGGCCATCCCAATTTCTGCTCTGACTCAGGAGCTCTCCAACAACAGTGCTTGTGAATGTTGTTGGTTCTGGGTCCCAGAACCAGGGATGGGGCCCACCAAACTGCTGCTTGCAATTAAAGAGGCTGGATTAACTACCTGTTGACTGGTTTCCCATTAAAGACAGCCAGGGCATGCAGAAGAGTTTTGGCAAAATAGGAGAGCTCAGCCTAACTCAGGGCCCCTTTAAGAAAACTGAATTAAAGGGGCAAGTCTATACAGATGGAAAGAGAAAAGCCCATTAAACCCGTACAACCTCAGAACAAACAGAGAAACTGAGGCAGAGATCACACCCAACGCCTCAGTCTCCTGCCCTGGTTGAGTATTACAATCGTTCTACACACTTTGTATCCCGGGGTGAAGGCCCCTACATCCTGCTGTAATCTGAAAGGGAGTGTGATTATAACACCCCAGATCAAAAGATGGCAAGGATCCTGGCCCAGTGCCAGACAGTCATGGCTCCTGATAGAACTACTAAATCAGGTCCGATTTGGATCTGAGAATAATAATGCAATTAGCCAAGACGTGACAGGAGCTGGATTTCACAGTAAAGGCTGTGCTAAGCAGCCATTTAGCATCAGGAGAACAAGACCCCTTTCTTCAGCCACCTGCGGTCACCACCACCCCCATACACCAGCACTCCCTCCCCCCTTGCAACTGGTTGAAAGGGAAAAATTAAGCCCAGACCTCCACTAACAGGCAGACAGGGAGGGGACGAAGGACAGACCCGTCATTCAGAGGCCTCCAGAGGACACTTTGACTTGGCTCAGGAAAGAATAAAAGACCTTACTAACTACTCAGAACTTTTCAAAGCCAGGCTCTGACTACTTAGTTAATTGGCAGAGTGAAAGGCGTGGAGGCGATCAGAGGTGGTGGGTGCTATCAGAAACAAAGGAGAGAAGGACCGGAGGGCATTGCCAGCCCCCGTTACTAAAGACTCCCGAGACTTTCTAAAGTGCAGTTTTGGAAATCATGCCTAAGCTCACGCGTCTGTGTTGTTATAATCTTGAAGACCTTCCCGACCTTGCTTTATCCCTAGACAGACAGACAGACATAAAACCTTCATATTTGAAAGGGACTCTATTTTCCTCACTTGGTAGCAGAGCAGAGAGACGCTCATGGAACTACTGATATGATCTCTCTCCTTGCCAGCCACCGAGGTAGATTGAGGTGGAATTTGAGAATTAGGTAACATTTCAGATTTTTTTTGTATCAGTTAAGCTGTTTGTCCGTTCATCCTTCTGAGGATTGAGTTCTTTACAGATCTACTGAACTCCTGGGTGTGTGTTCAGATATAATGATGGAAGTGTTTAGTTTTAACCAGTTGCCATAATGTTATCAAAACTTTTAAACCTTCAATGTATATGTTTCCCCTGCCAACTTATTATGTGGTAAAATTTAATCCACACAAAAAGGGGGGGGGGGGGAGAGGAAGGGATGGGAGGAGGGAGGGCAGAAGGGAGGGAGGAGAGGTTCCTTTCTGCTATCTCTTTAGAACTCCATGTTCAAATCATATTTGAAAAGGTTAAAAAGAACAAAATAAACTGGTTAAGCAGAGTACTAACTCTTGAGAAGCAGAGCCACATACGAATGGGAGGCCAGCCTGAGCTCCCAGAGGACTCCATCTCCAGACGACATGCACAGGTCACCCGACATGTAATGTGATTCTCTCAACAATATGGAAGAACCAAGATCCCCTCAAGTTGAGAGGATGACCATTTTTAGACAGATGCTCTTCTAGAAAAACAATTAAGGGCTGTGTACAGGCTATCGTCTAAAATATATCTATTGACTTATATTCAATAACAGGTCTCATATGCAGAAATAACTGTTTGTTACTGGTGAATAGCTATCATTGACCACGAATCAAGTCAAACTAGCATGCTTCAAATGTTCCCTCTGTGAATAAGAACATTCTATTATGTTTGTGAGTATATGCATGCCCTCTGTTGATTTTTGGTTGCATTTTAAACCATTGAGGGTAGAGATAATGGAAACACCTACAGGCCCCTAGCTGCAGAAGGCTTAGCAGCCACCACCACAATAGCCCTTTAGGCTCCCCTCTTCTTAGGAGTATTTGGTTCAACCACTGAGAGCAGGATAAACCCCACCTGGCATCTTAATGACCTTTGAGCATTGGCAGATGGCCCTTTTATGATCACAGATTAGCAGTACATGGTTGTTTGTTAATAGCCAATAGCAGGTGCCAGTGGTTGTTTACACATCTCTTTGTGGGTGTTTCTTTATCTTCCTAGGTGAACAAGAAGCTGACTGCCGAGGAACCTGCTGTCTAAGTGCTCTTTGTGTCTATGCTGCTCATGACACGGCCCAAGCCCCATAATAGGGTTTTCAGAGACTACCTCAGTGACTTACTCTCTTCTCCTTCCCTTGTTTCTTCTCTCTTCCCTCCCTCACTCCCTCCCTCTTTCTTCTCTTTCTATCCTCCACTCTCCAGAAACAGGAGAATGCCCGGTATTATTAATACAAATGACTAAATAAATAAATATGTAAATAAAACACAGCCATAAAAAAGTTAATTAATAATCTGGGGGAGGGGGCACTAGGAGGTAGAGTCACTGCCAAATTCTTCTGTCTATATTCATCTTCCTGGGTAAAGAAAGGGAATCCCCACCATTAGCCTCAGCTGCTGACAGGCTACAGGCCCCTTGGGGTTGCAATCCCAGAAGAAGCTAAGAAAGCCAACCATAGATTTGAAGCAAGGAAGGGCCAGGAGTTCAAGTGTTCTTTTCCCATCCAAGTCTAAGAGGACAGGGCTGCATTCATAAAAAGTAGTTGAATGTTCATCCTTTCATTCCAATATGTCTATTATAGGTTCCTTACAAAATATAGCTCAGGAAATTGCAGGCAACTCACTTTAAAAAAAAAATTAGAGATCTCCCAAAGGCCAGGTTTGTCATAGGAATGAATAAAAAAAATGGACATTTTCAGAAAAAAAATTGGATGGGTTGATGGACTTCATCTGTGTTTTGACAGAATTGTTCGTTTAAAACAAATCCTATTTTCAGCTCTGAAAAAGCTGTGTTTCTCAAGTAAATATTGCATCTGTGGGGTTCTCATTGCCGTTTGGGGCTAATCACATCTTGTCAGGGAAGCAGATTAAATATCTATAAAGAGATCAAATAACAAAGTCAAATTTGAAAGTAGCTTCTTTGTTTTGGCTTCTCTCAGAAAAGTGTGACTAGCCATTCACCTGACAGAAGGGTGCTTGTCTGGCAAGCTTCAGTTCTGTGGGTGGCTGGGTTCTCTTTCCTCTTGGTCAAGTCTCCAATCTTGGTCAAGATTGTCACTGAAGCTTTTACTTTGGCTCAGTCCTTTATGCTGTGGCTCAAAGGTATCAGGATAATAAAGAAAACGAAACTCAAGGTGCTGAATTTCAGGATCTCTTAGGCAATCTACCCCTGCCCCCACTTCAAACAGGAGAGAGCTGAAAGAGAGAAGAAACCCATGCATGGTCCACAGGGAATCTTAGCAGACACAAACTGGGGCTTCCTATCAAGCTGGATATGAAAAAACAGGGAGTTCTTTTTTTCTGGTGAGCACATACGAATTAGGAGAGCAGTGCATAATAGCAAAGGAAAGACCAGAAGAGCACTCCAATGCCCAGAGGGTTTGTTTGAAGACAGGATCTGGCTATATTTCCCAAGCTTATCAGTTCTTCAGCAGGGTCAGACATGCTTCATCTTGTAGCTCCACTGCTACCAGGCAAGGATGCTAAACTACTGTTGTATAAATGCCACCCCCCCACTCCCCCCTGCCAGAGTCATAGCCACACCTCACCTTAGAATCACACTGAGCTCAAAAGATAACATGGAAAATCCATTGCTAATTAGACTGTTATGTTAAACCGCTTTCACTTAATTTTATGAGTAGCATAAAGTACATAAAGAGAAGACACACAGGACTGCTGGTGACCTTTAATAGTGACACATGACAATTCACATACTTCTTTAACTGATTGCCTGAAAGCCTGAAAACTGACCTTCTCTGCACTTGATCATCTGACGTGGGCACTTCTAAACAGGACGGATTTATTGTGTAAATAGTTCCTTACCTACTTAACGACTTCAGCCTTATCCTTTAAATGTAGGTGGGAAGCAAGAAATGAAATCAATTAATAGCTGGAGTATGGAGATGTTGATAGAGTTAGCTAATCCCTTTCTTCTAGTAAGTCCATTGAAGAGTCTACTCATCCCAAGATGCCTGGACCCCAGTGGCAAAAGACCAGCAAGCATGGTCCAGAAGCCAAATTCAGCCCAGTGCTTATTTTTATAAACTAAATGTGTGGGGTTTTTTTTCACAAATTTAAATAGATTTTTAAAACAAAAATTACTACTATTTTCATACAAAGGTTACAATAAATCCAAGTTTCATGGCCCACAAATAGAGCTTTTCTAGAGCCCAGTCCCATAACTGATTGAGTTTGGCTTGTAGCCACACTCAGAGTCTAGTTGAGGAGCTGTATGGCTTGTGAGTGTTTGCACACTGAGCAGATACTGGAAAGAAATGGCAAGGCTGATGTTAGAAATGGCTTTGCTGCACACACAAACCTAGGGAGATCGGCAGCACTGGATTCAACGAGAACGTGTTATCTAGGATGTAAAGCTCTCTGTTCTGGTAGAGAGCAGTTGTGTTTGAAATTTTACTGAAGGGAGACTGCTGGAGGAAACCAGGTCCCATGTCCGACATTTTCTCAGTGTGTTATAATTGGAATGGTTACTGGGATGCCTCTGTGTGTTTGGAGAGTATCCGTGAGCACTGGACATTTCCCAGCTCAGGTCTGTGGGTGATCAGCAATGCGACCCTGAATGAGTCCCAGAAGTCCCATTCTCAGCACACCTGAGGGAGCATGGCCACCTCCTGCTTATAATTTATCTTCTATGGTGCTTTTCTTTCCGGGCTTATTTTTAAGGCTTGTGATACAGTCACGGCTAGGTCGCATTTTTGAGGAGCTTTTCTCCATTGACTCCTTCTTGAAGGACTGTGTATCTACTACCATATTTGGTCCATTTGCTCTTGAGACCCATGTCTTATCCAAACTTTGTTTGCCATCAGATGTATGTATTAAATATTGATTTAAAGTTGTCTCCTTCTCCTCTTCTTCCTTCACCTCCACCTTCTCCTTTCTCTCCCTGTTTCTTTCTCCCACCTTCCCTTTCTTTTTACCTTACTTTAAGCAGAGTTTGAAAATTCCCATCGCAGTTCCTATGTTTCCCATAACAAATCATATCATGTCACTGTGACAATTTCCTTCCTGTAAATTAAAGGTATGAATGGCCACCCTGAATTTACTTGAACTCAGCAGAGTGTCAGGCATTTAGAGTGCCAGGCATCAATAGACAGAGCTATAGATATGGATATATTTAATCCCCTTTTAGGTTATGCTTTCTGCTCTGTGGTATAGTGACAATAGCTACATAAAAAGTAAGTGTTCACCAGACACGTGAATAAACCAGATGTTTACTCATTTGTCTGTATAATTGTTCTGGCGGAACACTTCATCCTACAAAGATCAGGCAACCTTCCAAACTCAAACCATCTCAGGACGAATGACCAGAAAGCTCATCATCTTGTCTCTGTGATCAGAAGGCTTCCCAAATGTGCTCACTAACAAACTCTTACATATCTACTCTAGTTCCCTAAATAAGCCTGAACCTCTGTCTCATTTTGACTCTTTCTGTTGCTGCCTTTCTGATAAAAGTGCTCTTTGTGACCTTCATTAGTCCAAATAACATGGGATTAAGGGCCTCATCAGAATCTTACCTAATTCGCATAGATGGTACTTGGTGTAGTGTATGTTTTTATCTTCTCCTTCCATTCACTAATCTTTGTATGCCCCAATGATATCTTTATCTTTGTAAAATGGAAAATATGTACAGAAACTGTGGAAGCTAGATGCATGGTTGATAACTGTGTGCAGGAATGGGAAGCTTCTTGGATGGTCAAATAAGGAGAGCCCAGAGATAGACCCTCATCTTGGATATATAGATATGGAGAATGCCAGTGTCCCCTAAACAAAAGACACAGGAGTCAAAGATGTCTGGCATGCAGGACACTCAGACTGTGTGTTTGTGTGTATGGTTGAGTACATAATACATCAATAGAAACCATAATATATAAAAACCAGATGTATGGGTAATGTAATAGAAGGTAAAAGGTAGGATTTCTGGCAGGGAATTGAATGGTAGGAAGGACAAGGCAGTAAAGTGGACAGAATATTGGGGGAGTAAGTAGTCCTCTTCTTCACATTTTAATGACCAAGAGGCAGAGGCATAGCTAGAGTTGGCAGGAACCTCACAGTGACACTGTAGCAAAGCCCAACACCTCTTGTTAAACTCCTGTCTACTTACCTAGGAGCAAGTAGATGCTTGTCTCATGGTCCCAAGTGTTTGTAGCCTGGCTCTCCCTGCCCCCGGGAAAGCAGGATGTTATATTTCCCAGCAGGGAACACTCAGGGAGATTTTGATGGAATTTAAAGAAGGTACCCAAGCATCATCATCATCAACCCATTAGTAAAGTTCCGAATTTGAGAAATTAAGAAATTAAATAAAACCAATAATGAAAAGGATTTATGAATGTTTATGTTTCCATGAGAAAGAACTATTTCCCACTCATTAGAAAAGTAATGCCCTCTGTGACGTTGGCTTCAGGGAACAGCCATCTCTGTCTCCATGCTAGATTGTGAAGATTATTTTCCAACATGTTGCTCAGACTCACCTTCTCTTTGGCTGTAAAGTCAAGTCACTTGTATCCTGCTCCCATGGCTCCTCAGAATGCATCCACTATAAATCCTTGATGTAGTTGGACAGCTTTTATTTTTCTCTTTTATTTCAACACATGGAAATGTGTGTCTATGGAAGCCATGATGTTTCTTAACAACGTAACATGTTCAGGTTTTCTGAGGCATTACAAATTCTTCCACCTCTGTTCTTGACAAAATTTAAACTTTTCTGGACACTAAGGGTAAATAAATATCAAACAACCAATTCTCTCAGAAGTCTGTAAATTGCCAGGGTACTTCTCAAGTACTGAACCCAGTTTGAAAATAAACTGAGGGAGCATTCGGTGTCTGAATCTTTGTAGACTGTGGTGTTTCTCACTTTCCATGAATGCAACTGTCTGAAAATCTGATGAAATAGAACTTTCAGAGTTTTGCCCAACTGTCTCATATGAAATCTAAAAACACTAAAGTATATAAACGCTTAGCAATGAATAGATGTTACTAGTTTCCATATATTGTGTTTTCTATTCATGTATATTTGTGTGTGTATATGTGTGAGTGAGTAACTGAGTGTGTGTGTGTGTGTGTGTGAAAGAGAGAAGGAGAGAAAGTGAGGGTGAGGGAGAGAAAAAAATTGATTACCCAAGTGCTATGAATCTGAGAATTTCTGCCTACTCTTTGACATCTCATGTTCATGCTTCTGGGACAAGTCCTTAGGTCTCCAGATAATATATTTTCAATGAGGACACTGGTTGTCAACCACATTGTAAGCTATAACAACAGCCCTGGGCCTGCCTGTATTTATTGCTTAGCAACGCTTGGCAACTAGTGAGTGGTGTTGTTTCCTTTTGATGCTTCACAGTAGCACAGTCAGGTTGTGGGTGTGTGTGTGTGTGTGTGTGTGTGTGTGTGTGTGTGTGTGTGTGTGTGTGTGTGATGTCCCACAGCTTTGTCTGCTGGATGTGGGGTGCTGGTATGGACTAAAGCCGTCCTGGATAGGATGTTCATTGAACTGTTCAAGGGGGGATGATTGACGCTGGGTAAAGTGCTTTTATGCAGGACTTTGGCAGGTCAATATTGGATTATTTCCCAAAAAAAATGCTATCCAAACCTAACCAATGCACTACTGAGCAATGTGGCAGTCTGATCTAGAAGGCCAATGGATGCTCAGTGCCATTCACTGGTAGCTGCTGGCTTGTCCTGTTCATTCCTTTGTAAGGCTCCAGGGCATTGATTAAAAACAGTGCTTTGTGCTTGTCAAAATTAGAAAACCATCGCTTTTTTGCCTTACAAAAATAGCTCACATTGGATTTCTTCAGTCTTCCTGAATATTGGTAAAAGTTCCACCTCTATAAGCTATGGGTTTTAAAGCCCAGAAGTCACACCAGCAAGCATCAAATAACTTCCTAAAGTACTTTAATGTGTATAATGTGTTAATGAAAGCACATATAATTCAAGTATTATAAGCCAGATTTGTCATTCTTGGCATGGTTTATAGAAGAACTCAGCAATGGTTTATTGTGTGATAGGATTTTTGATATGCTTTAATGATAGCAGGCTAGGACTGTTCTCTCCATTTGGCTTGAAGACAGAATGGTCATTCATGCTCTGACCAGCTGACCTTAATTAAATTCCTGGGCTTCTTGCAATCTTGGTTTCCTTTTGAATGTACTAGAGATTCTAACATCTGGCTGCTACAAAATTCCACATGATCAGAGAATGTGTTTCATGAAACAATATGAGAAATTGGCAGATGCTTACTTCCATGGACATACTACCAAAAAGGTATTGCAGATTAATGTACTTATCCTTGCGTCTCTATTAAAATTACAACCTTGTTATTAGGAAACATCAACAGAAATATGAAGGCTACCTGTATATCTGCAGCCTAGGAGTAAAAAGTCAATAGATGACACTGAAGTTGAAACACTGGAATTTTTCTCTCCAAGTAAATGTTGAGTTTGTAATTGTTTTGAATAACAAGACACTCCAAAACACAAATGAGGGGACTCACTGTATAAGAAAGTTCACTGTCAACCCTAGGACCCTGTTTAATCTCCAGTGCCAACAGAGAAGAGAACTCAGTTTTGCCAGTCCACACACACACACACACACACACACACACACACAGAGAGAGAGAGAGAGAGAGAGAGAGAGAGAGAGAGAGAGAGAGAGATGCATACCCTCATTTTATATGGGTACCTGTGGAAGTCAAAAGAGGGCATCTGATCACCTGAATCTGGAGTTCCAGGAATGGGTGCTCTGCAAGAGCAGCAAACATTCACTTGCAAAGCCATTCTCCAGCCCTATCCTTAACATTTGGGGGGCATTCTTTCTTCCATGTTCAGATGTTCCTTTTCCCATGGAATTAAATAAAATCACTTTCTAGCAGGTGTCATATGCTGGTAGTTATCCACCTTCAAAAATTTTAAGGCCAAAAAAATGTATTAATAAGTGTCTTCAGATAAAATCAGACATGTTTCACGTTCTACTCCTCTAATAGGATGCTTTAACCTTTGCAAAGTATGGGTTGAGCTTCAGGTATGTGACAACACAAGGCTAGATCCAGGGTTCAGGTGGACAGAGACTTAGGGTGCATAAATAAACAAGGAATTGCTGGCTCAGCACTGAGAATGTCTTACTTGACTCACATCAGTCCCAGCCTGGCAAGCTTTGAAATATGAAGATGGAGTCATAGTCTAGGTGTCTTCCAGAGACTTGAGTAGAACAGAGAAGCAACAGCTATCATTTCTACAAAGACGAGGTGTGAGGGGGAAGGTACAAGCTCCTGCACTTTGTAAAGTATAGAATGCACTAATACTAATGTGAGTGGGGTGGAAGGTTAGCAGTTCTTAAGGGTATAAAATAAAATGGAGAAAGTTAAGAGAAGGAAGGTGAGTGGTTAGGAGCAGTGTTTTGAAGAGGCCAGTCTTAAAGTTGCTATCAACAGATTGGGTAAGCCTTTCGAATCAGTTTTCACTGTGTCAGCAGACGCACTGCCCCTGTCATGTGCATTTCTGAGCCTTTCCTTACCTTCAGGAGCACGTTTCCAGGGGGTGAAATTGACACCATACTGTTTCCCGTTATGTCCCACACTTCTGAGCATTGTCCCTGTGTTTCCAATAGTGGGAACCTGGAAACATAAAAGAACAATGTTAGAGTTTCTTAATTAAAAATAGAGGAGGGAGAAAAAGCCTACAAGATTTATTATTGTGGATACTTCCAAAAAGGTAGCTAAAGTTTTCTGGAGGCCTCGTTAGTAGCTATCCCCCAGCCACTGGCATCTCTTTCCTGAAAGTCTCCACCGCAGATGAAGCACACCGGGAACGCTGATGATTTCAAACTTCAGACTTTCTTTTAAAGTAATAACTTTAATTCACTCCTTTCTGGCATAAACTTTTTCATCCCATTATGTCAAAAAATTGTATTATCCATCCATTTGTCTGTCAGAACGTCTCCCTGTGGGGCGATAGACTCCTGGCTTCCCCACTCTACGCCTCCCTATTACATCCTGCTATCAAGAGTCACAATTTTCCACGGAAGTCTCTGGTGACTTTTGACAATGTTTTACAGAGAACTGCACCAGGAACCGCAGAGTTAAAGGAAGTCTTCCATTCGGGCAATGAATATGTAATAGTCATTACAGTGTCGGGCTTCCAAAAAGTGTAAGGTTCATTAAGTCTTTCCAAAGCACAGACGTCCGTGTAGCTTTGAAGGAACCTGTCTTCACAATGACATTAGCAAATGGCACGTTGAGGCCGAGAATATTAATATTGTCCATTAAGGAACAAATTTGTTTAAATGTTGTATAGCTATATGCAGATGTTACTGATTGAGAAATAAATAAAAAGTGAACTGTTGTCCAGCTTAGTATGTAAATTCCCTTTTGCTTATATATATATATATATATATATATATATATATATATATATATATATATATATATATAAGAATGCTTTTTGCTCCTAAATTCCTTCACATTAACAAGCAGGAGTGTAACTAATATATAAACTAAAGTCATTCTCTTTAATGAGAATGCTAAATATTTTAAAGAAATGCGCGGCTGTGAAATATTGTCAAGGGCATTTTATACTTAAGTTTAAGAACGCTTAGGACTTAACTTCTGAATTATTTAACATATTCAGCCTGGAAGCACTATTTATGTGTGTGTGTTAATGTTCTTACTTATGTTAGCTTTTCTTTGCTAAAGATTTAGGACCTTTGATTTCTGTTTATAAAATTTACATTTTTTAATCTCTTATTTCTGTGTATTTTCCATTTGATGGTAGCAACAATATCCAGAAGGAAGCTGGTTGGGGGAATCACATGAAGCTTGAAACAAGAGCTGTACATGAAAGAAATTTTTACCACACTGAGGGAATTAAGTCAACTTTAGGAACCCAAACCAAAGGTCTTGTCAAATGAAATGCCATTAGAACTAAAATGCTGGTTATTACAGTATGTACTTGGTCTCCAAGCCCTTCCCAAGGAATTGCAGGAGAAAAAGAGCCACGTTGTTCTGCATAATCCCAGAATTCCATGCAATCAGGATCTGCTGCTTTGAATTGTCAGCTTCTATTTTTCAACCACGCATTGTTTTGCAATTATTGGCCAGCCTCAGCTCCATCAGAGCAACATAAAAACACATTTTCTCTCATTTTTCTTCAATTAACCTTGATTTATAGTTCTTAAGCATAGATGGACTGCTCAAAGATTCAGAAGGGAGTCTGGGTGGAACCTCCATCAATGATGTCCAGAAAATAGACATTGACAAGCAAAGGCAGTGTGAGAGCAAATTTTATTTGAGCTGCTCTCATTAAATTCTCCTCATGTAGTTGATAATAGAAAAATAGTCCAGCTGATTTTGGATGGAAATGTATCTAAGATTTTATACTGGAAACATTTGTGATTTCATAAGAGCTACATTTGAGGAGACAGTGAGCCAATTTTAAAGCTGGTACATTTTGGGGTCTTCTGTTACTTCACTTTGTAAACAACACACACACACACATATGTGTGTGTGTGTGTGTGTGTGTATGTATGCATAGTCTATGTATTAAATATATATGCCATTATTACAATGCTACTGAGCTAAAGTGTAAGAAGCAGAGTAATGAGGCCTCTAAGGAATGATACCTCTGCTGCAGTCAGGGGAGAAACTGAACGCTTTTTCTGGACATCGATTTCCACTTTTACTTAATCCTATGTTTCCCTAACATGAGTTCCTTGGGAGTTATTACACTTACTCTGGAGAAGGGTTCCCCAATTTAATGAGCTTGGGAATGTTGGATTAAACAATATTTTATAAAATCTTGAAGTCTTTAATAAATGAGTATGCTATATGACTCCTCAATTAAGGTAAGAGCTAACCATTTTCCAAATGTTGGTTGCAGATCTCTCTGTCTGTCTATCTCTGTCTCTCTGTCTCTTTCTCTTTCTCTGCATCTTTCTCTCTTCTCTTTATGCATCTCTCTATTTCTCTCTGTCTCTCTCTTCCACCCCTACTCCCATACGTCTGAGTATATGCATACGTGTGTGTGTGTGTGTGTGTGTGTGTGTGTGTGTGTGTGTGTGTGTGTATGTGTGTGTTTCCCTAGGTATATCCAGGCTCCTTTTCCACAGAACATACTTTGGGAAACTGACTTCTTTGTATACAAGCTCAAGGAATCTAGCCTGCTGGATGTGTACTATGCTGGCAGCTCATCGTTTCAAAGAAATAAGGTTCCTTACCAGCCACACTGTAGGGAGAGACTTTTGCAAATTCATATTTATGTCCCTAATTGTTACAGTGTCTAGTGTATATATGAGCTCAATAAACAGGTGTTGAATGAGTGATTAAAGAAGTAAAACCATCTAAGTGCACTGAGCAGGGGATTGCGCTATTTTTATTTATTCCCTACTCAAAGAATCATTACTTCACTATTTCCCCACATGTCATTCCCACCCCATCTTTCTACAGAAGACATTTGTTCAAGGTAGAAGCTACGGGAAACACTTTAACTGTGTGCCAAATTAAAAAGGTAGGGATTCATTCACTTGTCTTTGTGGGCCATAAGCTGACACCCCATCACTGATTGTAGGATTTCTGCTATTCACAATAACTCTTCCTTCTATTTTCTTTGGTAGCCCCACAAACATACCAACAAAATACACAGATAACACCAATTCCACCAAGGAAAGACATAAGGAGATCTGGCTAGGTCTAGTTTTACAATTGACTAAATGACTGGGACTCTCTTGAGACTGGTACTGCTTGAACCTACTGATCATCTCTGTCACTGTCCTCTAGAACTGTTACTCCTAATCCTTGAAGAAATCTCAAGCATATGTTTTTCTTACATGTCTATATGAGATTATGTGAATTGATAGATTTAATTTCTCAATCTAAGTTAATTGTATTTTGGAACTATACTAAGATTCCTAAACAACTAACAGTATCTGATAGAGCACTGACTGGAAATATGAGTGAATGTGTTAGTATGCATAAATACCTGCCTAATGTCGCTAGCAACAATGGTTCTGAAGCTATTTAAGCATATACGGATACTTCTATGACTCCTGCAAGGTCTCCTTAAAGATGGGAACGATTCTATGTGTTCTAATTACGTTGTCTCATTATTCACTGCATAAGTTCATCTCTTAAAAAATACATTGGGAAAATATATTTTAAAAAATACTTATTAATTATTTTATAAGATATGTAGGGTGAAATTTGCATCCCAACTTCAGTTAAGAACAAAGAGCAATAAAGAAATGAAGCTTCAGTGGGTGATTTATGCAAATGAACCACCACTGTATCCAGGTCCCTACAGCAGAGCATCTCACCAGTACAAGCACCCTGGTTATCTCACTTAGAGTAGACATACCACCAATGCAAGTGTAGTGCCAAAGTTCTGAGGACACCCTTGGGATGATGATGACCAGGGAGGTCAACCAGCGTTGGGTGTAAGGTTGAGGTGTGAGATTAGCTAAGACAACCAACATTTCCTGAGCAGGCTGGCTCCAGATCTGAAGGAGAGTCTCCTCTGATATTAAGAACTTTCTAGTTTTTCTTCCTGTCCACTATGCTCTAAGAAAAGAAATGGTCTCAGACAGTTAAGTCTAACACCAAGAAGTTCCATTTGAACATGGTGGTAACTCTATACATGTTTTCAAAAACTGAGTTAAATGCTTTGCTGTTTAATCTTTCTCTCCAATGTCAGTAAAGGAGATATGGCAGAGATGGAGAAGCTGTAACAACTTCTGTCCTTTGGACTACTCCAAGTAAAGAAAACTCTGAGTGTTCAAAACTAAACATAAGTCCATGGTGATTGTGCAGAAAATAGGCCCCCAATTGTCCTCATTGTCTGGGGTCAAGTTCTCATCATAATGTATTATCATTTCAACAATCCAAATCATCTGCTAACCAGTAGCCCCCATTCAACCTACCTATAGGTCAATGGCATTCAGACCTGTGACACTGAGGCAGCTAGTGACTCAAAAAAAGCTTTAGGAGTTAAAAAAAAAAAAAGCCAACACAGTATTGGTCTATTTTTAGTAATAATGCTTTCTTAACAGTCATGTGTCCATGGATGGATTCAATCCCAAATGTCAAAAACCAAAATCTTAATAGGTCACTAATGTCAGTCAGCTGTTTAGGAACATTTCCAGAATCAGACAGTGGGGCAATGGAACCAGGTAGATTCTAGACAAAACATGGGACTGACTGTGGAGTAGTGGCAACACAAAATTATTTGCCATACAGAGTGTGACAGCTAACAAGAGTAAGAAGCTAGCTGGTAGTAAGTCAGTGTCAGGGAGGCAACAGTTAAACAGGTGGACCACCCAGCAGGCTCATGAAATAACATGACTCTAGCAGAAAAGCATGTGGCTCGATTCAGACAAGGAGGTCATTAATGGAAAAGTATCAGAGTGGGAAGTAAAACAGGGAGTGCAGAAAAGTTCACGTAGACACTCTGGTTGAAGGAGGTAGAAATGGTACCTACTCAGTTACAAGTACAAAGTGATAAGACAAGAGCATGGCTTAGCGTACAGGCTAGGGGGCAAAGTCAATGAGTAACAGCCAAGCAATGGGGTACATAGAAGTATAAAAAGGGGGCTGGAGAGATGGCTCAGCGGTTAAGAGCACTGACTGCTCTTCCAGAGGTCCTGAGTTCAAATCCCAGCAACCACATGGTGGCTCACAACCATCTGTAATGAGATATGATGCCCTCTTCTGGTGTGTCTGAAGAGCTACACTGTACTCACATAAATAAATAAATTTTTTTTTAAAAAAGTATAAAAAGATAATAGGAGCCTTTGAGTGGTAGGAGACATTTTTATTATTTTTGTTATAGCAAGAGTTCTGTAAACATAAACATTTTAAAACATCAAAGTGTATAGTTTGCAAATGTGTACTTTTATTGTATGCCTTAGAACACATTTTAAAAAATTAAAGTAATAGAGGGTGACAAAAGGAAAACAAATCTTTACCAAAGCCTATGTATGGGGACACAGCAAACTAAAGATGCCGAAATGGCCTGGCTCAGTGCAGCTTCTGTATACTATGGTACAAAGGATCCGAGAAACCCACAGTGATGAGACTTAGTGACATTTGCCTGTAACATTTGAAGAGTGCTGATCAGCAGCAGTGTTGTCCCAGGACAAATTACCACGTTGTGTCTTCCTGGGGAAGGGCACAGATGCTGTGCACCATGAGTTCTCCCATTCATTTCTTTGATGTGTTTACCCTGATGGGTACAAGGCAAACCATTCTGGTTTTCTTTTCTGACACTCTAGAAAATGCTTTGTAGACTACGGGAACCAGCCATCTCTCTGATGGACTCCTGAAATCCAAGCTCCAGAGACCGATGTAAAATCAGAGGACTCACTTATGTACTTAGAGTGATTTAGATTATATTATTCTTAAACCGAAGTTCTTGGGTCTGGATGCCCAGGTACTCTCTCCCCATGAACCTCATGATTAGAAGAACTGCATCAGAAGTCAGGAATCAGACCAGAGAGAAACTGTGGGATGATTGACATCTTAGTTGCCAGACAGGCCCATTCTCACTGTACCCTGCAGGTTACCAGGCATAGCCTCCCTTCCTCCCTCACAGTTCTGAGATGGGACAAGTTCCAATCCCTCTTTTCCCACTTATATACAAATCATTTATATAGATTTCCCAACGTTGTTATCCAGTATGTAGCCAGGTATTTTCGAGCATGAAAGAGGTCCTAACTCTGTAAAGATTTGCTTCTCTGTGCCCTAATGTAGCAAATACTGAGTTTATAGCTAACTCTTTAGAATTTCTTTTCCATATATATCTAACTTAATAGATATCTTTAACACTCAAGTACTCACAGTAGTATGTAACGAATAAAATTTATGTTTTATACATCAATCATTTTAAAGCATAATTACCAAACTCTGAAATATTGGCAGTACACAGCCAGGTATATATGTCACATAAGCCCCCAACAATCAAGTATTTCACTTGAATGTTTGAGTTGTCTAAGCTTGCTGGTAAAGTTCACATGTTACTGTGGGAACTTTATTGTAGGTGCATGTTGGTCCACATGACTGGCAAGTAGAAAAGCCTCCTCTTGATGATTACAAAATGACAATGTGAACACAGACTTTAGGGTCCTCTGTAAACGTCTACAGAACACCCAGAAGCAGCCAGGCTTCTCTGGACAAGTACTTCAGAACACTGGTCCAGAAGCCTGGGGAAGCCAGGGATCCTTAGCACGGCCAGGATTATGTGAATGATAGAAAATTATTGACCTTTGAGGAGAGAATTTAAGCAGAGGTTTCAATCTCTCCTAACTCCACTTTCCAGGAAATATCAAGTTGACACTGGAGGGTGAGATGGTTTTCTAAGCAAATAGCAGTTTTGACCCGGAAGCTTCACAGGAAGTGTGCAGTGCTGAGAGCAACCCATATCAAATCCTTACAGGAACCACACGGGGCAGTATTCATTTCCAGGAAAGAGAAACAAATAGACTACTTTGTAACAATTCACAAAATGGCAAAAATTTAAGAATCTTGGAGCTAACATTCAATTATATTTTAAAATATTGTAATTTTTTAAAACTTATTTTATTTATTTATATTCCAGTTGTTGCCTCCCCCAGTTCCCCCTCCCACAGTTCCTCATTCAATTCCTCTTACCCCTTGTCTCTGTGAGGGTGCTCTCCCTAGGCCTCCCCCTACCTACGGGCCTCAAGTCTCTCAAGGATTAAACACATCTTCTTCCACTGAGGCCAGACCAGGTTGACCCCAGCTTAATCAATGAGATGGTTTTTTTTTTGTTCAAAAATGTACATACAATCATGGTGCAAATTTAGATCAACAGAATAGAAGCAACATGCAAACATGTGGCTGCTAGAGCCCTTATTCCATGAATGGAGGATGAGTGGCCAGAAGACGAGTCTCCCAAACTGCAGTCCAGCACTTCTCTTTCCTCCAAAGTCAGGCAGGACTGACAGCAATATTTACTCTGGTAGCTGCAGAATGCAGAATGAGGGTGCACAGAAAGGGAAACAGTGACAGCCATAGTCTTCAAAACAGCCACAGCAGAGCTACCCATGTACAGACAACATCAAAGGTTGCACATGTCATTTGTAGGCCAAGAAATTGTACAAGGACAGTGTGTGTGTGTGTGTGTGTGTGTGTGTGTGTGTGTGTGTAGAGGTCAAGGTTTCCATAACCCTTGTCCATCCCTTGCTCATTACTTTGAACTTGCATTTTGAATACCAACCCTTTTCCCCAAATGTAGGCATGGACACCCATCTCGTTGCAGACAATAGCCATTTTCCTCACTACAGTACAGAGAATATAAACTTTAATGGACTCAGATTGTCTTCAGAAAGGCATATTGAGAGATAATCAGGGCAAAAGCATGTGACTCTGATTAATAGATGTCACATAACCTGAGTCACTTCAGTGTAAAACACAAATGCTGACTATATGTGGTCTTCTAATCATGTCGAAGAGTGTGTTCCTCAATTCTTTAACCAAAAGTGTACCCAGTGTCCACAGGTTGCAATTTTCTTTCTTTGTTTCTTCACAGAAGAGAAAGAAAATTTCAGTCATTTGTGAAGCAGTATAAATCCAAAGTGCTTTTAATTTTAATAACCTCTTGAACTTTCATAAAAGTAATGTGTGTTCAACAGTTTTACTCCCAGTGCCTTGCTTTCATTGATATTACAAAAGTGTGTGCATCATAACAGAGGGACATCTCTCTTCCTTTTGCATGCATAGTCTATTCATTACTCATATTTAATTCAATCACATAGTAATGAGACCAGAACCAATGGTATAAACCCATTGAAATAGAAACACCAAATTGTGCATAGCAAATAGTCTTACTGTTGGTGACAGAGGAGCCACAGAAAACAGGGGTTGTCTGAGCATCTTGTCTAGGATACTCATACATCAGGACACTTGGCACTGTCTGTATGCTCAGTGTACACAAAGAACACTGCAGTGGTTTGGGGAGATGGCACATGGGCAGAATAGCTGTTGCTCTGCAAACATGAGAGCTGAGTCTGAATCCTCAGAGTTTGCAACTTTAGAGCTCCTACAAGGAGAATCCCTGAAATATTGGGCCAACTTTGTCTGGCAAACAGACAGTGAAAGAGACCCAATCACAAATAAGGTGGAAGCCTAAGGCCACTTCATAAATGTGTGAACATGCACGCACAGGGAATGGGGGAGGGGAACACTGCTTGATTCTTGCATATTGTTAGGCAAAGATCTACTCAAATAGCTTGCCCTGGATTTTGAATTTTGTCCTTGCTTATGGAACATAGCCTATGATCTGTAAACTTGTTTCGTATTTTTTTCATTGTCTAAAAATCTAAACCTAGTTCTCAGAGCCCAAAGACAATTCTCTACAAAACAACAACAAAAACAACAAAAGCAAAAACAAAAAACCCAAAACAAAACAACAACAACAAACTAATCCTCCTCCACTGCATGAACAAGCATGCAGAATACTTCTCATAACAGATCCTCCAGGAAAGGACATTGTTCAGAAGATCAGATAAACGGAATGTTTATCTTAGAGAATGTGGTGTGTGCTGCCTTCCCAGAATCCTGTAGTTGGGTGGCTTGTCACTCTGGAATGCCTTACGGGGAAAGCGTAGCAGTGACCATGAAAGTATTTACAACGAACATGAGTGTGATGGGTTTCAAATGTATGCTCTCATTACACTCGCCCTGTATGTGCCACATTGCTTCATAGGGACAACGCTGGCAGCCTTGGACCATCCTGGCTCGCACCCTTTCGGGGAAGCAAGCCTCACAATACTGCTTTGTCTATGCTTTGGCTACAATTTGCAAACCTCATCCACCTTAGCATGCCCTAAAGGGAACCCAAAATTAGAAGCTTTATGGATTCTCCATGTCAGACTCCGTAGAGGAAGGAGAAACTGTGCTCAGATAGCTGCAGTCCACACAAATCCCCCATTAGCCCTGGAGATGATCCACTTGGAAAATGGCAATATTTTTGTATGCTAGCCTCAGAGTCCCTGCTTGAAGAATGCTTGTAGCAATGCTGCCTTTCCTCTTGGAGGTTCTTTTGAAGAATGTATGCAAGTAGGAACCAGTTTTTTTCTTCCAGAACAGCAAAGGCTATCTGTCAATCTAGTGGCAAGCCGCTCATCAGGTTCCCTCCACAAAGGGTTAGGGCAGTGAGCCCTCACAATAATGTGGAAACAGAAATATTACAAAGTAAAGGCTTATAAAATAATAAAAATTCTACTTACTTCAGATACCTCCCTATGCCTTTGGCAAAATACCTTAAGCATTCCACATACGGCGGGCATTGTCTTTATAAGATGGCACCTCATAAAATGGTATTAAATATCACCAACGGGGCTTCATATTTCATCCAGCAGGGTTTAGGCCAGGCATGTTCTATATCACACATTATTAGAATGACATCTGCTTTGCAAGTTGTGTACCCAGGAGCCTACCCGGATCACTCATTTCAGCGCTCCTTCTCAAGGCTTCTGCGCCTTCATAATGCCTAATATGTTTAACTCATTTTGAACAGAAGTCTAAAGCCTGCCACGGCCCTCTGGCCAAAACTGTAGCTGTCAGACACCGGAGCCAGCTATCAAACATTCTTCATTTGTCATTAGCAGTGATGCAGTTGTACAGAGAGAAAAAAAAAATGTGCCCAGTGTAGTGAGAGGTTGTCAATTGTTCCCTATAAAACTCCTCTTCTCAAAAAAGAATATTTCTCTGTGGAGGCCTTACCATTACATTTTGTTCCTTTCCCCTACAACACTGAATTTGTAATGCAAAGAAAATGGGGAACATATATTCATCCGAACGGCCTCCGCTGCAAGATGGATATAAGGAGAGCATTGCATGGAGGGCTACGTCGATGCAGAGCTCTCAGTGCCATCGGAGGAAATTAATAGAATCCTTCCAGAAGGAGGGAAAGGGGGGAAGGAGAGGGGAAAGAGTACCCACAGGTTTGTGCTGAGATCTAATCTGAATATCAAAGCATGAGCCTGGCAAGCTGGAATCCACGTTGAAATTACCCTCTTGCCACCAAAATAGAACAATTATCTACCTTCAGAGACATATTCTCCAACCTGGAACTTCTTCAACTGCTATTAAGGATCTTATGAATTCCTTATCCCACTGTAAATGTTGCCTCTGGAATCTGCTGCCAGACCCTGAAGACACCAGAGCCTCCCTAGACAATGACTGCCCCCTCGGGGAACACTTTAGGTTCAAAGAAACCAGTCAGGCAGTATCTGTGATGGTGTTCCTGGCAATGGCGGGCATTCCTATAGCTGGGCTCATGCCTGCCGCTAGGATCTGAAGCTCTTCACTGCCTATTTCATCTTCTGCCTCTTCCCATCTAACCACAGGTGAGGTGCCCTTATTGCAGTTCTGCTAGAAGTAACAGGGAGAGGCAGGCATGTGTGAGATGCCTTCAGGTCTGCGCCTGTGACTTCAAAGGGAGGAGATGGGGGGTGTTATGACAATGATAACACCCTGAGTTCAAAGGAGAAATGTGGTGAACACGTTTATTCCCATGGTACTTCTGTCAAGGCAGAGTTATTATCCCACTTTACAGATGGAAAAACAGACGGCTGTGCCTGAGGCCATAGGCAGGAATCAGTCCTGGGAAGAAGGTGAAGGCATTGCCTGCTTGTCCTTCCTGGATATTTTCCAAGTTCAAATTCTTTCCCTCCAATGATAGCAGCTCTCACAAGTCGGATCAGGATGGTGAAGACAACCAAAGAGCCCAAACAAATGATGTTGTCAACTCACTGTAAGAACAACAAAGGCTTAGGAGGTTATTCTGAGAGTTGTTGGGTAGAGATTTAGTCTTTGCTCACCCTTTTCTCCCAACAGCCAGATTTTGTCTTTGTCCAAAATATAATCTGCCCCCAGAGATGGGTGGCCCTCAGTCTGAACAAAAGAAGATCGGGGATGCATTTGCTGAACAAACTCTCAGTCTCTTTTCCCAGCATCCAACCTAGTTATATTCCCTGCCCCTTTAGGAAGTCTTTTCTCTTTAGGATAGGAAAAGAAGCATGTTCTCATGATTCTAATTGATGTTTGGCAAGATCCACCTAGCTGGCACTCCATACCTGTAACTCCCGGTGTATAAGACAGCTTCCAGGTTCTGGATCTGAAGTTTCTTAGTCAGTTTTCTTCCAAGTCTGTGGTTATATAATTCTATAATGTTCCTTTCTTTCCTACACCAGTTACTTCTGTAAGTTTCTACTTCATAAGCTGGATTATTGCATTTCTCTGATGTCCTTCTTCCTCCAAATACACATCTTACTACAAAACTCTGTTCTGAGAAAGGCACAGTGTTAAGGTCCTTGTAGTCAAAGCCCCACAGACAACCCCCAGGCTCCCATATCTTCAGTGCTATCCTCCTTCCCCCCAACAATTGTGTATTCAAAGCATGTGATCCTTCTAAACCTAGCAAGGGATTCCTGGAACCCAGTGGCACTGCTTTCCTGAAGGCTTGGTCAGCTTTAATATTTCCCTTATATACTTTGGCACCATTTATCCCAACTTAAAGCTGGCAAACAATTGGAACATTGAAACAGAATTGCCAATAAATAATTCCATCCAATTTAAAAACTCTACAATGCATGCAACTCACTAAGCACTAGAGGTGTTTCAGATCCCATCTCGCTCAACAAGGTCTGAACAGCTTAGTTAGAGATCAAATGCCTGAGAACTTTGGTGTCTAACGGTACAGAGCTGTAAAGTAATGAGTCCAAGGAAATTATAAGAACAGTCCAGGGTCAAACATGGACTATTTTGGACAACAGGGAGGTGATTCTAAACGTGGCTGGCATGCTGGAAGGCATTCTATGTAGCAGTGACAGCAGGATCAGGGGCTAGATAGGAATTATATCATTGTCATCAAGTCATTTGGCGCAACAGAATAGTCTTAGAGTGAGTTTAATTTTACGAATTGTGTTAATCATTTATAGGAAGAAATATGTGTGTGCGTGCATGAGTATGTATGTATGTATGTATGTATGTATGTATGTATACATACATACATACATGGTCTACTCATTGGCTCAGCAACTTAATACTGAAAAAACAAACAATCAAACTAACAAAGAGAGCAAATGATTATCCATTTTATTAGTGGTCCTTTTGTCTCCAGTGCTTCTAATTAGAGTTACCAGCTCTGCATAGTAGTCAAGAGCCTAGTTCCATGGATAGACCAACGGGGTAAAGACAGATGAAAGGGGTCTTTTGAAGATGACACTAATAATAGAAGCAAACAATATCTCCACTGTTCACGTGTGTCACTCTCATTCTGGATTTTCATAAAGTGAAGACAAATCTCTACATTCACTACAAAGTTTGGAGCAGATGCCCACAAGCAGGTAGTAATGCTGCACATAGTTTGGTTACATCACCTTTCTGGGCTGCTCATCTACCTGCATGGCCTCCATTGCCCAGAGCTTTGTCCTCAGATGTCTGTGTCAAGAAAAAAAATCAGCCACATGTTGAGGTTCTGAGTAAAAATAATTATATGCTGGTAAAAGAATGTTTCTAAATTTTATATTCAGAAGGTGCCGACAATCTGTCCCAAATGGTGATGTTTCAGGCCACTATAAAAAGCAGATAGTACAATTGTTTAATGTTAGGGGGAAAGTGTGGTGGGCACATTTTTAAAATCTGTTCTTAAATTATCATGAATAGTTTTTACTTTGCCTCATTATGAGTTCAGCCTTTATTTCAGAACCCGCCTATCCAGTGAGAGGGACAAATCTAGAAAATTGTAAGTTTTGTGAGGACAAGGATTTCGTCTGATCATTACTACATCCTGAACTCCCAAAGCTATCAGACCTCCACATTTAGCAGCTCCCTGACTGGCCTCCTGAAGGAACGCCACCTGGGCTCAGTGGAGAGTGCTTTGTACTGGCCCTAGGAAATATAAATGAGACTTCCCTGGCCTCTGAAATTCTTCCATCTGTCATGTGAGCTTTCTCTGTGCCTTCCTGGCAGTCATTTTATTTTCCATGACATTAAAAAAAGAAAAAAAGGAAGGAATGAAGGAAGGAGAAAGAAAGAAAGAAAGAAAGAAAGAAAGAAAGAAAGAAAGAAAGAAAGAAAGAAAGAAAGAAAGAGAAAGAGAAAGAAGGAATAGAAATGAAAAAGAAAGACTGCCCTATACCACAACTTCAGGTTTCATTTAATGAAGATTTTGATGTGAGAACTATACAATGACCCTGAGTTAGAGGTGCATTTTTTATATAGAAGGTGAGAGACCAATTAGTAGCGCTAACTCCTTAAACAGATGGTTATCATACCATAACGGAGGTGCCTGTCCTGTACCTCGCCTTAGAAAGTCATCTTTTTCTAATGTCTCTTCTACAGAGAAAGGGTATTATGCAGACAGATTGCAGGGCCCGGACATTCCTGCAAAGTTGAGTTTATAGCAGGACATCTGGAGCCTGGCATCTTGTTCTTGGATAACTGGTCAGACTCAGCCCCTAAAAACTGGCTCCAGAACAAATATAGGGGAAGAATTTCAGAATCAGACAGGAAAAAAACAAAGCTGATAACATTCTCAGGTTTTGGACTCCATCCCAAACTGTAAGATGGTAGACTTGCTACAGTTGGCCTTCAGATACCTGCAAGGAATTCTTCCTTCCTGTGGTTTGAACACTTAGATATAAGAAAAGTAGCACGGGGCCGGGTATTTTTGCTATGCCAGATATTAAGGCCAGAGTCATCCATGTGCTATGCAAGCCTCTAACCCAAAGCTACAGTCTTAGTGCAGTAAGTAGACTTGGAACTGAAAGTCTCTTCTGTAGTAAGACCCACTTCAGGCCTTTATAAAAATGCGATCAGAGTTTGACTGAACTTCCCAGCCTTGAATCCTTGTCCTGTAAAAGAAAACAATGTTCAAAATTAAGAGAGAGGTGAGCACTAAATAACACATACACACACACACACACACACACACACACACACACGGTGAGGGAAGAGAGGGAGGGAGGGAGATTCTGATCTGCAACATCCACAAACAAAATAAAAACAAATAGTAGGAACTTAGGCATAGCAGGCTAGCACCTTACTGCCATTGAGGGAGGAAACTAAGGTAGTCAATGTGTAAGGTACCCCAGGTGCTTCTTTAGTCTACATAGTCTATATAGACAATACAATTGTTAGGAAAGGAAATCTAATAGACATTTTATAAACAAGAGCTTGAGTCTTGGTCCCATAACTTGTTAGACAAATAAGCTAAGGCAAGATTCTTAACTATTCCAAGGCTCGGTTCGTTCACGTGTAAAATGAGGTAATACCTACTCTATTAAGAAAGTTGATACACCAATTAAAGAATAGGATTTCTTGAGTTTAGAAGAGTCTGCCCACAATGAGCATTCTTTCCTTTCTTCTCTATCTGGTTTCCCTTTTTCTTCTGTTTTAGCTTTACCTCCTCAACAGTGCTTTGAGTTATTCCCAGGGGAAATCATTTTCAAACATCTAATATGGACTGTACCAAGACATCTCTTCTGGGGAACCTGAGTTTGCATCTCTTCTCTCAAAGCTCAGAGCTCTGTTCTCTCGATAAAGAAAAAAAAAACAGGAGGAAATCTTGACTCCTGTCCAGGACTCGCTCTCTGACCCAGGATTCAAGCTCTTTCTGTCCTGCTGACCCAGTTTCTGCATTTATCATATGGAAGGGTGAGTCAGGATTCCCTATAGCTCCAACAGACTACAACTTCTAGGTGAGACTTCACCTGCCTACCCCTGCATCTCCCCCTCTAATGTTTGCCTTCCTCCAGAGTCATCAACACTATCAGCTGCACTTGAATGCAATGCACTATTTGCAGCTGCTTTGTAAATAAATAAACAGATGCACATTAAGTTGTATTCTGTTGGACTGTGCTATGATCTCCATGGTCTTTCATAGTCTAGCAGGCTTCTTGGCTTTCTGAATTTTTGTGGTCTCATACCACAAGTCACATAGCATAATATTCATTCCTTTCACCAACTTCTTGGTGTTAGAACCTCTCTGCCTGCCTAGCCTCATACCTACCAGTTGGTGAGGATTCCAAGAGTGTACCCTCATTATATATGCAATCACATGAGGTGCTCTCTAGTATGGAAATATCATTTATTAAATCCATTGAAATCAAGGATTTTGACTATTTTTTATAAAAAATACTTTGTACATTTTCTAGTACCAGGTAGGTATAAAATGAAGTAAATATTTGAAAACACATGAATTTGTTTATATGATGAAATTCTTCCAGATAAACACCAAGAGATGGTCTTCAACAAAAACTAAGAAATAGATCTATTTCTTGTTCTGGTTAGGCATTCTATGAGAATGATTCCTTAAAGGCATAGAGGGCTCAAAACTTACCATTTTGTGATTATCTAATGCCTACCTTCATGAAAACCAACACTCTAGAAACTTCCTGTTTCTCACTTTGGATGATTCCTTCTATCAAGAATTTCTGTGATATTCTGCAACCTTTCCCTTATAAACTGCTGTAGATTTGGACATGAGAGTAAAATGGCTGTGGACTAGTCATTTTAATCTCCGCAGCTGGTTAGGAAATACTTAGACCCCTCTAAGAATTGGCTGTCACTGTCATGGACGTTACCATTATCCCTGGCATGACCGTCACCGTCCTCCCACTTCTTCCATCTCTCCTCCTCTTATTCCTCCTCCTCTTTTTCTAACTTGTGAGTCTGTGCTCCTACTCAGCAAATGGCGGAAGTGTTATAGATTTCTTACTCTTAAGTGGGAGAAATCAGTGCATTTAAAACAGCTCCTGAGGACTGGAGAGATGGCTCAGTCATTAAGAGCACTGACTGCAATTCCAGAGGTCCTGAGTCCAATTCCCATCAACCACATGGTGGCTCACAACCATCTGTCATGGGATCCGATGCCCTCTTCTGGTGTGTCTGAAGACAGCGACAGTGTACTTATATACATGAAATAAATCTTTAAAAAAAAAAAAAAACCAGCTCCTGAGACCTTTGGCCCAAGTTGAACAATATGCAAATCTTCAAAGCAAGGGCTGTGTCAGTCCTGCTTCTCTCTCTCCTACATGCCTGACTGAGGCCACAAAACCTTGCTGTCTTGTGACATGTAAGATCCTGTGATGAGGAAGATGGGGAAGATGGGGAAGATGGGGAAGCTTCTACCTGATTAAATATCAATAAAGACTTGCCCTAAATAACCTGGGGTTTTCAATAAAACCTCTAGAAGACCATACTTCCTAGATGCTGGGGTTGTTCTGTGAAGCAAGATAATTATAGTAAATTGAAATCCAGCAGTATGCATAGGCATAAGAAAGAACACTGTAAAGATTATCTTTTCTCCCATTAAAGCCATCTTAGCATCCAAGAGGGTAAGCCAGCCCCGGTAGTCCCAAGCAGACTCCAGCATGCCCCAGCAGGCCCCAGCAGGCCCCAGCAGGCTCCAACATCCATGGATGTCAATTATGTCTGTGGCTACCACAGGTCAGACTGTGGTTGAAGGCTTTAGACACAGCTTGTGCTTTTAAGCCAGGACAGTCTCTTGTAAAGAAATAATCACTCTAAGTTTCCAGAAACATCCAACTTTGGGTAACCAACCTCTCATCTCTAAGGATAAAGACAGAACAATGCTGAGCGGAAAAGTAAGCAAGTGAGTCCCATTTCTTTGAAAACATTATTTCTATCAGGTCATTGCTATGTCCTGGAGGACATTTCAAGTTAAACTAAGCAATGTATGATTCTGCAGAGTGTTGTCTTTCCTTATGCGGGATTATTGTAAAAAGAGCTGTAGCATTTGATTATTGTAGCATTATTTCTTATTTCTGATGGTCTACTCAGTGCCACATGGTGAAGTGTTCTGACAACAATTTATTGTTGTTTCACTTTCAAAGAAAGCTGAAGGAGGGGAATTTGCCTTTGACTGTCCATGTTCATTTTTCTATCTCTATGAAGCTGACAAATTCTACTTCTAAATTTTACTCTCTGTATTTTTTTTTTAAATTTTCTCCAAGAAAATTAAATAGAATTTTTCATGTGTCCCAGCTCCATCCTGACTTCAAACTAGATAAAATGCATGATGTCACAAAGAGGTGTCAGGAATTCACCTATGAGAACACAGGTAAAAAGGCCAGCCTCAACAGTTTCTACTCTGGCACCCTTCTTTATAATCTATTCAGACATGAGTTAGGTGCCTTCAAGAGACTTCCAATAATTCAGGAGAACATCATCAAAGCTAGAGCAGACTAAAGCTCATAGAAGACACCGTCAACAAGAAGATGAGGATCAGAATCTTCTGATCTAAGACCCAGACAGGCTTCATCAGAAACAAAGAGGCTCTTGAGACTTCAAAAATAGCCCTGACTGGTTTGTTACCATTCCCAACAAAAGCATTCACATGTTCTAATCCAATAGTCTGTATTTATATAAACAGAAAATTGAAATATTAAAATATAAGCAAGGACAAAGTATAAAAGTCAGTCATAACTTGACATCATTCCTTGTGATTAAATTTATATGAATTCTTCCTCCTCTGCTGCTGATCCCAGCCTCCAAGGGTTAACAGGACGTTCATATGATTTCTTACCCAGGAGTGTTCTCTTGTAAATGTGCCGTCCACCTCTACAGCATACACACAGAATGTAAGACAACTAGCTTGGAGTCTGACTGGTTTCCATGCTCAGCTCATGCACCTCCGGGTGTTTATTTAACTATCTATCAATTATTTTTACAATATGTACAGTTAAGAAATGTATTCTAAAACTATTTCAAGAAGTAAATGAGGAAAACATTCATAGGGCCCTAGTAGACAGTAATTGTATAAAAGTACAATGCTTTCCATAGGCCATATGAATATGTACACAGAAATCCAGCATAAAAGGTAACATTGAGATATGTACTACACTGTATGTGGTTTCCAATCAGTGACATATTTCTACTAAGTGTTCATATTTGTGACTGTGATTCATTATTTGGTGACAAGGTAACAGCATTAATCAAAATTCTACTCAACCTAACCTCAAATTATATATCTGGGTCACTCATTTTTATTTTTGATAAGATTTCAACAAATTGTCTTTTGAAGATTTGACATAATTTCTTTTTCTTTTAAATTTATTTATTCTTTCATCTTTTTTTACAGTCCAAATTTTACCCCTCCCCAGTCTACTCTCTGACTGTTCCACATCCCATACCTCCCTCATTATCTCCAAGAGAATGCTTCCATCCCTCACCCCCACCCCACCCCACCTCCTAATTCCCTGGGGCCTCAACTCTCTCAAGGGTCAGGAGTTTCTTCTCTCACTGAAACCAGACCTGGCAGTCTTCTGATATATATGTGTCAGGGCCTCATATCAAACCGCGTATGCTGCCGGCTTGGTGGCTTAGTGTCTGGGAGATCTCAGGAGTCCAGGTTTAGTGGAGACTACTGGTCTGCCTATGGGGTTGCCCTCCTCCTCAGTTTCTTCTAGCTTCTCCCTAATTCAACCACAGGGGTCACCAGTCTCTATTTTTTAGACTTAAATATCTGCATCTGACTCTTTCAGCTTGTTGGGTCTTTTGGAAGACAATCATTGATAGAACCCTTTGGTGAGCACACCATAGCATCAGACCCTGAGGCCTTCTTTTGAGCTGGACCCATTGCAGGGCCTCTTTATCCTCAGGTTTTTCTTTATTTTTGTCCCTGCAGTTCTTTCAGACAGAAACAATTTTGGGTCAAAATTTTTGATTGTGGGATGGCAACCCCATCCCTCCACTTGATGCCCTGGATTGGACACAATTGATAACCCACAGCTTCCACATTTGGCCTGCCAGCCACACTGAGAAATTCTTTGTTTTTATTCAAATGTATTGAATATAAGAAGGAGTGGACACGGAGAATAAATTTATTTTTCTTTTGACATGGGGTCTCATTATGTAGTTCTTGGTGGTTGGGAACTCACTGTATAGATTAGGCTTGCCGGGAGCTCACAAAGAACCACTTGGCTCTGACTATTGTTTTGTTCACTGGTCATAGTTTAATACACTGAGTTTTCTATGTTACCATTTTCTTTCACTTAAATTGTATTCTGTATCATTTTATTGGTGATTTTTGGAGACTTTAATTATTTTATATATCACTCTGTAAGAAATAAGCAAATATAGTCTCTCTCTGCTGTTCTATACCTTAATGTAATATTGAATAGGATTTGGTTTCATGTAAATATATTTGTTAAAGAAAAAAAAAAGCATATGTCCCTTTAGAATGGAAGTGAGGCACTGAGATTGTTGTAGAGTTTGTGGCTGTAATGTGTAACTAGAGAATATTCCCTTGTAATGTAGCTCAAATGTCATCCTATAGGAAGTGTGCTTTATGCTGAAATAAACATCAAGCTACCAAGTATTAAAGAACAAGAGTGGAAAGGCTACCTTGAGGTTCTACTCAAGGTCCAGGTTCCCCATCTGGGATGAGAATAACTACATCATGGTACCCATATCTGCATTCAATGCTTATTACCCTCAACTTTACAGAAATGGTGGTTACTGAGATGTACACTGAAAGCATTCGTCCAGGAACTTTCAGGAAATTTGAACAGATCTAAGAAAATAGTCCTCAGTAGAATTCACATATAGAAATGTATACGTACTGTTGGTCCAGAGTTGTAATGACATTTATTCAGGGACTGCCTTGTGCTATAATTGCTCTTGATTACATGATTTGGAATTTACTACTCATAAAACTTGAAACTGTTGCATAGTGCACATTAAGCAAGCCATACCCTAGTTTAGACTTTACCTGTAGGCATGAATGCATTCTGTACAACCTGGTCACACCTACAGAACTTCCAAAGTAGCATGAGCTATAGAAATAAAGCTGTGATAAAGGTCAGTGAGTAAAAATAAATAAATAAAAATTTTTAAAAAGAAAGCCATGTAAGGCAAGTCGCAAACATTTTAATAGATGAGATTAAAATAGAAGTGAAACCCTGAGATTGCTGTAGTATTTTTGCTGAGATGCACATGGCTATAAGAACAAACCTAATATCTAACCATTTTGATTACTAAGACTCGTTTTGATTGTGACCGTATACTTTTAAATGAACATTGCCTAGGTCACCAATGCTGCAACCTTGACATATGTAAGATTTCTAGTAGTTACACTGGAGAATCAAAAGGGGTGAGAAAAAACTCATGCTGCAGAATATTTATCTAAGGAAAGAAATCCAAAATACAACAATGTCAATATGATCACTGTAAAAAAAGTATATTATTAATTTGATATTTTACATTTTTTCAAGCCAGTTTCTTAAAGCCTGGTGTTTGTTTCAGGCTGATCTTCAACCTCATCTTGTCACAGCACAGGAGATCGATGGCCACATGTGTCTGGTAGCCACCATGTTGGAGAGCATTCTTCTAAATCATCTCTCAACATTGCCCTTTCTCTAAACCCATTTTCCTCCCAGCATCTCCAATTAAGTCTAATTAAGCATCAGTAAACATGCTGATTCTCTTGTTGCATCAAACCCTCTTCTTAGTTCTCTCACTGTAATCCGGTTATCAAAAGGTAAGCATTCTCCCTGAAGATCGCTAGACTTTAAGCTGAGTGTTCTATTGTCAAATAAAAATACTTCCTTTTAGGAGTGGGGATTCAAATATCAGAGACAAGAGGATAAGTCTTTCAAAGCAGGAGGAAGTCCATACGTCACAGCATTGACAGAGCACATGGACCCAGAGGGAGCTCTTTCACGTGGTTGTTCTGCTCCACTAGCATGAAAGGCAACGTTTGCCACCAATAACTGGCAATTTCTTCACTTTCATTTAAAGGTATTAGGTGCAGCCCAAACATTCCTAAAATAATTGTATATGAGACTTGTCCTCATTTTCCATCATCTTACAACTGGGCAGGGAGTGAGGAGAACCAAACCACAGAATAAAATCCAAGCATAAATGTTACATTTCTAGAATACGTGTTACTTGTGGGTGATAAGTAATAAAACTGCTTCTAGCCACATACCTGAAAGCCTAACAGAAACATCCCCAGGAAATAGAAACAATTTAAATATGACTCTTTATTTTACCTAATGAAGGGGTAGAGTTTAACAATTAAATGTGAAGGAAAAAAATGAGAAAAGAAAATATAAAAGTATTCATTCCTAACATGATTTAAAAAAAAAAAGTGGCATTTTCTGTTTTATCTAAAGACATTTCAAAGTAATGCAGAGTCGGCCTATAGCCACGTGCCACATGCAGGGGTCCGGAAACCAACCAACTCAGGGAACCTGGCTCAAATTCAAACCCCTAGGAATTCACTATTCTTTCCTTCCAAATGAAGGGAAGGCATGCTTGGTGGTGTCACGATTGCAGCTATAAGCAGCAGCTTTCTAATTAAAAATAAACTGGGTCCATTATTTCTATTTACAGCTTTTCTACAATTTAGCAGCCATGTAAAGATAGAGAGAGATGCTGGAAGCATATGTTTAAAACTCCCAAATGCTTCTGAGAGCATCATTAGAGTAAACATCCTGTGACTGTGTTTCTTTACCTTCAGTGCCATCTCTAAAGGGCTTACCAAGCTGTGCAGGGCAGCACTTGCAGCATAAACATATTTATCTTTAGAAGGAGTGGTCCAGAAAAGATGTGGCTGTGATTAAATGAGTAGCTACAAAGAGCTGTACTTTTGACACTATATGTTCTCTCTTGCAATATGCTATCATTTTCCCAAAAGGAATCAGAAAATGGGGAGGAGATGAAACATGGGGGCAAGGCAGGAAAGTGGGGGATGCTGGTAATGGGATAGGAACAATGAAGTGTAGAGGACTTCCAGGTGGTACCTTGGTTGAATTTCAGTGTAAAAACAAATGTCTAAATAATGATTACTTAATGGATCTTCCAAAGATCAACAGCAGCTTTGTGCGTATTCTGAATGCATGTTGTGAAGAACTGTGCAGAATTCTTCAGTCCCAACATTACTGACATCTTGCTGGTCTGTTTTGGAGTGTGACTAGTATACCACAACATGTCAGCAGAATCTCTGGTCTCAACCTATGAAAGTCCAGTAGTTGCTATGCCTTCTTCCCATCGTAGCAACCTAACCGCCTCTAGATATCACAGACGGTCCTTGAGGCCAGAACTGCCCTTGGCTGAGAACTTCCAGGGACTCAGAGACCAGGGTCCATGTGTATGACTAATCTAAGGCATCCGTGTCCACTGTCGATCCATGCCTTTGTCCTCCACTTGTTCCCAATTTAGTATTAGGAAGGAAGTTTAAAGTTATAAAGGTCAGGAGACTTTGGGGTGGGTCCTAAAAAAAGGTAGGGTGGGCACTCTTTTCTGAGAACATTCAGAAATATACCTTTGACTTTAATTGCAACAAAGGTTAGACATTTAGAAAAGTTCTTAGAGAAAAGCCCATTAAACTCACTGAGGGCTTTTGCCTGGCTAGTGGGTTACATATTAGAGATGAATTTGAAGGCTCTCAGAGAAGCAGTGAGCCTGGCCCCTATACATCTTTGCTGACTTCATAAAAAACAAGGGTGCCACTCCATGACCTGTGTGCTCTCCAAGAAGATTGTGTAACATGCAGTATGCCTTCGATCCAAATAAACTCCCAGATTATTAAAAGGATGTTTTTCCCTTCTGAGGTCAAGGTAAGTCACCAGAGCTTTTCCCTGTTATTAACCAAGCACTAGATGTACAAGGCTTAGATATTAAAAGGCATTAGCCAAGGCATCATGGTCATCCAGTGTAGAGCAAATGCAAAACTGGAGGGGAAACTGCAATGCTGACACCAAAGAAGTGGCCCAAGGCATTAGAGTCTATGCGTACTTTCCCATGCAATGCCTTTGGCCAAGGAACAAGGCAGTGTAGCCAAGTTGCTGAGCTCCTGGGGCCTGCCTCTCCCCAGGTGATTCTAAGCAGGAAAAGAAAACACTGAACTACTGACTTGCCTCAGCCCAAAACTGCTGACAAGTTGCTACATTCTTTCAACAATATGGTGTTTATTTCCACCAAGAAACCTGGGACTGTACCACAATAAAACAGACCCCCTTCCTGAGCTCAAACCCACCCCTGCTCCTTAGAGAACAATGTAGCCAGTTTGGCCCATACATAGGCATTGCCAGTCTTTGGAAAAAGCAATCAGAACATTAGAGCAAATCCAAGCTGAAGAAGTATGTGGAGCCAAGGAACCCAGTGGAGCATCACAGTGCTAGTCCCGCGGTGTCTAAATGACAATGTTCCCACCGATCAAGCTGACAAAAAGACTAAGAACAAGGGGAGGCAATTGTTGGGCATTAAAATGAGGCCATGATTCCAGCATCTTCGTTGAAGGCCATTTTCATGTAGAAATGGTCAGACGCATGCTCAGTAAACATATTCTCAGAATTGTCCCTCTGTCTGACATCTAGACATATATTGAATAGGCAAAGGTGAGGAGAGAACAGAACTATGACAAGTGATAGGCACCAGATCCCACTGCTTTGTGCAGATCGGAGACATGACAAAGAAGGAGGGTCCAGAAAGGAAAAGCACAGCAGAAAGGTGATACCCAGGCTCTCTTACAATGTTCCATGTTCTATATCAATAGCACCTCCAATCCTGGTCAAGCTGGAAAAAGAGGTCCTCTCATAATTAATTCTATCAGTGTTATGGGGACATGCCATTCATCTTGATTTCATCCAGCATGAGACCTAGGTATTCAGAATGACTTGGGCTCATTCCCAAGTCCTTCACCTTGCGACTTCCATCTTCCTATAATAAAACTAGTAGTGTGGCATACACTCACTGTTGTCCTTCACATGAAAGTGACCCTGCCTTTGCCCCTGCTGAACTTTGGTGCCCAGCTATAGGAAATAGGAATAGACATGATATTTTCTCTCTGACAGAGAACAAGGGAATCTCTGACTAACTGAACACCACACTTAAAGCTCTCAGTACTCACCACTTGCTTGAGACACACACCCAATAAAACAGAGCGCAGACTTTTTAGTAGTACGCTGGTGTCCACTATGACCCTGCCTTCCCATCATCACATGAGACTGGGGATGAGGGCTTTTATCAATGGAATAAAAGCAATTATATTCTGGTCCACTTTAAAATATGCTTTGTTTAATGCCTCACTAAAGAGAACCTCAAAATCTTAAGAAATGACAAGATCATAAAATGGCACTTTAAATTTTAAATTTTAGAATAGCCTAGCTTAGTGCTAGCCCAACATATATGCCAAGAAACTAACAAAGATAGGAAAGAGGAGATTCAGCCTAATGTCCATAAACATTGTAAATATACATTGACTACTTGTATCCAGAGACAGGGGTACTGCCCAACAGCAAGTGCAGAAGCCGTACCCCTTGCCCCCCACTACCGAGTTCAGGACAACTTCAAGTATCACTGTGTCATCTCTTTCGTGATTCCATGAATGACTTCAAACATTCCTTACAAACTTCCTGAATTTTTTATATCATAAGAGATGTGGAAAATGATCCTGTCATGCTTCCAAGGTAGGCTGAGTATCAGCTCTTTCCAAGAATAAGAGTTGGCAAGGACTGGCCCAGCTTGAGACCCATGCCATAGAGGGAGCGTACCCCTGACACTACTAATGATACTCTGCTGTACTTGCAGATAGGCGCCTAGAATAAATGCTCATCAAAGAGGCTTCCCCCAGCATGGAAACAAATGCAGAGACCCACAGACAATAATTTAGGTGGAGCTTGGGGATTCCAGTAACTGATGGAGAGGAAGAACTGAAGGAACCAGTGGTGTCAAGGACACCCCAAGAAAACCTACAAAATCAGCTAATCTGGGCCCAAATGTGCTCACAGAGACTGAGCCAACAACTAGAGAGTGTGCATGGGATGGACCCATGCACATATGTAACAGTTGTGTAACTGGGTCTGTATGTGGGACTTCTAGAGGTGTGATCAGGGGCTGTCTCTGACTACATTGCTTGGTCCTGGATCCTTTTTCCCTAACTAGGGAAACTAGGGAAACAGCCTTATCTAGCCTAGATCTGATAGTGCCTAGTTTTAGTACAACTTAATAGGTTAAGGTTGGTTGATATTTATAAGAGGCATCCTCTTTTCTGAGATGGGAAAGAGAGCTAGGTGTGGGGAGGAGAGGTGATAGGAAGAAACTGGGAAGAGAAGAACGAAGGGAAGCTGTGATTGGAATAAAAGTAAATAAATAACTTAATGATGAACAGAATAGAATAGAATAGAATAGAATAGAACAGAACAGAACAGAACAGAACAGAACAGAACAGAACAGAACAGAATAGAATAGAATAGAATAGAGTTTGAAGGGCCCAGTCTTAAGCAAGTCTTGTGCAGAGAACCACAGCTGCCCTGGGTCTATTAACATTCTACTGTGCATGATGTAGGCACCCAAGAGATACCACTCCTCCTGAGGGATTCCTGGAGTTAGCACTTGCTAGAGAGAGTATGGTCAATTTCTCCACCTTGTGTAGCCATGCATTTGTTCTTCCTCTTGAATAACTCCCCACATACATTTGGTTATGTAATTATAAAAGCTCAATAGGCCCTGTACAAGCATATAAAGACAAGAGACTAACAGAAGTGTGCAGGTGAGAGGGGCAAGGGGATGAGGAAGACAGTCGGGTAAAATGACTCAGATTGATTACATGCACACATGTATGGCTATTAAACAATAAGAAAGAATAAGAACAATAATAAACAATAAGAAAGAAAGAATAGGGCTATTCATAAATCAAAAAATACTCTTTTCAGATACCTCCTCTCTGTAGGTCACACATAATGAAAACAAAACAATCTGGGGTCCCGGCACAGCCAAAGGCTATGGCACCGCACTGTACAGATGACATCTCTGTCATGAAAGCATGCCAAAGGCAAATGTTATATCCTACACTTGGTCTCCTTCTCTCTTAGTTTTACTCTTTTGTTGTTGTTGTTGTTTTGTTTAGTCAGTCTATCAAGATAGATCTTCCTGTGTAATACAAACTGACTACTCATGCCTGTTATGAAGCCTCAGTTTCCACAGTGCTGGGAGTGATAGTCCTGTTCCACAATGTCTGTTCTCCATGACTCCTCTTGTTTTGCTCTTTCAAGTATAGAATATGGCTCCTTACAATAAAGATCAGTAGATGTATTATTCTAATAAGTAATGTGCTAATATCCAGACAGAACTATATAGCATTGAATATTAATAAAATAAAAAGGCACCATGACAGACTACCATCAGCTACTCTCTGGCCACAGCGGCAATCTCGCCACTGTGGCTAGCCCCAGCAGCTACTTCCCATCTTGTGGTTAGCTGTCACAAGTCCCTGTAACCTGACAAAAGCAAAACTCTAAGGGCTTGTAATTTATCAATCAGATTTATATCAATAAATTCTCACCACACAAAACATCCATACAATAAACTCAGAGCCAATTGATATTTCTATAAACTGCCAACCTAGGTAAAACAAATTGTCCATTAATCCCTTATATGATCCCATATAAGATATTCATAGCTACCTATAGATATTTAATACCACAAAGGTCTGGGTTGTCCTTCTCTTCCTCCAACTTGGATCTTCTCTATCCTCTGCTATCTCTCTTGCCTCTGAAAAGCTCTATGCCCACCCTTCTTTTCTACTGTCCAATCACAGGCCTTGCCTTATCTTGTGACTGCCCTTACCTGTATATAGACATCAACCTACAACATAATAACATAATAAAAGAAAGATGACTGGTGACTCTTCCTTAAACCATGCTCAGAACCTCAGCCAGGAAAAAACAGTTTAACAAGAAAGGGTCCCAATTTTCAGATGGTGGAGGCTACAAGACGTTATGACCCTCTGACCTTTGGTTTTAAGAAATTTCATACCTACTGCTGTTGCTGCCATCACCACCAACATCACAAATACTACTAATACCACCACTATCAACAACAACAACAACACAGTCGCCACATCAACACCAACACCAAACTACTGAACAAAACTACTGTCACCAACACCAACACCAACACCACCACCAATGCCACAAACACCAATAACACCAATTACAACAACAATGCCAATACTAACACCCTTTGTCCAGGAATGAATTTGTTCCTTCTTTGCTTTGCCTTCTTTCTTTTCTTCGAAAAGTCAACACTAAAGCATTCTCACCCTTTCCATGCACCATCATGCTGTGCAGAACAGCACCAGGGGCAATCCAGAGAATCAGAGAAAGAGAGGAGAGAGAGAGAGAGAGAGAGAGAGAGAGAGAGAGAGAGAGAGAGAGAGAGAGAGAGAGAGAGAGAGAGAGAGGAGAGTCTGCGATTGGCTAGAGAGGCGGTAATGATTTGTAATTGCAATACTTTCATTACTGTCTTTTAGCTCTTTGCAGAATAATGTCAAGAGCTTCGTCTTTGTAGTGTTATTGGCATTTTTCATCATATTCATGAAGTGTGGGTCAATTTTCTTCAAAAGGCGCACTTCGCCAACTTGCCACAGAGACAGACAGTAATAAATTCTACTAGTGCACTGTGAAGGCTTCGTAGCTGCAAGCAACAATAAAAAGCAATGAGCTGGGTGTCACTAAGTAACTCCAGTTTACACTGCATTTTCTCCTTTTATTGAAAACTCAGAATATGAATTTATTAATGAATACACAGGCATACTTTGAAGGGGGTGGGAGAGTGGGAGGAGGGGGGTGGAGAGACACCATGTCAATTTATTTGGTATTCACAGTGTGTGTGCCTATATTGTATTGTTCCATCATTTCATGGCCAGGCTTACCTTGTTAGGCTGTGGCCCTCCAGAAAAAAAAAACAGAGCTCATAAAGCAGCACCTTGACGTGGCTCTACAGCTGCTCGCGCTGTGCCCGTCTCACCTTTAGCCCCGGCTGTCTACTGCCGCCTTTCATTTTCCGCATTCATACATCAATAAGCTTTGCATGCTGACACCTAATTTTGCAGGCTACTTTGGTTATGGAGGCCGCGTTTTGCATATCACTACCCACCCCCTTCTGACACCTACTGCCTTTAAAGGGAAACAAGAGAAGAAAGGAAGAGGCAGAGGAAAGAGAGAAGAAGAGAGAGCAAGAGAGAGGGTGCTTCCCTTTTTTTTCCCTCTGCCTAATCAGAGACTTCTTTATATTTGTCAAACGCAGATATGCCAGATCAACTTTAATTGATTCCTCGGTGCTGCACACAGATGATTTTTGAAGGACTGGGCTTGTATTCCCAGACACACTGTTGTGTTTCCAACAAAAAGGAGGTTTCTTCCACAAATCAAATTTTGATGCCAATTAGTTAGCATTTTCCATTCCAATTAAATTGGAGACTTGGAGACCTTTCTGATTTGGGAAGACTTTATCTATATTTTATATTAAAAATGCCCTTCAGGGGCTAATAAGCAGGAAGGGAATGGTCACAGGAAGTGCTGGGTGGGCACTCGGGGTGGGGGAAAGAGATGTGTTATATTTTCAGTTCTCTCTTGTTTACTTCACAAAGGTTTGTCAAGCCTGTGGCAACCTGTTATGTGCCATCATAAAGGTTTCTCTTTGCAGTTAGCTGGCTAATGTCATTAGAGCTATGACAACCTATAAAATGTTATAATCGAATAGTGTTTCCCTGCCGTCCCCCACCCTGCAGAGCCCATGAGACCTTATTGTAGAAAGAGGACGGAAGCTATGTGTGGGTGGAGGGAAACAAGATTGATGGCCAAGGGATGAGCTATGGCCGATTTTGAGAGGTTATGCTAAGGAAACAAATTAGCAAAACACAAACTAAGACAGAAAAAGAAAAACACCAGTGGAGCAGAGATACCTTTGGATCCTGAGTCAACACACATTTGCTAGTGGAGTGTCATGGAAAATTCCCCGATTACAAAATTAAGTATTCATAATAAAAATTTTCTTTGAAGAAAGACATTTGTTCAAATTTAGTTGTAACTTTAATTTAATAAACACTAATATCTCGAAATTTAATAATCACAATTTTCTATTTGTCTTTTTTTGTCTCCCTCACTTGCCTGACCATTTGTTTTTCTCTTTTCTATAAAACCAAGCTTTAAAGAACTTGTCAGTTTATAAGCAATCCCCGTGCAAAGGTGATTTTGAACTCCAATGGCCAATACGTACCTCAGTCATTTCCCTTCCTGTCAGCAGGGACGGACATTCAAATTCCAGACACTATGTACCTTTGTCTACACATGTACTCCAGTGCCAACATTTTATAATTAATAATTTAAAGAGTTTTTAAAGAGATGAGTTATGTTGTGGCTGCCAGGTGGTTTGAATGGGCATCCAGAAGCTCTCTGTGTTGAAATTTAATTCCTGATTGTGAGGTATAAATAGGGTAGAATCTTAACCATCATATTTAGAGGTGAAATTTGGGAAGGAAATATATGACATCATCAGGGTAGATCCACCTGCATGGTGGTTTTACAAGAAAAGAGAAAATGACCAGGAAAGTCACAAGCACTCCCATTCACACCTTCAGAACATGTCAGCAAAAGGTCATTACCAGATTATGCTTTTGACTCTGAATCTCCAAAACCATATGCCATAGCTTTTCTCTTTATAATTTACCTACTGTAGCGTAATGGTTTATTAGCAGCAAAGGATGAACCAATGCAAGAAGCTGTGATGCCCAGTGCCTAGACTGAAGTATGGCTAGCAGGCACACATGGTTGTTACCACTTCTGAAGTACAGTCATTCATGTTCATGATTTATGCAGCAAGGCACGGTGTGTGCTCTTAAAACCATGGGCTCACCTAGGACCACCCTGCCATCGAGCGGTAAAGAATCTGTCTGGGCACAGGATGGAAGTCTTTTCTTTTAGGGCTGAGGATGAATTTACAATGTGTCAGTGTGCATGCTGGTGACCCAGTGGATTCCGTGCATCTGGCTGTCCCCACACCATTCCTCACTGCACCTTCCAGATTCTTCCTAAGCCAGCTAATGATTCTTATCCTGAGAAATCAGCACAGGGCAGAAACTTTGTATTGTTCTTGGTTTGCTCACAACCATGGCAACAGTCACTTGTGGTTGTTTGTTTGCTCACATGAGGAACCTGCCATTGAAAGCCATCAGTAAATTCATGGATGCCACCCATCTAGCCCCAAATGTGTGATCCTCCACGGCTAGCCCTGGCCTTTTTCTTTGAATCCCTGGAGAGTCCGCATGATTTAAACAAGATTAGAATTCTGAAGACTTTAACTAGGATTAATTTAGGTTGTTAAAAGTTCGTCTTTTGTGTGACAGTGGGATGGCACAGCAGTTAAAAGTGCTACTGACCTTGTAGGAATTTGAGTTAAATTCTGAGAACCCCTTGGAGGTGTTCATCGAATAGAGCTTCCAGGAATACTACACACACACACACACACACACACACACACACGCACACGCACACGCACACGCACACGCACACGCATGCGCACGCACATATGCATGCATGCATGCAGGAAAATGCTCATATACATAAAAGAAAAGCAAGCAAGCCTTTATAAACATATCTATCTTAAATACCCTTCTGATCCTCAGTAGGTACATGATATTAATAAAGTGATGTTCCCACTGCTGTTGGGAAGCTCCACATAGGCCTACGATTCTCGTTTGTGGGGTGGGGGACTCTAGTACACCTCAGCTACCCAGACAGTAATAATGGAGTTGGGAAAATGAAAATCAAAGAAAGGACAAAAATACAATAAAATACCAATTAACTTGCCAAACAAACAAATCAGTATACAATTTCGATTTAAAAGTCAAGTTCTAGGCACGGAGAGAAAACATATTTTCAGGCTGTATAAATAAGCTGTAGTGAATGTCAGACAATACTCAGTTACAAGAACTGTCCCTGAGTGATGGCTGGTTACTACGCTGGGCAGGCTCAGCATCAGCTGTAAAGGGAGGAATTATGAGGCCAAGTGAAAACTGTTCACATTCACTCTGTGTACACTGCATTGTCAATTGCCATGTGTGTTTCCATAATTGTTACACAAAGGGGAAATTTACAGTGTTAAATGGCCCTCAAATTCACACGTCGGTGTGAATTTTTGTTTGGTGGTGTGTCTAGCATTCAGCGTGGATGACTGCTTCTGACATCTCTTTGCCTCAGAAGACAAACTCACTAACTGAGCAACAGGGCAGACACACAGAGGACTGAAACTATTTGTCTTTCCGACTTCAGCAGGTCCAGGGGCAGACAGACAGATGACAGAGACATCGGTATGCAGATAAAGTAGAGCGGTAGGTAGACTAGTTACACCTCGCTGTTTTCTACTTATTTGTAAGATGGCTCCCGCTTCCACTTTTGTCTCATCATTCATTCCATTTTACCAGATTTTCCTTACAGATTCAGTGTAAATTCACATTTCCAGGTTTCATATTTCACAGATGTGTATCCATCCATCTCCAAAGAGAATAAGGGAGACACCAACTGAAGGATTATATGAAAGATTTAGTTTAACCTTTCAAAGAAATTTCTCAAAACAAACCAAAAATGATGAGAGTTGTGAATTTCAAAATGTAGTCATACTTCATCTGTTTAGAGAATTTTGTTTGTGGCTCTATTTTTCCTGAAGAAAGAGAGTCAAGTTGTACCCAAAAGTCGCAGGCTTTGATTCTTGAAACCTGTAACCTTCACCTTCCATAGACACACCCACGTGAGCATTAGTGCACACGCATCAGCCAGACACAGCTTTCTGCTGATTAAAAAAGTACTCGGGTGACAGGATGAAAAAATCAGGCAAATCTCAGGTAAATCTGTGAACTGCCAGATGACCAAACAACAACAGTAAATTTCCTTGACAATTTCCTATAACCTAATTTTTAAAATTATATGGGAGTGCCAACAACCCATTCAAGCCACGCAGCAACTTAAAATGATGATTATGTGTCACCAGTCAGCTTTTGTCAAATATTACAATTACCCAGAGATACCACCATTTACTATTTCTAATGCTATTCGAAAGACTAGACCCAAAATATCAAGAACTACTTATTGAATTATTATTTTCATTTCCACTTCATTTTATAAATAATATATTCAGAAAGACAATTTCAGAAACCTACGAGAGGAGAATGATAAAGAAGGGGGTGGGTGATAAAATTGTGTGCAATGCCACATGGCAGAGATTCAACCCTTGTATAAAAAGTAAGTTGTATTATTTCCTCAGCCTGCCATAATCTTTCTAAAGTCTCTAAAATATAAATAAAGTACAGATAAATCAAGAGAGGCAATGTCCCTGGGCATCTTTGCAATTAGCATAATGTTTCTGGCCCTGACTACATTATAGGAGGAAAATGGTTGCTTCTTGATTCAGTCCTTTGGGCTTCAAAAAAGACCCCAAGGATGCCCCCCAATAATTTATGTCTCAAACCAATTTGTCCATAATATGGTCTCACAGCAAGGATTTTGGAGTGAAATGGCCTTCAGGAACCAATGTGGGATACATCATAGAGTTGTGGGGGAGTGAAGAACAGTCTAGTTTTCATCAGAGGGAGGCAAGAACGAGTGTGAACACAGCAAAGAATGAGACAAAGGATCCAAATGTCCATGGTTAAAATAAATACGCTGTGCGCAACTACATATAAGATAAAAGTTGGGGGACACGGGAAACTTCCCAAGTGTGCGGGTAAGACAATATTCAAAGTCTTGATACAGGCTGGTGGTGGGTGAAGATCATGGTTGGGCAAATGTAAGGAATTCCAAGGACTAAGACTTAAGGTCCTTAAGAAGCAGAGATTAGAAATTTAAGAAGATCTATTAAAGGAAAGAGAGAAAAGAAGACAGCGAAGACAATGGAGTCTCAAAATCAAGTAGACAGCATTTCATGACATTTTCAGGCCAGCTTTATCAACTGAGCAGAGGCTCCGAGTAATTCAGGTAAGATGAGATCTGATGCTGCCCTGGCTTGTTAGCTGAGATGCTGGCTTATAAGATCAAGATTCTTAGCCGCTACCACCCATTAATACAAGGCTTAGGGAACCAAGTACTAATTATAGTAATAACCGCCTCTTACTGTCTACACTGCGGCAGTCTCTATGCCAAATGCTTTTTATGCACTGCTCCCACTCAGTCCACACAGGAGTGAGAAGGCAGAGGTACCCAGGACTCCAGATGAGAAAACTGAAGTGAAGCTAGCCAAAAGAACTTATCTGAAGTCACCTAGCTAATAAAAGTCTGAAACTGGGATTCTGGGTGCAATATATAATAGCGTGTTTTCCAAAGATAAAAGGGCCAAATGTCTAATATCTGGAATGTTGTGAGTGGAATTGTGAGCCTTGGGCTTTCCTCATTTTCCTCAGAGTATAAGAGTTCCCATCAGGCCCATTCCTTTAAGGAAGGTAACTGAACCTTCCCAGATTCTCGAAGATTGAAGAGCTTTCCAGGATGCAAGAGCTTTAGCACTAAAACTGGAAAATTCTCAGTCAAGCTAGGAGGGGTGGCCACTCTACATCCAGTGAAAGTCCTTTGGGTATTCCTCTTGGGGAGAAAGCACCTGTACTTAGCTTCGGAAGGGTTCGATTGTGCAAGCTTCCCTAGGGTGGTCCCAGAGCCTCTATGGAATACTGAGCCTGTTCCCCAGTCTCCCATCACCACTGATGTTAACTGAGACCCGGGAGTTGGGGACCAAGAGCAAGGTCACCTTCCCAGGCTTCTCATTGATGGACCTGTTTACCAGACTCCCTTTAGCCTCTGCTATATCCCTTTGGGAAATGCAAAGGTATACCCCCAGTGGTCCCAACCCCCAGCTCCTCTGGAAATAAGGGAGGCTTCCTGGACATCCAGGGCTCTGTTTCTCAAATTTCCTCTGGTCCATGCAGATAATGAGGTCAAAATAGCAATGTCCATGAGGGATACATTTTCTCAATAGGAGCATATGCCTCAGAAAACACATTGAAAATATTTATCTTTTCTTAGAGAACAGGCAGAGCAATATAGGATACTACCTTGTAAAAATGTCCTTTGAAAAGCAAAAGAAAAAAAAAAATCATAAAGCATCGGAAATGAAAAGGGAATCCTCCCAAACTCTACTGCCATTTGCAGTGTGGGAGAGTTGCTCATTCAATTTAGAAAGCTTTGTTCTGGCTCAGCTGATGTGCTAAAGAAGATACACATACCTCAGGGAGTCACGCCTCTTTGGGGTTTTCTAGAGACCATCCAGACCAGGTTTCCTGAATAGCTAACTCCTGAAGATGAACCAATCGCTGACCCCCACAGAATGACAACTCCCTGGTTATAAACACACAGCTCTTCAGAAGTCTATCCATCCCAAAGCACATGTATCCCAAATTTCCTCTATCTTAGTAAGCTCTCAACTACTTGTGATTTTCCACTGTCCCAGGTTATTGGGCAGTTTTTAGACAGCTGTTGGTTTCTCCTCACCAGCAGGAGATAGTGGGTAGAGACCTAGGCTGCTGTTATCAATGTACAATGCACAGGACGCTCCCCCACAAGAATTGTAGGCTTAGATGAAGAATCATCTGTCTGAGTCTGAGGAGCTCTTGTCTAGACACATGCTTATACTTCCCTTCAAATGCACTACAAATCACAAGTCAATAAGTTGCATCTTAACCCAACCCTGCTTTACCTTCTGACATCTTAGTTTATGACACTGACACTGTCACATTTATAATCACTAGACCAAAATTTTTTAAAAGGTACAGTTAAATTTTACTTCTATTTTTTACAGTCCAACCCTTCCAATTACATACATACACACACACACACACACACACACACACACGCACACACACACACACACACAGAGCCCTCATCTAATTAGTCACTAGTTTATGTGAATCTGCCCAAGGGAACACTTCTCACTCATTCTCACTTCAACCTCTACCAAATTAGTCTGAGCTTTTCACTGACGTATTACTTCAGCCCTGTTAGGTTATTGGTGTCCATACGGACACTGGTGAGGGCAAGGCAACAGCAAATGACCATGACTGCCCAGTGCTTCACAGGACATGTGCTCCTGTCTTTATCTAACGTCTGAAGCTTAGTGAGCTAGGCTCTGGTCCATGCAGTCATTCAGTGGCTTAGGCTCTTTGCAGGTTTTAATCCCTCTAGCCCACAGGAGCTTGGAGTTATTGGATCTGATTCTTCCCATCAGTTAAGGTAGGGAATGTGTAGGACCAACCTATGAGGCTGGCACTGCAGAGCTTCTCTGCCTGCGCACCACCCACCTGTTCACTGTGTTTCTCTGTCTCTGGCTATTTTCTTTTGTTTAATTTGTCCACCAGAACTCACAGGTCCCTACCCTTCCCTCGCAGCCTATAGTGGCCTTCCACTTTGTGAACTTCAATAATAAGTAACCGTCATGGAAAGTGTACTGGACATGTCTCAGACATGGAATTCACCAGGCTTATGCCCATTGGCAGAGAATCTTATACATGGTTGTGACAACCTACCGAATGCTGATTCTGTTTTGTTCTTAAGAAAAAGAAATGAAGTTTCAGAGAGGCGAAGCTACTTATGAACATCATATACAACTGGCAAGCCCTAGAATGTCCCAGTGTCCATCCCTCACATATGCAGCCTGTTTCTTAGGGACACAGTCACAGGCTCCTTTTCTAAACTACAATTATCGACAGAGTTGTATGAGTTCCAACAGGAGAGGGGCATCTGATAGAAAATATGACTTCCTCAGAAAGCGTTCTATTTTGCTACTGTTGTACAAATCATGCCTTTCTGAGGTGGTATGCATGGTGGACCAGTTCCCAGTTCTAGCATGCCTTCCCAAAGAGCAGTCAGCAGGACCACATAGGGATTCTGGCAGTCAGAAGAGAGTATGTTCTTGCTATATTGTTTGGGCTGCAGAAACCTGCCAGGTCTAGCCACTAGGGACACAACTATGAGTAGGAAGGTCAGAGAAAGAGAAGTCATATGCTACTGAGAGGCATATTCATGGTCAGAATGCGCTGGTATTAAGTGTGGGAATGTATGCCCAGCCTTCCTACAGGTTGGCTGTACAGGTTTGTTTTCCTGGGCAAACCTGCCCAGAATGTGTGGGGGAAAAAAACTTTCCTAAGCCAGCAGCCATTCTATCTTTACAACAGGGAACATTTTTCCTTCTAGAGCAAGCCATCTAACTGTACCTCAGGTTGCACTACTTAGCTTCATGGGGTGGTTGGGAGAGCTACATGAGTTAATACATATAAGGTGCTTAGAGCTAACTATATCTTTGTTTTACATGCTTCAAAATGGTGAGATTTCATGCCCATTTGGCCATGTGCTTAGTTCAGGCTTTGTAATCAAGGATCAAAGAACTGAGAAACTAGGTCACTTCTGTACTACAAAGCCTTTCACTTGACAACTAGGCTTTTTCTGTCATACAGCCTGCCTTACCTGTAGGCTGAAGAGTGAGACTATGTGGGGCTGCAGCAGTTACTGAGAGCACCTTAACACATAGTTACAAGGGCATCTGGTAGCCAACCACTGTGACTCAGAAAACAGTTCTCAACTTTTGGGAAGAATTCTAAGAGGAAAGCAATGTGTGGTGGTTTGAATATGCTTGGCTAGGAAGTGGCACTATCCAAAGGTGTGGCCTTGTTGGGGTAGGTACAGCATTGTTGGAGGCAGTGTGTCATTGTGAAGGTGGGCTTTGAGGATTTCTACTGCTCTAGCTCAATGTTGAGGATATAGTCTCTCCTGGGTACAGTTGGATCAAGATGTAGAACTCTCAGTTCCTTCTCCTGTACAATGTCTGCCTGGATGCTGCCATGCTCCTGCCTTGATGATAATAGACTGAACCTCTGAACCTGTAAGCCTGCCCCGATTCAATATTTGCCCCTATAAGACTTGCCTTAGTCATGGCATCTCTTCAGAGCAATGGGAACTCAAACTAAGAAATAGCTGTCCCTACTCCAGGCTCGTCCCACAACCCACAGGCACAATTCCCATAAAAGCTACCACCACATTTATGCAGTCTTTTTCATAATATTGAATTTTCTAGGTTGGAAATTGGATTGAAGAAAACATTTCTATGAGTTGCAGACTAGGAAGCAGCACGCTTCTGTCTGCTGTGTTTAACACTCATCTGTGGAGTCTTCCTCATCAACAGGTTTCTTCATCCTGGTGTTTTCCTTCAAACTCCTTTTCCTGGAGGAATAGTGGAAAGAGGCAACAGGCACCTAAGGACTTTGTAAGTGCAGGTGTCCTTTTGTTTTGTTTTGTTTTGAATTTGATGGAATACTAAATGCAGTCACCAATACAGACTGAGCTCTCAGAGTTCTTACGTGTGTGGACTCATGCCCAGATGTGTCTTTGGACAAACGCCTGCTATGGCTGGAGTCTTTGTGTTATCTGTGTGGACATTTGGGTTTTAGAAAGAGTTGATGGCAGTGTTTGTGTGGCACATGGTCATCTTGTATGATGAGAGAAGAAAATAATTTTCTTTGAAGTGAAAGTGCTTCAACAATGAAATAATCCCACCTTTTCTTTCCTGTTCCTTTAAATTGCCCTGGAAATGGCAGCATGTGTGCATGTGAGCATGTGTGCATGTGAGCATGTGTGCATGTGAGCATATGTGCATGTGAGCATGTGTGCATGTGTGCATGTGAACATGTGAGCATGTGTGCATGTGAGCATATGTGCATGTGAGCATGTGTGCATGTGTGCATGTGAGCATGTGTGCATGTGTGCATGTGAGCATGTGTGCATGCGTGCATGGTGCATGTGTGCAAGACTGTATTTGTAAAGAAACTAGACTGTCTAAGTACTATAATATAAGTCTGAGGGCAGCAAACTGTGGTATTGACTCTCTCCAAAACAGTGTTCTCCACTTAGAGCAGTGAGTCAAGTACTGTAAAAGACACCGTGTGGCCCCCAGCACCCACTCTCACTACAAGTGTATGCACTTCCATTGGGTCCTCTCTTTCTATGACAATTCACCCACCTGCTTCACAGATAATTTTATCCCCACTAAAATTCGCACAGTGGAGAAAATGGCCTGTCTACTTTACTTTGAACAGAATGTAAATTTGGTAGGCAAAGTTCCTGAGACATTCCTAAGATGTCTCTTTTTCTGTGGCCTTTGTATGTAGTACCAAAACTGTGGGGTCCTCTCCCAGCTATTGGAATGGTCACAGTGCAACACTGACTTCCATAGAAGACAGAGACTTACATTAACCACAGGCAAAACTCTGGACCAGTTATTCAACATCCCTGGACCTGTTGGTGTGATTGACAGAAAATCATGAAATCAACTGCTGTTTTACTCTAGGAGAAAGGAAGGTCTGGTCTCTAAGGACACACTTTCTTTTGGATTATGTAAACAAACCCTTCCTACTTGTCATGAGAACATACCCAACCTCTCTTTAAATTTGGGACATTACAGGACATTACTGTGAAGAAGGAGCTTAAATAAATAGCCTAGATCATTATAACTGAAATGCCACAATATTTTTTTTTTTTTTTGGCCTGAGATGCTGATAAACTTCTCCAACCACTTTTTTATTTTAAGATAAGCAAAGAGCAATGAATACAGAAATATGTGGCCCTCTGTGACTTTAAGCTCTCTTAAGTGACTAAGAGAAATCAAAAGACAAAGACTTTGGGACGGTGAACAAGCACGGGCTAACAGGAGTGCATTCTGCCCATGGGAAACCCAGCTTTTTAAGCCAAGGAGACCAAGGACCGGAAGCTGCTCTTCTGGTCACTTAACTGATGAGCTGGGCTGCACCCTTCTGTGCTTGGCTTTCTCCGCTGACATACAGCCTGTGACCAGCTTTCCTACTGACAGTTAATGGTCTATGTAGGCCTTGAGAATCCCACCTCAGCAACACTGAAACCTGAAGTAAGGCACAACATGTCTTCCTCAACCAGCTCTGTTCCAAAGTTATAGTCAATAGGCACAATGCTTTCCTGAACTCTGATGTTGAGAATTCTTCACCCCAGTGTTCTGTTCCTGAGAGGACAGAGCAGAGTGTTTGGGTGATCAACTGATAAGTGACTTGGAACTCACTCTCTTCCTGCCTCCGTGATAGTAAATCCCTCTTGTTCCTTTGACTGAGGTATTGAGTTTGACTCCTCACATGCTATCTTCCTAAATTGGCATTTATTATGATATATAATACGAATAAAGCTGGGGCTGGTCTCTGGATTCAGATTGGCTACAACTCTCTCTTACCAGACTTGCCTCTCACACCCAAAGTGGTACCAGTAACAACAATTACCTTTACAGAAGTGAGCATCTGACTTTCAGTTCTATTCTCAGCACTCACAAGGGCCTGCCTGGAAGGGGAGGCTTTGGGACCTTTCTGTCCTAGGAATGAGTTTAGAGCAGCATGTGTGGCAGAGGCTCTCAAAGGCCACTCCTATGTTTCACCAGAGTAAAGGAACGTGTGAACACATCGATATCTCGCCTTGAGAAGCCACCAGCTGATTCCAGTGTGAAAACTATTCAGAACATGGACAGGAAATGTCGCAGCTCTGAGTGTATTGCTAAACACTCCAGAGTGCCTGTCATATCAGGGAATCTTTGAGGTCCCCAATCTTTTCGTCATCTACAATGTTGTCATCTCCTTCAGAATTCGGGACTGTTCCCTGTCTCCTATGTATCTGTGCAATGGCTAATGAAAAGAGGTCGAGAAAGAGCTGAAGCAGCGGGCTCACAGCCTGGATGCCCTTTACATCGCATGTGTAGCGTGTGTCCTTAATGGTCTGGCTTCACAACCCATCACAGTTCCAAAGAATGTCTCTGTCCAGTAGAGTCAAGCCACTCAGGATACTCAGGGCCCCAAACTAAATTCAGAGCTCCTCAAAAGAATGATTCATCTCAGTGTGAGAAGTGTCAGAAAAAAAAAAAAAAAGATATTTTAAAATATTTCTATAAATACAATATGATTGGCTATCCTGACCCATGACCAAAGTACAAGGGAATCTCCCTAGTGGTCATGTCAGTCTGAGAGACTGTTCACAAAGGGAGACTGTCTGGGCTTGCCCTAGGACCCCCCTTCCATTAGATCCTCAGTCCTGATGAACCCCCAGGGGTCAGTTGGCAGCTTTTCGGGTGTATTTAAACAGAATCATGTGAAGCAAGTTTATATGTTGATCAGTTGCAGAAAATAGTATGAGAGCCATACAGGACCCCTGGGAGCCATGGCTCCGTATGTAAACGTAAGAACTGCATGTGCAGAGACTCAATTGCTTGTGATACCAATACTAGACGTCCTGAGCAAACTGCCAATCTTCTAGTCCAAGTAGGAAAGAAGGAAAGGATGGGGATGGAGACTTAGAAAGGTTCCTGTTAGCAGAGGCCTGTGGAACCCAAAGATAACAGGATTAAAATGATCAGCTCATTCAGGAAGGTCCCTACCCCTGCATTCAAAAAGGTAAGGATGTCTCCCCTAATCAGACGCAGGTTACTGCTAGCCAAGCCAAGTGGCATGATCACTACTTAATAAGCATGCTGGAAGCCCAGGCAGACAGGCCTACAGTTAAGGGACCACAGAGACCCAAAGAGGGGTCTCCAGGGGCTGCCTCTTTGCAGTCCAGTTTATGACTCCTCCGGGAAGGCTACGCTACAGCCTCGTTATTTTCCTTCTGGGAGTAAAAAGAGAACTGTAGTTTCCTGCCCTATTAAGCCAGTGCCTTTCATGATCATTAAAATACCTTTAAATACTTCATCTCTCCCCCTTAAAGTTTTCCAGGCATAAGGGACGCTCTCCTTCCACATAACCTTGCTCCAAAATAACAAACGCATGATGCCATTTGAATTTGGCTTCTCTCTCCTTCCCGTTTGGAGGTTCAGAAATAGCTACTTACAAACACATGAAGGCATTTGCCTCGGTGGTAAATATGTCTTACGTGTCGATTTCAGCAGGCTATCTCTGCAGACATGCACATGTGTGCTCATTTCCTGCCCTCTGAAATTATTATTATTATATTTTTTGGTTGTGGACATATGGTGAGCAATAGTTGGTATAGTTATTCAGGGTGCAGACTCTCCTCTGGGATCTGGGGGACAAATCCTGCTCCTTCTGTTATGTCAGAATCACCATGAATGTAGCCAGCATTGCAGCGGGCACGAGATAATGGTGTGCATGCCTACCGCCACGCTCATGATGAAATCATTACAGTCCTCTGTGGTACGTTAATGGTCGTATGGATAATAACTGGTGAAAGGGCTCACAGTTAGTAAGAGCGTAACTACAATCCAGGTGCTGTTCTCCAGAACTTGAAGGTATTAAGTAATTTAAATCTTATAACAACCCTGGAAAATTATTGTTATTGTTATTATTATTAGAGATAAGAAAGTTGTATCAGAGAGACTTTTCCTAGGTATGTAAATTTAAAAATGAAACAATGAATGAGATTGTGCCTTTGATGATCTATTGGTACACTAACTTGACTACAAATTTCATTGCCTGTGTTCTTCCCCGTGGTTTATAAGAATTTTTCCCTTGCCTTCTGAGACTAGGCCCTTGGTGTTCCCTTGATACTGAGTTGCACTACAGAGCAGATGCTGAAGGCTCTGGGCTCCCTCTTCTTTCTTTCCTGAAACTCTAAGGTCGCTAGCGAACTTATGCCAAACCTGGGCCACAGGGAGACATGTGTGGCTTGGAAGAAGCTGCAGAGAGAAGTCAGTTTTAAAACCGAGACAAAAAAGAAATTAGCTAACTAGCTAGCTACCCATGCCTGTCCTTGGTAGTGTGAGCCCTCACAGGTGACTGGCATCCTTTCTGAAGTGACCTCACTTTAGAAGGCTTCAGCCTGGACAACAAGGTGTCCATACCAGGTCAGAATTTTACATATGTGGCAAGACTAGTGAGATGCGGCTGTACATCTGAAGGGAAGACATGGGTTTGAGGAGATGAGCAATCTGAAGGAACTAGATGGACTGAACGCCAGAGTGACCTTTGTATACCAGCCACAGTAGCCTATATAATAACTCCTAGAACTGAGGCTAAACCTAATGGCCACTGAGAACCAATCTGTCACCAGCCGAGGAGACAAGAGTGTGCAGGCAAAGATGATTTGATCTGAGGGAAAATCTGAGGTAGACAGTAAGAGGGCTAAGTGGGTTGAAGATGCTTGCTGAGAAATCTTGGCAACTTAAATTTAATTCCTCAAGAACACTTGTATGTTAGAAAGAGAGAATAGACTACACAAAGTTATACTCTGACCCCCATACATCCTATAGCACGCATACTATACATCATACACACACACACACACACACACACAAACACACACACACGTGAACAACTCCACCACCTCTACCACTAACATCACCACCACCATCATCATCAATCAAATTTTTAATGGGAAGAAAATTACGACGTGACCAGCTTCTACCTGTTTAACTGCATTAGTGATGGGATTCCTCTGTGTACTCTGAACACTTTAGAGAGTTTTTTTTAAAGAGAACAATGGCTTGCATGCTTGAAAAATCAAAGCTAGAGGTGCAGAAGGGAGGAAAGAAGGCAGCCAGGTCACCCTGTGACGACACGGCTAAGTCACATTAAAGTATCTGTCTCACCATGAGTTCAGCAGACAGATGTCTCCCTTCTCCACCCGCATTATTCCTATCCACCCACAATCTCTGCTCTCCACACTTCCCACTCCTTCCCAGCAACCTGCTTCAACTTTTAGCTTAACCTCTTAGGCAAAGCCTGCTAGGTTCCCAGGGCTTCCTACCACTCCTCCTGTGTTATAGAAGGTCCCTACTGGGTCGTGGTTTGGGGTTTCCAAGCTCTCCTCCTTTGCCATGTGCTTCTGAGTGGTGTCTGTACTCAGGGGTGCCTAGACATGGTGACTCATGAAGGTGTTAACATGTCTTGGATGGAGGTAAACAACAATATCAATAACAACAACAAAAACCAGTCCATCAGATTGGCCTCTAAACTTAGAGTAATTCCGCCTGTTTTATGAAAATCGCATGCCCTAGGCTCCTCACCCTGCTCTCTTGTCCATGGTGCACTGACTATGACATCATGGTCACTCTTCTGGCAGAAAGCTAGAAGACTTACTCTTGACAACATAGTCGGTTTCTTTAAACAATGGCATGTGGAACGCCAACTCAAAGCAATGAGGCAGGAAGGAAGGAGAGAGGGCAGGGGGGAGGGCAAGTGAGCATTGATAACACATCAGTAGGTGGCAGGCATGGCATACAGACCGTCCCAAAGCCTGAATATGAGGATCAAGCTTAGGATCACAGCTCAGACTTCTAGGAGAGAGAGCAAGTCAACCCAAAATAAAAGGGCAAAGAAAAACAAAATTTTAGTTTGAATTCATTCTTCCTATTATACCCCACGACCAAGGCATTTGGAAGAGAAGATCTGAGAGAAATCTCTCCTCAGAGAAGACTATTTGAGGATGGCCAAAATGATTCATAAAGCACAAAGCCGTGGCATGAATGCCAGAAGAACCAGTCCTTTCTTTATGCAGCATGGGTACTCAGTCCACAGTCACAACGACACAGTGAGCGCCATTCAGTGGTCAGGCTCTCATTTCTAAGTCAACTAGCCAAGGACCCTTGGCAAGCCCTTCTCCCTGCCTGATTCTCCCTGTTTCTATGATGAATATGTTGTTCTTAAGGGAGAAATTTGTTGTGGCTCCTTTTATCAGTTCTAGGGAAAGGTTTATCCCTCTCCACAGCTGTGATATGACAGCTTTCTGAGGCTTCTTTTTGGCCCAGCATCTTGATGCAAAGGCAAAAGGCACGTGTGCAATCCAGAGGTATTTGGGGGAAATGGTGTCAGCCAAGCATTTATCACGGAAATCTGAATATCAAACGTAGAGCCCCAGGCTGAGGGGAGCTGGGAGATTTCAGGGCACATTAACCACTGGTGGTAAGTAATTATGCACATTGACTTTGAGTCTGTTTCAATGGTCACATCTCAGTGCAGCCTCTGCCCTGTTCTCAGGAGGGAGGGGCATGAGCTCAGGCCTCTTCCTGGAGCCTCAGTGTGGAATAGCTGGCATTTCAAAAATGAAGTCTTTTGTTTCTGGAAAAACTGCTTAAAAGCATTCAGCTTCCCCATCTCTGATCCCTCTCTGCAAAAGAAAACAATAAATATGATTTCGAGCCATTGCGTTAAATATCAGGATCCCACACTGAGATGATGGGACCCAGAGCTGATGAGAAACCATCTCCGGATGCCAGGGCCAGTGGCTTACAACAGGCAGAGGAGAGGTGTAAAGGTATAAACGTTCCAGGTGACTCCAGAAGGGACAGTCAAAATGTGAGCAGCTCTAAGGACAGCTAAGGGGATGTCACACACTTAGAGTGTCTCCAAATTTAAAAAGCAAGCAGACAACAACAAAGCTCACTAAGTTAGCTCATAGTCACACGGGCTCGCTCCAGACATCATTTATCTCTGTGCACCTTCATGGTGGAGGCTGCCCTCGTTCACCTGTATGCCCAGTGTCTCTGTCTTCTTGCCTAACCCTCATTTCATCAATGGCTCGGCTGCAAATGTAAGAGACCACAGGGCCATTTCCTAGAGGAAGTGCAGTGGGGAACTGAACTTGGGTTAGTGGACAGTGATCCTGGAGGGGGGTCTACTGGGTGGTGCTCACTGAGAGGATTATCTCTCTCATCACTCAAGCATAGCCTGAATGATTTTGGAAAGGCGTGATTTCTTAGCTACAGCCTAACAGAGAAGAGAGTTGAGCATTCAGTTTGGGAAGGCTGGGGTTTTTCTGCACAGCGTAAAGCCTTTCGCTCATAGAGGGCAGAGAATTTTGGAGTTGCCTAAGGAGGTACCAGGAATCCAGAAACTTGGCCTGGATTCCTCAGCACTGTCTGCAGACCTCTCAAGCCCGCTCGTCCACTAGTCCCTGGTGAATATGCCGAGTGCGTAGAGGTGCTGTTGTGGACTGTCGACTGTCATTTGCTGCAATATGATCACTGACTCTGGGCCATGATAAGCAAAGGGCAATATCCTGGAAGGCCAAGTCTGTGACCCAAGACACACTGCAGAACCTATGGTGTGCCTGTCAGCTCTCTTATCTCTAAAACACGATGAGAAATAGAACCTTTGTCATCCGGATTTGGCAAGGATGGAGTAAGCCTTGCGATGTCCCTAGGCACTGCACCCTAAATGCTGGCTAGGTTTTCCACCTAAATACTTTTTGGTTCCTGTGAGGTTATAGGCAACAGATTAGAAAGGCAGGACAGGATTCAAATCAGAAAAAAAAGAGAGACGAAAGGATTCTGGGAAACAATAGGAAGCAAATTAAGTGTCACGGCTAGAAGGCTGACTAGAGACAGTTCACAACTCAGACCAACCGCAAAGAAGAGTTGGGTAAGGAGAGACGGGAAAGCATGAAAGTCAGTAAATGTCTGCTGCAGGACAGGCAGGACTGGGGGAGGGGGTGTCACGGCAGATGGCAGAGGCGACTGGGCTCCCCGTCCTAGGTCAGTGCACAAGGAGCACACCACGCATGCGATGCTCTCTGAGCAACACTTCATTTTCATCAATGCACTGCACATATGTCCCCTATGCAGGTGAGAAGTTACTGGGGATGGGAGAGAGACACTAGGTCTCCACCTACCTTCCAGAGTCTTACAGAAGTCAACAAGCAAGACGATGGCAAGCAAAGGACTTCAGAAAAAGAACCATGCCAAATGAGCAAGCTGCCTACTTACTCCAGGTGCCAAGGGACCTTGGCAACGTGGTGATCAAAATCAGCTTTCTACAATAGATGCACATTGCAGAAGCAGCCACAGTTTATTTACTCTGAAGTAGGCAACCCAAAACCATCTCCCCTCTGCCCGATTCTAAGACTCTTGCCTGGTCTTCACATGTTAGATTTATATGAAGCATTTGCAATCAATTGAGGCAAAACTAAATTCCAAACAAAACAAACCCCTGCTTGTCTTGTGACAGCCTGAAAGAATAATTATTTAAAAGGGAAAAAGAGACTAACAAGAGTTTTGAGAATAAAGACAGCTGAATGTATTCATTGTAAGAGGGCCTCGTTTGGGCCCATCCCTGTAACAATGTCACACTGCTGCTTTCTCTTTCCTGGGCATATGTTTAAAGTACCCTGCAAATGATTTCATGTTGGATTGGGCTTCATTATTCACAGTTCATATTTGGTCTAAATTACAGTAAATGTTATTTCAAGGTTTACAAGTTAATTATTATAGTATAGTATTTACTCCATTATATAGTAATTACTGCAGTTTCTAACGCCTAAAGGGTTTTCCCCATATATGAAGGACAGAGAATATTTTAGAGTGTTCTCAAGCAGAACAAGACTCACTTCTGTATGTGTGTGTGTGTGTGTGTGTGTGTGTGTGTGTCAGAGAGAGTGAGAGAAAGACAGAGACAGAGAGAAATAGACAGAGAGACAGAGACAGAGAGAATGGGAGATTAGATGGTACCCGGTGATAGAAATACAAATGTCTTATAGAATGCAGAGAGGTCCACAGCTCAGCAGGCCCAGAATTGGTACACTCGGTCAGTAACTGCTAAGAGTAGTTGCTGAGCTCCACTGGATAGGCAAAATAGTCCTCACACTTTATCTTGCAGGTTGTGACTGGAGCACACCCCTTTGAACTACAGGGGATTAAACAGGGCTTGCTTGGTCTGCTCATCACGCAGGCTCGGGGATCTGTTATGTTTGCTCCTCACCCCCTTTTTGTTCTGTAGGCTTTTAAATGACCTCTTGCACAGGGATTTCCCAAACCCCCACCATGCTGCCCACCACACAAGGGTCAGCTAGGAGACACCAGATAGCCCCCAGCTCTGGGCCACATTTACACCTCCTTGCTCCATTCCAGCCCGGATTCTTTGTTCTGGCTGCCAACCCCAAAATGGATTCCATAAGCATTCTGGTTCCCACATGTTGGTCCAAATAGCAACCTGCGAGCTTGGGAACTCTAGGGTAGTGACAGACAGCTGCCTCAAATGACATACATCTGGGCTCTGGAGCTGGCCAGGGGTTATGTCTACTGTCTGCAGATGCCTGACCACTGTCACCTTGATAAACTCGGGAGGTTGGAAGATGGGGCCAGGAATTTTAGAAAACATCCTTGTTCCCTGAACTCTTGTTCCTGTTCAGGAAGAAAGAGAGGTTAGACAGAGGTTTGACTGTCAGTCCTAATGTATGGAGTAGATATGTAAAGGAAGAATGGGAGAAAAAAAAGACATTTCTTCCCCTGAGTTTATGCTCTTTTTTCCCCCATGAAGGACATGACAGCTCTACTCACTGTTGGGGCAACAATTTCCATGTTCTTTTCTTAAACTCTCCTGATAATTCTCTTTTTTAGCTGACCAGGACAGAAACGTTAGACTCACAAAGGATAAAACCAGCTTAGCAACTGGTGACTGGATCCATTCCTTCACTTGAGAAGTCCCTCCATGAAGCCTGCCCTCTGCAGGCTGACTTCTCGGGAGTCCTTGTCTGATAGCGGTCCAGCCTGGGAAGTGGGAACAGCCGCCCTCACCCGCCCTATCCCAGAAGCCGCCTCCTCCTTAATCAGGGCTAAGTCCTTTACCCCTCTTTCTTTCCAGTCCAACCAGCCTCTCTATAGGTACATACATGCTAGTCATGTGATTGGCCTGCTTGGCTCTGACAATACTTTTCCCTTACTCACCATAAATATCCCTCTGCACGCTTCCTGTGACTGTCCTCGCTGTCTGCACTCCACTCTCTGACCTCCCAGTGGCTTTCTGACCTGGCCTTCGAATCTCAACCTGGGAATCTTCCTTTGCATGAGAACCCAGGCCACTCTGTCTCTCTTCTGTCCTTCTGGTCATGTCTGTCGGTCTTTGCTCATAACACCCCACATATTCTGTTGTGCCCAGCAGTTAAACACCTTTCGGCCAGATAGTCACTAAGTGAAGCCAATACTTACCCTTATCTTCCTCTGCTCAGCAGCTAGCTGAGGGCCTGGCAACCCCAACTCTAAGAGAACAATACTTTAAGGAATTTCAAGAATCCTTGAGAATGGGATGATTTAATGTATTCAGTGGGTGGAGACAACCAGGAAGTAAAGTAAGGAGGGTTAACAGGGACCAGGCACTTGTTCTGCACTGATGACAGTCTCATAGAGATTCATAGGCTTATTGAGCCTTATTTCCAGAAGGACAGACTGAGGTGCAGGGAGCTTAAGTTCACAGACACGAAAGTACCCAGCTTATACCGGATGCTGGATCCAGAGCCCACACATTGCTGGCCCGCTAGGCTGGCTCCTGCCAAACAGCTGTGACGTGGAGAAGCAGCATTAGGCACACTTCCGTCCTTGCCTTCCTCCCGCCTCCCTCTTCCACTGTCTCTGCAAACAAGCCCTTGTTTAATGAACACATATTTAATGTGAGAAGAGAATAAAGCACATCAGCCCCGTGATTGCTTCATACACACTCTTTTTCACTACCTGTCACATCTTTACAATGCAGTCAAAGCATTCTCGGCAGCACAGATTATTTTAAAAAAGAAAAGGGAACAAGCCTGAGCAGAATCAATAGTTATCAGAGAGGGCTCAGCATCATGGCCCCCTACCAGTTCTGCAGATGCTGAGCTCAACCTGTGGGCTTTGAGAAGTGGGCTGTCTATCCCTCTTGTTCTTGTAAATGAGCCCCTCCCCTTTTCCTCCTCTTCTTTCTTTACTAAAAAAACATTCACTGCATACACACACACACACACACACACACACACACACACACACACACGAGCACATACACAGACTAGAGAACCAGATGAGGGACTTAGCATACTATAACATCAATAGGAATCTTCTGGAGCTTTGAGCTCACGCTGTGCCCAACTGCCAAGATTTGTTGAAGATGGACAGTTGAAATACAAAGGGCTGACAGGGCGCTGTCTAGTCCCTCAGGCCTCCTTTCCTTCCCTGCATCTGATGCTACCTCCTGGATTCCTTCCCACAGTGGCTGCAGCAAATCCCTTCTTCCCTGAGCTCTCTTGAGTCTCCATGAGTGAGCAGTCTAACTCATCTCCAGAAGGTGTGTACCCAGTGAGACTTTATTCTACAGAGTTTTTATTCTAAAGCATTGGCTGTAAATAAACACTGTTGATAAAATGTAAATAGAACATTGTATATTGTTCTAAGGTGCCTGATGACTGGTCAATGAGGTGAAGGGGTTTTTTGCTTATTTCAAATTGATGATCACTACTCACACTGGCACCATGGTGGCAGCCAGGTCCTCAGTCATCTTAGATGTGTCCTTTACTGTTTTTATTGACTTTAGACTCAGCTGCTTATAGTCCACCATCATCTTGAGCCACCTTGACTTTGGCCAGCAGAGTAAAGACAGATTTGAAATGTCTTTACTGTGGTGTGAGTCCCAGACCTCCTATCACAAGCTGTACAACCTTTGCAGATTGCATGGGATTTCTTGGATTCAAGTCACAGTAACAGAATTTCTCAAGAAGGGTTTCATCGTCACCCTTTACAGAGCTGACAAAAAAGGAGTGTGCAGTTTTCTTTGGGAACATTCAGATAAAACAAGTTTGCCATGAATCCAGTCAGATCCTAGAACCAAGGCCTGCCTATGTGAATGTCCCTTTTCTAGAACCCAGGGATTGAGCTAATATTGAGAAACTGTTATTTTTGAGATAGGGTATCACTCTATAGCCCACAGTGACTTATTACTGACTATATAACCCAGGCTAGTCTCCAATGTGTGCAGTCCTCCATCCTCAGCCAAACACTATCACATGCAAGAAAGAGTATTAGCATGTTCTTCCCCTCTATCCCAACAGCAAACATCCATGAGGTTCTCAACCCTGAGTGTCCTAAGCTTAATTAAACCAAACCGAAAGGTTCCTATCAGCTACTCTGAGGGCGGAAATGTCATTTGTGATGTGCTAAGGCAGATGTTTTGCAACATGCTTCCTCCTAATATAACCTTTGTCCTGTGCCTGAGAGACTTGGAATCTCCTTAGCTGACAGAGCTGACCTGTAGGTGCCAGCAAACATGGAAGTAGGCTTTTACGTTTAAAAGTGGTTCCATGTTGAAGTGAGGGAATGGTAAATCACATTAATGCCTGTGGCAGGTATGCTTTCTTTTCAAGATTAGTGGTCCCTTAGAATCTAAGAAAGAAAACAGGAGAGGCCGCCTTAAGGTCATGTTCAACTGCTTTTGTTCAAATGCAAGGACAGGATGTGAAACAATGTTTCTGTCTTGTGGATAGCAAATGTTTTTTTTTTCTTTGCCCATATCATCTTCAAGCCCATAGAGCCATTAACCCAATTAATATAGAGAACATTTGCATATGCAAACATGACTTTCTTCACCATATATTTCACTGTATAAGACAGGTTGAAGGGTAGTTGGGTGAGTCAATCAAACGTCATAAATTGGCTATGCACAGGCCTCATTAATATTAACTGGGGTGTGGGCATTGTACAGCACTCCATGCCTTTAGAGGTGGACCACTTGCCGTAACTGTCCCTGAGATCAGGAAAAACCAAAGTCTCTGACCTGATTTAAATATGGAATCTACACTCCTGCTCCAGGTACTGTGCAGAATCGGAAAGGTATTTTAAAAAATAGAGAGCAGACCTTTTCTAAGACAGATGGCATACAATGAGGTTAGAAAAAGTATCTTGAGATCCAACCTGCAAGAACAAAAAAAAAAAAAAAAAAATCCTGCTCACATTGTTGTTTTCATTATCTTGCTTCTGTCATTTCGTGAGCTTTGTATCTTGCGAGGAAAGAAAGAAGGGAGAAAAACTGTGAAATTAATCTTTTGTGCATGGCCTGATAAAGAAGAGACATGCTCAGACAAAAGATAGACTGAGAGAAGGTACTGTGATTGATGACTAAAGTAAAGGTGTCAGGAGAGTATTATGTAAATTACTGGAGGCACACACCATTTCAGAAAGAATGAGAGGGAGCTGAAGGGGGAGCGAGGGAGAGGGAAGGCGAGAGGAGTGAGGCGCGCTGAGAGTGAAAAAAGGATTGCAGAACCATGTCACCAAAGAACTGGTCCCCAAACACCCATTTCTTGCCATCTTTCATCTCCTCCGACAAGCTCACCTCCCATTCTCCCTGGGCTGCACGCGGTAACAAAGGGGATGGGGGCGGGGAGAGCTGTCAACATTAGCATGATTCCAGCCACGAAAAGGTTTAGGAAAGCTCCTCTGAAGTGAGACCCAGCGAGCAGGGAAGTTTCTGTTCAAGGGGGAAAGCTAGCTGGCAACTGTGTCTCTCTGTGGAGTGTGTCATGAGACCTGGGTACAATCTTTGGCTGGTCTCATTCTTTACAGTACAAATTGGCTCCAAAAATCCTGTGTGTCCCCGGCAGTCTCCTGGTGCATCTAAGCATCTGTACTGGGCACACGGAGGGGCCACTGAACAAAGGTGGCTGCAAAGTTATGCAAAAGGCTGAGCCCGGAGCCTGGCTACAAAATTTCTCTTAGTATCCCCACTTTGGCTACATTTTCTAAGTAATGAAGCAAAACAAGTGTTGAAAAGCGCCTCCATTTCCCTGGATGGATGAGTCTGAAGTAACTGTAAGCTTAGATTCAATTATGAGAAGAGGTTGTCTTGTGCTGACCTCACGGAGGGCTTGGCTGCCTTCCACATGTGTGGACATACAAATACCTCTTTCCTACAAGTCCAAAAATTCCTACAGATTCTTAAAGAAAACACCCCCTTTGCAAAACTGCAGAAGCCCAACCTAGAGATAGTCAGATTGTTACCCAGAAAGCTCAGCAGAAGACTTTTTACAGCTAGCCCTTGCTTACAGAAGCACGCCCTGTTCTGTTTCTCAGGTACTACGAAACACTAGAAACTAAATGATTTAATATTACTCCTGTGAAAAGTCCAGAGGGATAGTCTGACAGGCAGGTAGAGACTGTCTTCCTTCTCCGGTCTAGTAAGAACAGAAGGAAAATGCAGAGAATTTTCACCAGATTACAATTTGGAGGGCTCCCACACACTGCAGATACTGCAAGTAAACCCTGAGTAACCATGAAATTTAAAATGCAATGAAAAAATAAATTTTATTAATAACGGAAAATAAAATCTACAATAAATCTATGTAAGTACAAATCTTGATTGTCCAATGTCCGTTATTATAGACATTTTAAAATTAATAATTAGAAGTGGAGAAGGTAAAAGGGGGACACATTTACAGCTGAAAAGCTGTCCCACAAGACACTTCCACCAGAGACACCAAAGCCTGAAAATATCATCCTGTCCCCAAGGGCCCATTCCTTCTCTCTCACTTCATAAACTCTGCCTGCCTGGCCCTTTGGCCCATCACACACTGACTCATTTATGATCCACAATCCAAATCGGGTGAGTTCTACAATGTGCTGGGCACACGGGCACACGGTGGAGGCAGAAGACAGAGTACAAAGGGCTATGCCCAGCAGGGACACTGTGGCTTTGAAGGTGACCACAGTTTCCCAGTGGCCATGTCTTTCTTTCACAGAGTTCGACTCTAGGATCAGGGTAACAACTGCTCTGAGATGAAGCCTTACTGATAGAGATCAAATTGGCCAAAGTCAAGTATGGCCAGGACTCTACAAAGGGTCACAAAAGCCTTTAAGAAGGCAACACATGGGAAAGAAACACTTCTGTTCAGTAAGACTCAGCCTCTTAATGTTTCTATAGTAGCAAAATGAGGCCATGTATGTGACTCGGACAGACCAAACTCAATCAGCATCATAATGGCAGGATCATGAGTAATGACAGCAAATACTCAGCACTTGGGCAGGTATCGCCTCTACCCTCAGGACAAAAGACATGGACTCACTGACCACAGCGAGTCTCTTATTCTTAGTACTTGTTTTTATTATTTTATTATTTACATTTTTACAACTATGTAAATTGAGGCAGAAAGATGTGACCAAGCATGGAGGTTTGGGTGAGAATAATCCACCCCAACACCTAGGTCCATATTTTTGAATATTTGGTCCTTAGTTGGTGGAACTGTTATGGAAGGATCAGGGGGTATGGCTCCATTAGAAGATACATGTCACTGATGGCAGATTGTGAGGCTTTAAATTTGCCTTTTGTTCTCAGTGTTCTCTCTACTTCCTGCCTGAGGTTTGAGATTCAAGTTCTCAGCTGTTCCTGCCATCATGCCTTTCCTCTGCCATTACAGACACTGACCCTCTGAAACCATATGTTCAGTCAAGCTTACTTTATTAGTTGCCTTGGTCACTGTGTTTTACCACAGCAATAGAAAAGTAATTAATACACCAAGATGGAACCATTAGGGCAAGGCGGAGCTGTCATTGGAGTTTTGGCAACTATTCCAGGAGCTCTGCTGTCAGTAGCTAAGATTGATCTGACCAAAACGTGAATCTGGGGAAGGAGAACCACTCTGTCCCACTGACCAGTCTCAGAAAAACCAGGTGCAGTGTGAGGAGAGGCTCCACCCTTGGCTCTGTGTTGGCAATGGTCAAGGAAAAATGCAAAAAGGTCCGCGGTGCTTTGGGAATGATGCTCAGGATGGCCTAGTGAATCAGAGGTTCAGAATATCCTAGTGGGTTTAAATTTTTCAAAGCAACACTTTGACTTAAGAAATAAGTCTCTTTTGGGGACAGGAGAATTGGCTCAGTGGTTAAGAAACCTGGCCGTATCTGCAGAGAATACGGGCCTGGTTTCCAGTACCCACACAGTAGCTCACAACCACTCATGACTCCAGCTCCAAAGGATTTGATACCCTTTTCTGAACTTGATAAGTAGCAGAAACATAGGAGGTATGCATACATCTATGAAGATAAACACTCAAACACACAAAATAAATCTACATGAAAGTAAAGAAATAAAATATCCTAGTACTCAATACCAGCAGTATAAGAAGGTCTTGGGAGAAAAGGCAGAACAACCATGACAGCAAAGGAGATCTACAACTAGACAAGAACTGTCCACATATATCCAGCAGAAACATCACATTTTGGCCTTTTGCATACAGACTCCCAGAATTAAATCTAACAGTGACTGTAGCAAAAATGAAGCGATCAAGAGATCAAAACCAAAGCCTGAGGTCGCATGATAGGTTGAGTTCCAGGACCTCACAGGTGTGCAAACCAAAGTGTCTTTTCTTAGATAGAGGTAGAAAGGCCAGGTCTAGTTGGAAGTCAGGATCCCATTCCTAAAACCGCCATGACTAAGGTGACCCTGTGAGCCTGTTATTCTTCATTCACTCAAAATGTGAATTTGTAGTGTTGGAAACATCTCATCATCTTTTCTGGTCCAAATATGGAAATCTCTCTCCAGGATGCTGCACTCCATTCCAGCGAGTATTCCCATCAGTGACCAGGGGTTGCCAGCAAAGACTGTGACATTCTGACCTTCTCTCCTTTCCCCTGACCCATGGATGAATCAGTCACTGACAGTACATGCAGTTGAAATAGCTCTCTGTGGAAACAATAGACAGCTAGGAGAGGCAGAATTGCCTTCCCATGGTATTTTCGGACCTTTGCAAATGGCAAGAGTCCCCAGAAACAGGCCACACCCCGGACCCCACCGCAATCATTGTCACTAGCTTCCTGACAGCTTCTGAAGCCTCATTCCCAAGTCTTCTCAGGAAACTTTCTCTTTTCATATGTCTGACCTTCTGATTCATCTGGCTCCTGTTTTAAAATCAGTTATTACGTATTATCTTTTGAATTTCGCCCCTGACACCACTCTGCCCTGCCTTAATTCCAGGACTGGCTTTCATTCAAATCTCTCCTTTCAGAGCAAGGAATACACGTTCTAAATGACTGCCTTCCAGAAGTCTTAAGTAAGACAGAAGTTCTGATAAGAAGACCAGAGATTGTCATGTGTGCTGTCAGTGTCTCCCTGCTTTATGTGCTGACAATCAGAGGAAAACAGGGGCAGGGGCCTAAGCAAGGAGCAGAGTGGCTTCTAGGTCCAGTCTTCGGTAACCAAACCAGCTCTTGCCCTTGAACTCCTAAAGCAGTGTTTGCAGCTGTAGCTGTATATCCTTGAGTCCCTCAGAACCTCTTTCCTATTCCTCTGAGCAATCATTACCTGACACGTGGTCTTCATTCTCACTCTGGAACTGCCCAGCACATCCATCCAAGGCTTTTCCATACCTGTTTCCCCAATCCTAGTCTCATCTCACCAGGTCCCTCAACTTGCAGGGTCTCCTTTAGGTCTCCTGGAAGCCCTGAGTTGCGACGTGTTTTCCTTCCTCTGATTCATCACGTACCCTGTTCGCTTTCTATAGTGCCCTGGTGTTCCCAAAGACGTGGAGAAAAGGACACCATTTTCAGCTTCTAAATTCCAATAGTTTCCTTGGAAGAAAGAGAAGAAACTCAGGCTTTGGAGAAATTTGCAGTGGTTACTCTACAAGTCTAATTCAGTTTCTTCTTTTTCCACTATTCCTGGTCACATAGTAGACTGAAATGCCAACCCAGGCTAGCTTCTTCAAGGGAATACAACACCCTGTATGATTTTTCCTTTGCCCATGTTATTCTGACTACTAAGTCTTCCAGTTTTTCTACCTCAACTCCCAGCAACCTCTGGTCATGTGATACCTACCTTTCTGGCTCAAGCCTCATTTCTTATAATAGATAGATTTTGTTTTCCCACCAAGGGCAATCCATCTCTTCTTCCTTTGAGATCCCTCGGTATGAAGATCCTTACAGGAGGGTTTTAGTTGTCTCTTTGAGACAGGGTCTCACATACCCAGTCTGGCCTGGTTGGGTAGTCAAGGATTAGTTTGAACTCCTCTTGCCTCTACCTCCAAGAGCTGGGATCACCTCTTTAGTGCTGGGAACAGAACTTGGGGCCTTCATGCTAGACAAACATTCCACCAATTTTAAAATTCCCAACCTAAGATTTGAAGCTTCATAAAACAATGGTTTTCTGTTCCAATTACATCTGAAACTCTGGAGGAAGCCCTGGGGAGGCCAGCATTCCTTGAACATTCCCAGGTTATTTTCACTTGGCCCAAGCTTGAAAAGCTCTGTTCAGGAACAGAGCTTTCTATACCCTCCATTTAATTAACATATATTTATTGCACAAATAACCTGTGCAAAATAATTGTGTTATATGTGCAGACAGTGCAGTGAATCAGGCCCTCTATAAAAACTAACAACACTATAGGAACGTTATATTTTACCATGTTCTATACTAGATGATAAACATGTATCATAATAAAATATATCTTACGAATCTATCTATGTGTGCCTGCTTTTCTACTGCTCTTTCTTAAGAATAACAGTCTCTCATTTATCATAGTGTCTTTTAGTACCTAACACAATGACTTGCATTCAATAAACAGATGGTAACTCATTAATTAATATACTTAATAATTTCTTAATTGTGGACTAATGTGAAGGAATGACAGTTTAGCTTTGAATTCATCCAGCTGAAACAGAAAGCTGTCCCCACATTACTAACTCTTAAACAGTAACTCACACTGGGCCCAATGTTACAGGCACAGTTGTGTGGGAAACTGCAGGAGGACAAGTTTAAGCATAGTCCTGCCAATTTAGGAAGACAGTATCTCAAACTGTTTACATTTCCAAAAAAGTCTATGTTTATGAGTTTTGCCTGCCTGTATGTAAGCAGATCATAAGCAGGTCTGGTGCCCATTGAGATTGGAAGAGGTATCACCTGGAAGTCAAGTTACAGACAGTTATAAGTGCCCATATTGAACTCCATTCTGAAAGAACAGCAAGTCCTGGGTTCAGTTCTCAATAGTATAAGAAGGAAAAAAAGAAAGGAGAGATATAGATAGATAGGTAGACAGATAGATAAATAGATAAATAGATAGATAGATAGATAGATAGATAGATAGACAGACAGATAGAAGATAAATAGACAGACAGACAGACAGACAGACAGACAGACAGATGGATAGATAGACAGACAGATAGAAGATAGATAGACAGACAGACAGAGAGATAGACAGACAGACAGACAGATAGATAGATAGATAGATAGATAGATAGATAGATAGATAGAAAGAAAGAAAGAAAACAAGTCAGCTAGCTCTTACACTTGGCAGAGTTGAGCCCCATAGTCACCCCCTGTCAGGACAGAGGAAAGCTTGCTACCTTCTGACCAAGTGCCCTGTGAGATCACTGACTTTTGCACAGGTAGATATATGTGTTAATCACAATTTTTAATGGAAGTGCAAACCTTTTACTAAAATCAATGGTTCCTGTCTTCCAAACACTATTAGGGGCCCAACTCCAATTATCGGTAAAGCGAGAGCTGTGTTTCTATCTTCTGAAGCCTATAGAAGGAGCAAAGGAACTATGGGTTCCTGAGGAAGAACAGGAGAACATGGAGCTCCAGCAACACAACAGACAGAGAGTGCTTCATGCTCCACAGAAAATGACTATTTCAGCTTCTGGGGAAAATTTACAGTCACTGAAGATCAAATGAGTAAATTATTGCCAATATTAAAATCCCAGGTCAATCCATCCCAAGACATTTTCTAAATAGTAAGTCACATTTGGCATCATGATTGTCTCATTTCTGATAAAGTAAATATTTGAAATGGCTTCCCAAGGCCTATCAAGAAGAACAATTAGTCCAAATCACAGTTGTGAAGAGTCTACTCTCTACACCATTTATCTTTCCTTCTCTTTTGTTGTAAATAAGCCTTTATAAGGGGAACATTATTCCATTTTGTTATAGTCCCCCTCGCCTTTTCTTTCACAGCAGTGTAATGCTGGCCAAAGATGAAATGAAGAAAATAAACCTTCCAGCTGAACCTATTGATTCCACCTGCCTTTCAATTTTTGCCTTAAAATGTTTCAGATGAATAATGTTTCCCTTCTCAGAGAAGAGAAATATTGACATCACACAAGCCATAATGCAAATGAACATTAAAGGTGTCAAAATCTACCCTTCTTAGTGATTAGTTTCTGTTGAGGAGGGGTCTGTGCTCAGTTAAATCTTGGCACAGACAAATTAAGCCTTGTGAGCTTTGACCATCCCTCTGATGCTACCATCTGGAATATTCTCAGTCACACCCTTAGAAACCAATATACCTGAAGCCTGTTCAGGACTTAAGTGAGACAACCATCTCTTTCCTCCTCACTATCAAAGTGTTTACAAGCACTGCTCCCGACACACACACACACACACACACACACACACACACACACACACGCATGCATGTGCACTAGTACTAGTGTAAAACACATGATCTTCAGCCACGTGCAATCCCATATTAATTATGTTCATCCCTTTTCTCGTGGCTGTGATAAAGAAGCTGACAGGTGTAACTTAGGGGGAAAGCCTTGCTATGTCTCTCCTGGTGGACAGAGCATGGCAGTAGGACAGTTGGAGCCATGTAGTTTATGGCAACAAAAGCCCAGGGTATGCCTGAGTCACATCTTGGTGACTCAGGGAAATAGATAACTTAGGATGGACCGGGGCCAGACACTGATTTTCAAGTTCCAGTCTAGTGCTGAATGTCCTGCAGGTAGAATGTCCCCAATGCCATACAACCTCTCAAACAATACAAATATCAACATCAGAGTCTAAGTTCCTAAAGCCATGAGCCAGAAGATCCAAACTATGACAAGTCTGCTTGCATCTGTGATTTATTTTATGTTACTGACAATTTATTTTATTTTACTTTGTTTTTGAAATACCCTCACCATGTAGCTTTGGCTGGCTGGCCTAGAACTATTCACTCTATCAACCAGGCTGGTCTCAAACACAAAGAAATCTACCTACCTCTGCCTCCCAACTGCTGAGATTAAATGCATGCAACCTTCTCACCTTCCTTCCACCACCCTCCCGACCCCCAGGCAAGAATGACATTTCAACTAGCTGTCTCCCAGAACTGCCTTAAGCCCCAGTGAAAAGATAGTGTATGAATGTGAATAATGTGAAGCCACCAGGAAACCTTGGAGAGACTGGGTGTCCTCCTGATCACATCAGAAAGCCAGCTGCCCCTCCACTCCCCTACAGTGCAAACCTAGTTGAAAGATTCCAAGTCTCTTTATACTGGCTCTCTCAAAGGAAGTTGTCACTTTCAGCTACACAAACCAAAACTTCCAAAATCAGGTGCTTGGGGGAAAAATTGGAAGTACTTTTAATAATTTAAATGGCTCTTCTCTGCACATGCTCAGAACCCAAACCCCTTCTCTAACTGAAGTGCTTATATAAAAATTTGACAGCTCTTATAATTTTAAATTGCTCTACACTGAGTATGCCTAGAACCTTGATCACTTCCAAATTCAAGGGCTTATAAAAATTTGAAGCACTCCAATAATTTTAAATTGCAATGCACAGTGTAGAGTGATTTAAAATTATTGGACTGCTTCAATTTTTTTTAAAAGGTCTTCAATTTGGAAGTGAGTCAAGCAGCATTCTAATACAGTAGCTTAAGACATAGTATGCTCATCAAAAACTTAACACCTAAAAATAATGAAAATTAAACCACACGTGATTTTATTCTTCTTTCTTTTTCTCTTTCCTTCCCTCCCTCTCCCTATTTTCCTTCATCCTTCCTTCCTTCTTAGAACAGGAAACTCAGAATGCACCTAAACTTTTATGTAAAAGCCCAAGCCACAAGAAAGGAACGGTAAGAGGGAAAGCCAGCAGGGAATTGTGGAGCAGAAAAATGGCAACCTCTTCACAGTGGTTCCAGAACCTCAGCTGCAGAGCCAGGGATGGAGTCAGAAGCACTGGGCCTAGGCAGACACTCTTGACTCTGATTTGGAGCACTAGATCCTGTAGAGGGTTCAGTACCTGGGATTCATGTAGACAACAACTTTCTCCAAAAGGCAAATTCTTCCATTTGTCACAGATTCTGTTTGATGGGGTTCTCAAATAAAATTCCTACCTGCTTTGCTTCAAGGTTTCTGTGATTAGCCAGTCTTTCAGAGAGCTGCCCAGTGATTCAAATGACCCCAGTCATAAACTCATAAACACTTACCAGCAAGGGGACAAGTATATATGCCATGTGAATGAGTGAGTGCATGTGTGTGTGTGTGTGTGTATGTGTGTGTGTGTGTGTGTGTGTATGTGTGTGTGTGTGTGTGTGTGTATGAGTGTTTGTGGGTGTCTCTTGGTTTTCCTTCTGTCTTCCCTTTCCTACTTCCCCTCCATTACTATCCATTCTTTCTTAACTACCAACGTTTCCCAGGTTTAAATATCAGTAATAACTGGTCTATTCTGTTGTATTCTAGTCTATTCTAACAGGGAATCTCTCACAAGGCAGAAGATTCTTGGTGAGCAACACCTGCTTCCTAGTCTCCCCTCCCCCATATACTACAAAGCAAACTTGTGCTTCTAAACAACATCTAAATTTGCTCTACTGCATTTATTTGTTGTGAACTGTTTTTGCATGTCTGGAGAGAAAATACGTACTTTTAAATATTTTGTAAATACAAATTTAACTAATATTTGATATTTCCCAGGGACTTATGCCAATCAGGGTTCAAACTAAGAGGTTTAGGAAAGCTGGGTTTTGAGACTTGTCTCACCACAATGATCCGAGTACGTTGTCTTGTTATTTGAAAATAAGAGTGAGTATACACATTATAGTTAACAAAGCAGGGAGAGACATTGTACAATAAAAATGTGGCTCAACCCAGAGCAAATGTGCCCAGGAAGTAGACTAAAAGAAAATTCTGACCTGTTAGCAAACCTCTGAATGAACCCTATTTAGGAGGCACAGAGTATGTCAGGCTACATGTCACTCTTTCATCTAAGGTAAGCAAGCAATCGTCCTCCATCCTGTCTAGTTGATGGTCTCCTTCTCACATGAGCTACACAATGACAGGTTTGGTGCCTAAAGAACACCTAGAGGCTCTGCCAATGTCCTCTTGAGCCTGCACCAGATTTTCCACATTTGAATGTGAACCTACTCCAGGTCAACAGGATTTCATATCATTCCCAACTATGCCTCAATTTGGATGGTAGTCTTTGCTGTTATTCCTGATAATTACAACAGTAAATGAATGAAAACCCATTGGCAGTGAAGAACATTCAATAAAAAAAATATTCCAAAGAGCCAAGATTAAAAGTAACTACTGAGATCATTTAGAGCCTGTAAAAAACAAGCTGGGGGGATGTCCCAGGTGAGACACTGCCAATCACGGCCTCTTTTAATGCTACATAAATATTACAAACAGTTTGATCTACAGCCTAGACCTGGATCCCTGTACCAGCTAGGTCTTGGTTGCACAACAAACACTCCCTGAGTCCTAACGACCAGAACTTCCCCTGCATGTGTGGGAACATCCGTAGCTGTCCTGTTGTACGGCACACAGGGATGATTAAGAACACTTGGCTAAGGAGCAAACAGATTTTTAGGTCACGTGTGTGGAGATGTCACCATTTAATAACATGACAAAATCTATCTATCACATAGGCACGAACACAGAACAATATAAAGAGGTTAACAGAAATTGATGGCATCCCAGGTTTAATTTTACACTGGAACGGAGTCTTTGGTGATTGAAATAGACAAAGATTTATAGGGTTATCTTGTTGAAGAGGCTGTGCTAATTACTGGCACTTGTCATTTCTCCGTAGCTTTATCTAAGTCAAGAAGGCTAACTAGCTGCTTTTCCCCCACTGTGCACTGTTTGTTCAGAAGCTTCTGCTGAGGAAGCCTTTATTCATAACTGCACCTCATTATTAACAGGTTCATAAATAAATGAGTCCTAATATTTTTCTCCGTTAGCATTTATGATAGGGACATTTGGTCTACAAAAGATTACACTTGTCTTTAATAAGAATAGGCAGTTGTACATGAAGCCTATTAGGCCCCTGTTACTCCGGAGGAGGCAGAAAGGGGAGGAACCGGAGTTTAGATATAAAGCAATAATAATAACCTGGTGTGCTGGCTCATGGTGAAGGCAGAACACCAGATGAGCTTCATGGCTCTGCCCAGCCATTAACTCTGCAGCTTTCTCTGCTGACCTGACCTACAGATCTCTACCATGTAAAGGCTAAAGACGTTAACTCGGGTTTTTCTAGAATTGCTGTATTACTATATGACTAGCTAAGTATTACAAAGGATATATTCTTCTGATGCTGGACCAATGAGTCAGCAATACTGTGTTGGGCTGTGTTATGATTGTACATGCTCAGCTCAGAGAGCGACACTTATTAGAAGGTATCACCTTGTTAGAGTAGCTGTTGCCTTGTTGGAGTAAGTGTGTCACTGTGAGTGTGGGCTTTAAGACTCTCATGCTAGCTGCCTAGAAGTCAGTATTCTGTTAACAGCCTTCAGATGAAGATGTAGAACTCTCAGATCCTCCTGTACCATGCTTGTCTGGATGCTGCCATGCTCCTACCTTGATGATACTGGACTGAACCTCTGAATCTATAAGCCAGTCCCAATAAAATGTTGTCCTCTATAAGACTTGCTCTGGTCATGGTGTCTGTTCATAGCAGTAAAGCCCCAACTAAGCCAGGCTAAGAAAGACTTAGCTTCTTTAAAGACTTGTTCCTTTCTCACTGTGTGAGGAACAGTGACCATAACTGTGTGTTCAGAGTCAGGCAAGTGTGATGTTAAAAGAGACTTTGCATGGAATAATTGTTCAGCATAAGGAGTCCCAGTTAGTCAGAGAAGAGCACAGTGCTTGCTACAGTAAGAAGTGAGGTTGGAATTCTTAGACCTTACAAACAGGATTTGCTGGCCCTTAGGATGAGAGTAGAAAGGAAGAAGATAGGGAAGCTGAGCAAGCAAGTCAGACACTAGGAGGAGGAAGCTGAAAAAGCAAGGACATGAAGGGGGTGGGCTGGGTATCTGTTACATCAGAGATGGTGGCTGCACAGAATACCACACTAATTGGCTGGTGAATAGGTCAGTGCAGAGGCAGCATACATATCTGAAGAAGCTCAGGTTGAGACAATACAAAGGAATGTGCCTTGGAAAAGCCAAAAGCAAGTTATAAGTGGATCCTTCTAGAAGCATGTTTCTTGGAGTGTCATAAGATCTATCTGCCCAAACAAAAGAACAAAGAAGAGACAAGGCAGAATAGAAAAATCTGAATCTGGAAAAGCAGAGGAGGGGTCTTTGGAGTTGCCAGGAGCAGAGGAGCACAGGAATTCTAGTGCAGTGGATCAGGCTAAGATGTTAGGCAAACGCGTGTGTGAAGTTGAGAAAGAAGAGCACAGCTCTTGACCATACATAGGATGGATTGAGTGACCAACTTCCTTTCCTGGGCCTTTCTGGATATAATGAGGCTTGAATGAGCAGCACTGAGATTTAAAGAGTCAAGGATTGACCAAAGAGAGAAAGCAGAGAAGGATCTAGAACACAGGACGCATGTCAACAGTGCACCCATGCCTTATGCAAGTCCATTGGGCCTTGTTTTAATTAGTTTCAAAAATCTAAGTTTGCAAATGTTTCTGTGTATACTTGTGTGCATAATTTCATTGGCCACACCTCAAACCCACTGTAACAGAGCGTTAGGGCACTGACTGGCATCATATGATGGTCATCAGAAATGCCAAACTCAGCAAGAATGCAAAAGCTTCCTAAGCTCATGACAGCCAAAATGTTAATATTTATTAGATGATTTTGTGGTACTTTCCCCAAGTCCTTTGTTATGATAAAAACTCTGGCTATCCCCCCCCCCCTCTTTGAGGGGAGAAAACCTTTGAGGAAGCTGAGTTCCCTGGGGACTTTACCTGGGATGGCAGGTATTCAGTATCCACTTCCTGCATGCTTTCCTGGCACTCCTCACATGTTTATCAGGGTTCTGAAAAGATGTATGTGTTTTTAAAGGCACCCTTCTCACTTGAGGACATCCATTTTACACTTGTGTCCCTCTCATTTGCACATGAAAAAAATCCATCACTGTGTATACAAATGCCAAATTGCAATGCAAATGGGCATTTGTGTGCCCAATTACCCATTTTGTGTGTTTGCAAAACGGATGTGCTGGCAAATTCTGCAGGTGTGAGTTGGTAGACTGCTGGAAATTTGGCTCCCACTGAGTCAGCACCAAATAAGGTGATGTGTCCTGACAGTGTGTCTGCAAGGAGAATGCCCAGCTGAGGGACAGCTCTTGGTGGAATAACAGGTGTAGAGAGTCTACACAGAGGAAGATTAAAGACAGTGGAAATCTGTACAAAATGGAATAACTGGGGTTCTATAGCTGATGAGTTATGCATCTGAGAAGCCTTAAGGATCTCCTATGCATGACCCCAAATTCTCAAGTGCCAAACTTTTTAATACTGAAAGACATTTATTCAGTTATTCTACTGTCCTGAGAAACTGTAAAGAGACCCACCTGCTCACCAACTGTTTAAGGGCACAACATTGATTGGTGCTACACACACAGTGCTGTCCACAGACGTCTAGGATTTGCTTCCTTGGGTGAATGAAACTTAGATCCCTTTGATTAGTGATTCTCATTTTGGTCTCCCCTTCAGTGCTGCAAACCACCACCCCATCTTCATTCCATGAGTTTGAATGTTTTTAGATTTCTTAGGTAATATTTGTCTTTTACTGATTGACTTCTTGCACTTAGCCTATTAAAGCCCTCGGGGTCCATCCATGTTGGTGCACATAGCCATGACTGTGTTAGGACTACTAAGTAACTTTTTGTTGTGTGTGCATGGTAGAATTTGATCAGTTCATCTGTCTGTGGGCATTCTTGGCGTTCTCACACGTTTGTAGTTGTGGGAAGTGTTGCGATGAACATTCAAGCTAATACCCTTCTAGATCCAGATTTTATCTTTTTTTGGATAAATACCCAGCCCAGAAGTGGGATTTCCTGATCATATGGTGGTTCTAGTTTTAATTTCCTGTAAAGCTGCCATGTTATTTTCCATTGTGACTGTTCTGTTTAGCATTCCCAACAGGGTACCAGGAAACCCTATTCTTCAATGCATATTATCTTTAAAGTGTGATTCTAAGAATAGTCCCTTCAGGATTTAGAATACCCTGAAGTGGCCCAAAGCCTTTCTTCATGCATTTGCAAGCCTGTTGCCATTCTGTCCTCTGGCCCTGCACCAGACCCTCTGCAGTAAAAATTCTCAAGCAACTGAGAAACAGCAATACCCATGCCCTGCTCTGGAAGGATCCAGCAATAAAATTGTTTCATTCCCTACCGAACCCATGAGAATCTCAGCGAAAGTTCTGCTTGAAACAGCAGAGAAGTGGAAGGGAGGGAGGTGCCGACGGGTATGGGAAATGACCCTAGTTTTAGGTTTTTGCTTGCTTATTTGTTTTTGTTTCTTAGATGAATCTACCTCCAAAAGGGTGCATCCAGGAACTGAATGTTTTCTGGGTAAATACATGATCTACAACCTCTTAACTTCATTTGCATTAAAAAAACAAGGTGATCTTCTGTCAAACATAAAAATAAGTAAGGTTTTTTTCTGTTGGTGTGTGTGTGTGTGTGTGTGTGTGTGTGTGTGTGTGTGCGTGTGCGTGTGTGTGTGTGTGTGTGTGTGTGTGTGTGTGTGTTTCCTTTGGAGTGCCTGACTGTGAGAGCCATTTAAACATCTCTAAGGACATCATATAAATTCCATTTTAATTCCCTCTTTATTTGTATCTAATATAACCTTAGCTTTCAAAAAATCAGAAGAAAATACAGGCAACCTGCTTGATCATAAAAAGTACTTCTTTCCTTAGGATGTCAGTAATTCTCAAAATTGCCTGAGATATTTGCTAGATATCAGAAATGGGTAATGTAGTATTTAAGTGGCAGAAATGCATTAGTATTATGTAAGTACATGGTCCTTAATGTACTAATCTCAGCAATATGTGTAATGAAGACTTTCAGTAACACTTATTTTAAGTGTCCTCTGAGAAATGCTAATTTACAATGAAATACCTATGGAAGTCCACGTGACATCTACATGAATACCAAATGAATTCATTTTGATCAATGCTATTACAATGAATATAAAATGAATTCACAAAGATAGAATCTTAAAGTGCTACCAAATTTTCCTTTAATATTACCTGTTCTATGGTGGTTAGTATACATAGATAGAATAAAGGTAAAAGTATATAAACACATATACAAACAAAGATGTACATGTTTACATACATATGCATCTACCAAAAGTTTATGTCCAAAGCAATTACTTTATTGGGAAGGCAGTCTCTGAAACATTCTATTCACACACAGAAAAATTATATGTGCAAATACTTACATTTGCATTTATAAAATTGCATATTAGACATTAACAAACATAAAATTTGCATAATGAGAGCAAGTAAACGAATTTTTGGAGGATTGAGTTTTTTTTAACAATAAATAAATAAAGATGGTTCCACAATAGTATCCAAAATTTGCCCAGCTATTTTTGAAATCCATTGATTGCTTAATTGATTCATATTATCTGTTAAAACTCAGTAGTGGCTTTTGTAATTCTCCAAAGATAATCATGGACAGTTGGCAGACAGAGAATGAATAAATGAATGGATAGACAGTTGTGAGAACTGATGCTTAGATATGATATCTAAGTGATCATTAATTTTATTTCAAGTGTTCAGGAAAACAGAAGTTTTTGGTAATATGTTGTCAATTTTTGCAAACCCTTATAATGACAAATTGAAGTTTAGGCAGTGGACATTCCTTAAGCTTTAGCTAAAACCACATCATCAATCACCAAGGTTGAAGCACCATGACTTTTGTCTATTTAGATTTCAAGGAGCTAGTAAGACCTGGCCAGTGAGGGGCTCCCAGGCAAGTCCAGCAAGAGTTTATGCAATGTGGCATGCCACTGATGATCACAGTGGACCTCGGATGTCCAACAGTGTGTGACTGGCCCACAGTCCGTTCTACCTCATACACCTCCAGCTCACTCATGGGTCCTTCTTTCTCTTCCTCTGACCACTTCCATAAGCCTGGACCAGTGAGTTCTTCCACATTTCTAGCCTGAGTATATGCAATTACTTCATAACTGTTTGTCTCTCTGCTTCCTGCTTCCAGTTAGTTCTACATTCTGCCAACCAGCCTATTGGGTTCCATGACTCAAACATTTAAAATCTCTCAGTCACTCCCTCTAGTCTACGAGGCTCAACCTGTGGTATAGTATCAGGCTGGTGTGGCTAGACTATCCAGATGTGTTCCCTCCACCATGTATTTGTGTTCCAGGGAAGCTGAGTCTCTACGGTTTCCCATGGTTTCTCTTTCTGCATGGCTCCCATTGCCTGGTAGGTGCTTTCTTCACCTGTCTGCCTGCAAAACTAGCTTTTTGAATTGTAGCTCAAGTCCTTTTTCTTCCACGTATACTTCCTGGTCCCCCACGCCATCACAGTCCCATCATTTCCATAATATCTTCTTCACCAGACTCATAATCTTCTGCTAATATATCCATAGAGCAGCCAGACTAGAAAATGTGAGCCAAGAACAATATTTTATTTCTCTTTGTCTCCCAAGCCATTGCCCAGGGTCTAGCACATAATGCTCACTTAATGGGTGTTCAGTAAATAAACTTGTCTCCTTAAGATTCCATTGTCTTTTCTGTTGTCCATGCCTTAAACAGTCGTTTACAAATCTGCATTCACAAACTGCGCTCTGTTTTTAATTGACTGGAGAGGACATTATGAATATATGTAGACCAACATATGACTCTAAGTTTTACCCATTCTCTAGTGTCACTCACATCTCCTGGAAATCCAATGTCTATAACATTTATCTGAAGAAAGTGGTGAACCAAGACTTATCCATCCCCTCAGACTCAGGAATGTCGCTACTGTTTTTACTCATGTTATTCATGAAAATCTCATGATTGACACTCACTACTACTGCGCCCGTGTTGCAGATGAAAAGAGAGTACAGTGGCCAGCAATGCAATCAAAACCATGGAAATAAAGAGTGGGAGCTCAGGTATAAACCCAATGCCTAAGTCTCAGGTATTTGCCTTAACACTATCACCTTTGTTGAGCATACCAGAAACTCCTTCAATTACTGGATTAGAGAACCTAACAACTTTTGGGAGGAATGTCCGTCCAGAATTCACTGTATATGTCCAACTGCTAAGATCAGCCACCAATCCCTCCATCTTTTAGTTTCTATTCAATAAAGGCAGTTTACTTTTGCCTTGGAGACTTTCAGTGAAAACCTTCCCACAAATTAACAATGGGGCATTACTTCTCAAGGCTTCATCTATTTGGAGTGAATTTCAGCCTTCTTGCTAAAGGCTTGCTGTCATGATTTTTAAAAATGTATTTTAAGGGACTTGTAACATTCTCCTACTGTTCCTTTTTGTAGAATACAAACTGGTACCAGCTTCACTTTCAGCCGTGATGAGGAGTTTACAAATTGGACACAGTTGGCTTCTGGTCGTCACTTGATTTTCTTAATTGGGCTTTTGTTGTTTGCAAGGCCTGAAAAGCATCTGAAGTGGACAGAAACAATGTCCTTGAAAGACACTGGCCACTTGGAGCTTGAGCAACTGTCTGAGGGGAGAAAACTAAACAGCAGGATGGTTGCAAGCTTCTGGAAGGGACTGGAGAAGCTTAAACCAGGGTAGTGAGAAGGGGCCTGGCACCAGACCTACTGGAATACCCCACTCTGGAAGCAACATTGCTGGACGCCCTAAAGGTACTGCTGCCCTTGGCCCTGAGTGGAGGTATCCTTACGCTTACTCCCATTTGCCAATGGAGACATGACAAAGGTTGTTAAGACAAAAACAGTACCTTCTGTCAGTATCTGTGAAGGTCTGAAAGATGATGGCAGACCTCAACTCCCCCTGCTTCTCCCCACCATCTTGTGTCATTTTCTAACTTTCAACAATGTTGGGGAGAGAGGGACAGAAGGAGAGAGGGAAGAAAGAAGGGAAGGAGGAAGGAATGAAAGGAGGGAGCTAAACTCTGACCTATTTCCGAAGTGGTGAGTGAGTTTCTCTTCAGTGGGACATCCAGTCTGTAAGAGAAACAAATTCCAATTAGAAGGCTCCTATTATATTTCAGATCATATTTGCTACATGTAAATCTTTGAAACAGTTTCTGTCTTTTGGCAAATCCTTATTCCACACTGATTAAGACAAAGTGATGCTGAAAGGCTCCGACACTGGCTGGTAGCTCCAGTCTGTCCACAGGTGTCATATTTTATGCAGGAAGAGGGTTATTCCTCTGTCACTGTCTGTGCAGAGCTACGAATGCCTGGAAACAGATGACTTTTGACTGCTGATCAGAACCACGCTTTAATCAGTTACTCGTCTATGATCAATAATTAATCACGCCATTCTGTCTAGGTAATAAATAATGGGGAAAATAGCAATGAATATATAGTTGGTTAGATTCTCCCTGGGGTGGAACAGAGAAGGAAGGACCAACGTTAAAGGCTGCTTAGACCATCCCGTAGACTGTCAATGAACAGCTTTAGTGGAAATTCCAGTATGGACTGGGCTGTTAGTAAAGGAAGAGTTGTCGGGAGCAGTTGTTTCTGGGCCCCTCAGAACTAAATAGCCTTACCTAGACCAAATCTTTTCATGAAAATAAATGAAGAATGGGCTGAGATTGCTGTGGGACATACTATCTGATTCCTGAGTACCAGCTGTGCCTCTACTATCAGACTTTCTGCATTGGAGGTAGAAGCACTTGGGTGGTAACAAAAGTATAGAACTAAGTATAAAAGAATGTATTTCATATTGTAATGTGTATAGTTTGAAAAGTGTAGGTAAATAATAACTTCATACACTGGGTCCTACAAGAGTTTATAGACCTGACCATATTGTAGAAAGAATAATTATGTTAGTTTTCTATTGCAGTAACTTAAAGCAGCAAACAATAATAATCTCAGTATTTGCCAGCCAGAGATATGGGAACTCTAGTTGAAAGGCTTGATAAGCAGGGGCTCATGGATCTTCAATCATGGTGTCAGGGAGGGGGACTCTTCCTGGGGGTGTCAGAATCCAGTTGCTTGCAATCGAGTGGTTCGTTTATCAGTTGCCCTTAAGAGTCATTCCTTAACATTTTCAATGTGCATTAGAGTAGAGATGGAGAGAAGAAGAAAATATCATGGGAGGACAGCTGAGTGGATTCTGAATGCTTTGGTAATGTTGGCATCAAGAGAGTCTAATGGGATTTTCTTTTAACAGCTTAGGTTTCTCAGAGGATAAAAGTACTGAGCTATCATTTCAAACATGTGGTTACACCCAGGTTTGGTTGATATGTGTGTGTGTGTGTGTGTGTGTGTGTGTGTGTGTGTGTGTGTATATTTACAATCTGCTAATAAAGATAACAAAGGCATGTATTTAATCGATAGCAATGTTAATAGTAATGTTTTTGTGATCTGAGAGCTACATTACTTAAAAAATAATACATTCTCCGTTGTGTTATTTGATTTGCGTTAGCATTGAGAACATCATTTGTAAAGTGATATTAACAAATTGCTTAATCCGTTTAAATGATCTATTTTGAATCAGGTGTTACATTTTTTATTAAATGTTTCCTCAAGACTTCAGTCTTCCTATATTCTGAGGAAGTAGAGCCAAACTCTTAAGAAGTCCTGTAATAAATGAGATAGATACCTTTCAATGCCTGGCTCTGCCTCTCTTGCCTAAGTAGCCAAATATTGCCAGGGTGGCTCTCATTGGCCCCAAATGCAGCTGGGCCTATAGTCACCGGCAGCCATGCCTTGCCAGAGAACAAAAAGTACCTCCAAATTAATTTGGAGAAGATGGTGAAGAAAATCTCTTAAGACTATCCAGCCATATTTGGAGCAAGCGAATAAGATAATCTAATTCTTAAGCATCTGATAATCTTCTACTTATCCAACCATTCATATGCTCTTGCAGCCTCTCCCTGCCAATGCGTTTCTGAAAGACTTGGTCTTACGCTTTGCAAAGAGCCAAACTCTCTTCAAAACTGTAGTATAGGCCACTTTGCCTTTAAGCTTCCTCATGATCTATTTCACAGTCATGGTGATTAAGCTATTCCCCTTTAAATTCCATCTTTGACTTAAGGCAGAATAGAGTCACTCTAAACTTGTAAGAGTTTCTCATGGTGGCCTTACTACTCTGCCCCACCAAACATAGGAGCATATTCTGAATAACACAAACTACATTAAAGCATCCAAGAGAAGATGACCCCTGAGATGCTCAGCATCCCAAAATCTGTTATGCTGAGAAGGTTGTAAAACCCTTTAGAAACTCAGGCAGCATCTGCCTTGTGTTGACTTTAGACAGGGAAGTATCTAATCAATTACCCCTCCTAAGGAAGCTAGAATCCAAGAGGAATCTCTATTACCCAGAAGTCCAGATGACTGAACCACTCTCAGGCTTGCCCCACTCAGCTGATAAAGAGCTAGAGAGAAGAAATGTGCATGTGTCTACATGTGCAGATGCTTACACCACACAGAAGCACCAACAGAGGAGAACCCGACTTGGCTTGCTGGCCACCCTGACTGGCTGCCTTCGATGAATTGGAGAGGACTCATAGCCTCTTCAGAGAAGGATACACAGCCAATGCAAACCAAACACAATCTGCTTCTTTGTGAATTGCAAGCAATTCCCAACTGCCTGAGCTAATGGTACAGAGCAGTAGAGCAGATAACCCAATACAGTGGATAATCTCAAAATCATTTTCCATTTGGCTTGTGGAATGAATTAAATGATTTGTTTCAGCCTCAGCAGATTTACCTTCCTAATTATGTTTTTTGTTAGGCTAGAAACATTCAACATTGCCCGGTGCTGCCAGAGACTTATAAGGGGCAACAGAAGAGAGCTGTGAAAGATATTTGCTCAAAGGTCAAAGATCATCAGCTTCCAGAGTGGCAACTATATGCAAGTCATAGAATTGGACCCCATGTGATAAAAGAGGTCGCCTACTTGAAAATTTTTTGACATGATGCCTTAGACTAAGTTTCTAAAGGCCAGAGAGTCTAAGATTGAGGGGCCAAAGATCATGGTGGATAGTGTCAGATAGCAGAGGAATGTGTGGAGAGAGAACTTGAGGAGAAGTAGGGATGTTTATGAGCAACCTATTCCTGCAATTACTAACTTATCCCCATAATGATGCTATTGACACAGTCCTGAGGACATGGCCCACAAGATCTAATAACAGCCCAAGAGTGCCCACCTCTCAGCACTGTGGCTTTAGGGATTACGTTGCTGACATAGAAACCACAGCATATGGTTCATACAGTTAAATAAAACCAGATCTGGAGATGGGAGAATGCACTGAATAGGTGTGTGGTTACACAATTGATATGCAAAGTATGAGAAAGACCCCCCTGGATGTTCTGTAAATGTTTGTTGACTAAATGAACGGATAGATGAATGAGGTGTATTTGGAAGGAAGTCAAATAAATATTTTTGACAGTAATTATATGTGAGCTGCCAAGAAGTGGCAACTAACTGTTCACTATGAGGTTAGAAAATGTGTTCTGAAACCAGCCTGCTACTGGGAGGCAGGCTGAGCTCCTATGGGCAGCACAGGTAGAGAATGAGACATTCTCTTTCATCTAACCTCATCAACTTCTAGATGGCAACCTGCTACCACCTCCTCAAGGAAATCTTTTCAACCCAGGCTATGCCAGTGCACAGGGACATGGCCTCCTGTTAGCCTGGACCTCACCTTCTCAGCACCTCACCTGCTGCAAGTCAGTATCCAGCTTTGCAGTGATGATGGAGTAAGGTTCACTACACTGTAGGAATGTGCATGGTGACAGGAGCCAGTGACATCCTACGGAGACCCTGTTTGTCCAGCCTTACCACAGTGGCCAGCAATCTACAATGGGACTGGATAAATGTAATGGTGGGTGAATGCATTGAACTAAGGCACTGAAGTTGACAGGGACCCAGAACAGGGCTCAAAGAAATGACTGGGCAACAGAATGAGAATTGATGGAGAATTCCCAGAGAAGGGTTCCTGCTTGGTAGTCATGCAGAGCTCAAAAACAAGCAAGAAGGTGGAACGGGATCGATAGTGGACTGCTCTATAAGGCCGTGACGGAGATCTAGAGGTTACGAAAACACAATAGCACTGTCGACGTATAAGGGGCAACGGATGAAAGCTGCACAAAGGTCATTGGCTTCCAGAGTCAGATATAGATCTCCTCCACTCATCAAACCCCTGGAACATGACAATGATTCTACATTTCTAAGGGTGCTGCCAAAGCCACTAGAAATGTGGGTCACAGGCCTACTCATCCACGTGACTCGGAAGCCTCTGGTTGTAATTGCTCAACAGCACAGTCTATATCTCCAAGCTGTGTAAAGGGCAAAGCAGCAGTAGCGATTGCGCATGCGCAGAGCAGCCCCATCCACCCACACGGAGGAGAAACACACAATACTACCGGCTGGAAACTTGGGACTGAGCTTTCTCAATAGCTACGCATATCTCCATTCTATATTTTATTTAGTTAAGTAAACCTTGCATTGCATCATGCGGAGAAAACAGAAAATATTCTGTCATCTCCAAACTGGTTGTTACTGTTGGTAGTACTGGTGGTAGATTTGTTTGTTTGTTTGTTGGATTGGTTGGTTGGTGGGTTTATTTTTGGGACTTTTGTCTGTTTGTTTGTTCTTCCTTCTCTCCCTCTTTCCTTCCCTTCCTCCCTCTTTCTTTCTTTCTTTCTTTCTTTTTTTCTTTCTTTCTTGTCCTGGGAATTGAACCCAAGGCCTTGTACAGGCTATGTCCCCCCCAAACACTAATATTTAGCACAATACCCAGCCAAAAGCATTCAGGTACTCTACTCCATTCTCTTTCTCTGTCTGCTAAGATTTAAAACTAAGAAAAAAAAAAAAAAGCCAGTGTGGCTTTTCTCAATAAATCTGAGTCTGAATGACCCAATTAAAGTGGCTTTTGAGATAGCTTTTATGTGAACATTAAAACCCTGGTGTGGCCAGAATTGTTATATAATTTTGATGCACTGAAATCTGGACCTCTAATCTGAGGAGAAAAAAAATCCAGGTTGATTTCATTCCCTATTCATAGCTAGCTGAACAAAAAGCATACACTGGTGTCTCAGTCAGGATGAATGCGGGACGCTCCTCATATAGTTCATTACAGAGTGTTAAAGGAGGCAGGGTGTGGGCTACATCCCACAACCAGAAAGCCAAGGTAAGAAGACCAGGAGTTCAAAGCCAGCTTGGGCTACAAATTCCTGAAAAACATTAATTAAATAATCTATATATTTGTGTTCACTGCTGTGGAACAAAAAGTGTAAAATGCTTTGGCCAGCAAAAGTGTTTCATTTACAAAGAGCTAAAGTCTGGTTCCCAGCAGCCACGTGGCAGCTCTGGAGGATACAAAGCCCTCTTCCAGCCGCCATGGCAGCGCAGACACATGGAGTCTCATATACCTATACCTCTACTATTATATATATATATGTATAGATAGATAGATAGATATAGATATAGATATAGATATAGATATAGATATAGATATATAGATATATAGATAGATATAGATAGATAGATATAGATAGATATAGGTATAGATATAGATATAGATATAGATATGCAAAAACCCAAATATCCACAAAATAAGAAACAAATTTTAAATAGTCCATGAAAAAGGTATGATACCACGTAATCACAAAGAAGTAGAATAAATATGTTGAACAGAATGCTCTTTTCTCCTGTAAGCAGCTACATTAGTTCACCATTGCGGTGCCCTACCTGGCAGCTCCAACAGTCACTGCCTCTCAGCATTTCCCAGTCCTCACACTCATCACCAGAGTGCTGGAATTTCCTCTCTGGGTGCTGCAGTAGGCTTTCATTTTACAATAATGAGGACTTGAAAGCCGATTTACTTTAATACATAAATATACTGTTGAAAATAATACTTTGTGAAAACATTGTATTTGTCCCGACGGCCATTGTAACCACTCAGACAAGCATGCTGGGGGTGAGCCCAGGCTATTTTTGCATAGCAAAGATCCTGGAGTGGGCGGTTCCCGGGTCCAGCAAAAGCAGTCATCTTCAGCTCACAAATCAATCCCCGATATCTGGTTCTTAAGACAAGTGGAATTATTCCCCACTAATTTATGCGCCAGCGAAACTGGCCGCTTGGCAAGTCCACAATTAATGTGAATGCCAAGTGGCTTCGAAGGCAGCTTTGCTTCATCTCGGAGAACACTTCCCAAGCAGCAGCTCCCCAGCTGAAAATGCGTGCAGTGTCTCTGTCTTTAAAGTTGGAGCAGACACTGGCATTTCTTCATCTCTATTCACTCTATCATTATGATGCATTATACAATGTAATGATGTAATACACCGGAAAGCTGAAATGTGCGCGCCTTGCCAAAAATAATAATAAGAAAAGTATACAATTATTTTCTGCTATGAAAGCCACTATCACTATCATTTCGTCCTTCCCCAGCCAAAATGAAAGCTTCCCTAATGGCTCAGAGTCTCTTTATGTTTGTGAATTGAACATGAATGTGAAAAGGAGAGACGTCACCTCGTCTGTACTGAGTTAGAACTTTTCAGGGATGTAAACAAATTTATCACTTGAGCGTAGGCAGGCTGATTCTAGAATCTGCTCTAGCCATATTTCTGACAGTGTGATTCCTGGTGTGATTCTAAATGTTACCGAGCCTTTATTTGTTAATAACAAATTTTCCTAAAAAGGGCCCGCCTTTTCATGTTTCATTAGCATTAGCCTACAATCACAAGGAAGCATTCTAGGCAGGAAGCATATCTCAGGAAAAAGTCACCGTCTGCTGGTAGCTGTGTTCGTGGCTGATTAAATCAAAAAGAATCAGACTAATAAAACCTTGGAAATATAGCCAACTAGCTATTCCCTTTCTCTTTCCTCTTACCAAACACTATTTTGAGTTACATGAGCAGAAAATTATTTTAAGAACCAGATATATTTAATACACCACAATAAAATATTCCCCAAAGATTGCAATACTGAGCAGACTTTGCTCCACCCAATCCCACCTGATTTTGCCTCTCTGTCTCCATGCTCTTCTACAGCCCCTGCCCCGTGCTCACAGAATTTTCTGGGTAGGTTTCTACAGCATAGCTAGTCTATGTCTTAATGATTACCTAGAATCAGCCTCTTATAAACAAGACCGTACTAAAAGGGTGGAGCTTCATCCTTGACCGTCCAGCTTGCTGGCAGCAGCTCCGTCAATTTGGAATGCGGCATCATTTCAAAATGATATTTTCAGCAGCGTTATTATAATTGAAATTGGGAAGTGGTTGATTAGGCGGAGGCCAAAGACAAATTTGAAGGGAACACAGGGACCTGAGCAGTGGCAGATTGCATCCATTGCATTGTGTAGGCTCTGAGAAACAGCTCCCTTGACCCAGCCACAGACCATAAAGCCCCTAAGCAGGCTGGCCACCCGCTTTATGCACAAAATTTGTGGGATGACATTTTTTTTTCGCCTGGCAAAATTAGTAGCAATGCTTAACGTAATTAATTTTTATACTAAACACGTGTTGTTATTTTTTTAATGTACAATTACCAAGCCATCCAGACCACACTAGAGCACAATCAGATGTGCCTGACAACACATAATTGGCATAGGACGTGCAGGAAAATAACGTGAAAACACCAAATAAATGGTTATTGCTCTTTAGAATCTGCATTTAAAGAGTGGAATTAATCATAATTATGCATTATTAGCTAATAATTGGGTGGAAGCATACAGGGCATATCTTGTTTATTGTGTCTGTTTCCACTATTGTTATTATTATTATTATTTTGGGTGGAAAAATTTACCAACCTGAGGTTGTTTTGAAGAATTCCTCATGATTGCCCAGTGTGTACTGTTTTGCAGATTTGCTCAATGTGGAAACACAGTCACCTCTGCGGAGCGCTGGGAAAATCCTAAACAACTCCCCTGAGCCTACTGGCAGGTGTAAGTGAAGCTTGTATCGCATTTCCTGCAAAAGAAGCCCACTGCAAAGAGCAGAACTCTGCTCCTGCTCAGCTATCTGACTGATCGATCAATTCTTTATCTACTCTCTCCTCCTCTCTCTGTGGTGAGATAGGCAGAGAGATAGGGGATAATTTTCAGAGGTGTGTGTGTCTGTGTGTGTGTGTGTGTGTGTGTGTGTATGTGTGTGTAATATTATCAGAAAGAAAAGAAAGACAGGGCATGCACAGTAGGGAGGTGCAAAGTAGTAATGAAAACAAACAGCTGTGTTTAGATTTGAGTCAACAGATGAACCCAGTGTTTTCAGACTTCACCCTTGCTATAGAATCCTGCTGTGGAAGCTACCTACACGAATCCTTTCAGTTTAGGTCATGGCTCAAATATCCTATGATCAAATTCCCACATCAAGAAACAAACTTCAGAGACTGTACTAAGCATGGCACTAGGGAAAGAAGAAAATGTCCTCATGGTGTCAAGACAACCGGTCAGAACTTGAGCGCTATGCTGACCTAGTCTAAGGGAGGTAAAAATAACTTAAATGATCATTTTTCCCTTTGCCTACATTTTGCTGTCATATAAATTATCACAGAAATAACACATATAAAACACAGAAAGAGACAAAAAAAACAAGGAAATTAAAATTGATCAATTATGAATTTTTACATATTTTTAAAAAGCTATTTGATAAGTCAAATCCATTCATTTCAGTCACATATTTCCTGGGTATTTCTCAATCATCTATGTGTACCAGCAGAGGTCTGGGCCCTGGGGATTTGACGAGTAAGTGGACAAACAGTATTTCCCCTATAGAACTCTTATGAGTGTGGGAAGAGACAGATTTGATAGTAGTTTATACCTTAAAGAGAAGCAAACAAAACAGAAGGCAGAAAGCACATTGTGGGTTACATTTTTATGCAACTTAAAATATGGTGGTCAGTAAAGTTCTCCCCAGGATGATGCTATTTGAGTCAAGGCCCTCGCCCTATTAAGATTGATACTAACCATTCAGTTGAATGGACAGAAATGATCAAACTGATATAGCAACCTCCTAAAGATAGGATGCAATCATCAGACAATTCTAAGAGGGTGTGGAGACACTGAGATTGTGCTTAAGTTGATGAACTCCCTCTTTTTGAAGAGGAAATGAACATTCCTCTCAGAATAAGGCAACTGGTATACCACTCTTCACTCTTTGTTTTAAATGTAAATCAGTTTGTCTAGATTCAGGAGAAACAACACATAACAAAATAAGAAAGTTACAGTGCTGAGGCTCAGGTGAGTTTCATCAGGGTGGAGAAATGGGAAAACCTAGATTGGGCTTTTAATGCAAACACAGCTTCAACATATCTCCTCCCCCCCCCCATGTGTATATGTTTGTATGTGTGAGTATCATACATGTGTGCTCATGGTTTTACATATTTATGGTATATGTCACTGACTTTGTGTGCACATACGTGGGTATCCTCACACAGTACACAAGAGTCTGAAGGAGTCCTGCCATTGTTAGCATTGACATTGAAAATCACCCACTTCCACCTTACTCACTGAGGCATGGTCTGTCAGTCAAATCCAGAGCTGCTCTGTATTGGCTAGTCTTGCTAGCCAAAAAGCTTGCCTGATCCCCTTTTCAGTCTTCTGCAGCTGGATCACAGGTTGACAACCACATCAGCTCATGGGATTTGAACTGCTATGCTCACACCTACCTTCAAGAAAAATCATTTAACAGCTTAGCCATCTCCTCAGCCCCATATTTGTCTTTTTAACACATTTTTCCTGAGTATTCTGTCTCAAGAAATAAGGTCAATAGGCACATGTACACTATCCATATTTCTTAAGTCATAATTTAGAACTCATGGCTAATAAAGACTCGGGATTTTCAAATGTATAAAACAGCATTCCTTCCTTCTTTTATTTTAAAATTCACTTCTTAAAAATATCACTGTATAAGTAAGAGGTACATTTTATTGCACATAGACTACTTATATATCTATATCAATAAACAGTATTTGATTCTTAAACTTGAAATATACTGCAGAAAGCTACAACCTGTAGTCCCTCTGTTCTATACAACAATGTATATATTGGTCAAAATGAATTTGCATGATACTAATAAAAAATAGTTCTTTTCTGGGATTTACACAACGACTGGATTCTTGTTTATTTTATTTCAGCATACTCTAGTCTCGGTATAATCTAGTCCTGGTGCATCTCTGGCACCCTTCTCCAGTCATATAACCAACAGACAAAGTATAAGATCACGTCCTCTAAGGGACTCATTCAACACAAGGCAGAGGCTACAAAGCAACACTGGATCTTGGTGTTGTAGAAGCAAATTCATACCCTGCATTTCAGAAGGAAGCAGAGAAGTTGTAGGAGGAGCCTACATTACTCCAACACCCTATATCACCTGGGGAAATTCCTCTCTTGTACCTGAAAGGGGTTCTAAAATCAGTTCTTTTACCTGCATCACTGGATGTGAAGGGGAGAAGGGGACTCCATTGCTCTCTCTGCCTTTGTTATTGATGATGCTCCTTGTTGACTCCCTAGAGTCACCCCAGACTACACTGCTTAAATCCCTGTGTGAGTGCAAGTTTACTGCTAACTACTAAGGGCATTTGCCACTGACGGTTTAGGGAAGTAGCTTCTGATTCCTTCTCCTTTTCTCCCCCCTCTCTTCCCCTCCAAGCCCTCTTCCTTCTTCTTCCCTTGAAAGAACAACATTGTTTCCTATACAGACTCCAGGCTTTGTCTCTGGATGGTGCGCTTCAGGGGCTAAGTGCCTTTGAATTCTATTTCAGCTATTCCACTTGGGCACTCACCTGCACACCAGCTTCCTTTCTAATTAGCCTCTGGCAACTTGATGAATATTTTTTTCAGTGTACATTTAAAAAAAAAAACCATGAGGATGAGAATAGTTTGTGCCAAGCCACCTGTCTTTTAACCAGGTACACTGTTCTCTCTAAATGGTTTGTGCACTACAAGCAGAACTAATTTGGCCCTGCCCAGAAAAGACAAAGCTTTCATGCGTAGAAAGCACAAAGAGGTTTCTTCTTGGACCCAAGGTGGCTGTCCCCTCCATATCCTTTGTACCCAAGAGCTGTGGCTCCAGAGGGACCAGTGAGGGACTCCTGGGGCGTTTGACCCAAAGCTCTTCTCAGTCTTGTACAAGTGTCCAAAGGATGGAGAGGTGAGAGAGAGGTGTGGAGACACCCCAAATATTGTCATTTCCTGGAGAATCTATTGACAGTTGACTGGAAAATGTGGCTTTAATCATTCAAGCACCTCATAGCTTTAGCATGATTTGATCAAACATGTTAATTGTGCCTCTCTTTAACATGATTTACAGGGCATTACCGACAGCAGGGGAGTGTTTACTTCTCACAGGTAAGATACCTCAGTCTAAGGGCTGCCTCTCATTTCCATGTAATTAGGAAAATTTGGCCCACCCAGGGGCCTAATAAGATCACTACTGTCTTCCCTCCTGGAAATGCAGGACAAGTCACTAACTGCCACAATGACTCTCCAGTTTGCAGTAACTTTTTTAATATGGGGAAATTAAAGATAATCAAAGAAAAAAAATTGCGTCCGTATCACCATGTTGCCTGTGGATGTCTGTGCACATAGTTAGCTGTTAGCCACTCTAGGTGTCGTGTAAATGAAAATCAGTCTGTATGTCCTTCCTGTGCCTAGTCAAGTGGTAGAAACTCACCTGCATCTCTGCTTTGTACATTAGCATGCTTGTGCATCTGGGTGGAAAGCCTTGAGGGGTGAGGCTGCTGTAAAGCCCACAAAGCCAGAATGTGGATGCCTCCTTTGTTCATTGCTGAAGTGGCAGCAAACTTGGATGGAAACAAGACTAGAGCCTAAGACAAGCCATGGCCACAGGAACAGAAGGAGTTTACAGCCAGGCTACACTGTCACAGGCAAGGCTGTGACATGGTTATACAACTTCTCACTTCTCCTCTGAGAGTCCACAACCACATTTAGACACACTCCTTCATCAGTCTGAGTTGCAATCCTTTTCTTGGAAAGTGGCCCCTCAGCTAAGGGCTCCCACAATCTGCACTTTCATGTCATGATTTGATGTGGAAACTTAGAGGCTTTTAAAATGATTGTTCTCCGTGGCACCAAGCATCCTCACCACAGACGCAGGTATGGGACAAGCCCCTGGAGAGTGAGTGGATCCACTGCAAAATTCTTTTCCCATTTTAAGGGTGTGCAAGTAAGGGGGTCCTAGATGTTCTTCAGAGACTGGGCAGGCAGACACACCGTTCCCTTTCTCTTTAGCCAGAGCAGCTTTGTGTGAGGTGCTGGGTGTCGACATGAGCAATGTTTGCATTTGCATTGCCAGAAAGAAAAGAAAATCAGTTTGTGCCATAATATATGTGTGTGTGTTTGGGCAGGAATATTTTTAAAAATACAATAAAATGTTATCTCTTATTAGAAAGATGGATTCTCCTGCTAAAGCAGGTAACCCTAAAAGCGTGTTAACATGAAATACTAAATAAAATGCTGCTCATCTATAATAAATCTTATTACACATTTTGGCAATTTTACTGCGAACATACTGAAGGTTTCAAGCAATGTTTGAAAATAGAAATCTTAAATTGAATCATTGTTGCATGAATATATGCAAAATATTCATTTCTAGCGCTGTGAGGGTTGAGTGCTTTTAAATTGGAGAAATCACTCATGACTTCACCTTTTCATGCAAGATAAAGTTGTATGTGGTAACATCATTACAATGTCATGAGAGGAGTGGAAATCATACAACAGCTCTGCCGAAAGCTAATATACGAAAAAGGCCTTCAATATTTTTCAATATTGTTCAATATTTAAAGGTGCCGTGCAAGGCTTTAAATATATTTTTAAAAAATCATTAGGCTTTAGATGTCAGTGAGGCCTTTACTGAGCTCAGAGACTAATATAATCATTGATGAGTTCTCTTTAATATTTAACGGAATTCATGTTTTAGGGAGTTGCCTATTTTCCACTCCTGTCTCCACAGATGGGGATAAATATAGATTTTCCAAAAAAAATTATATGGAGGTGATTATAGATTTTCTTAACTATAGCACTAAAGTAAAAGTATTTACTTAATGATGCTGTCATAACAAAAGAAAGGCATTATGACGCTTAAATGTGAATTTCTATCACTTCTTCAACAGAAGATGGCTTCAGTGGCTGTTAGCCCACCAACACACACTAAAATCAGAACTGAGAACTAATGAGCAGGTTTCTAAATGATTTGCCGAGGTTTGAGTCATCAGTGGAAGGTCAGGGGATTTGTGGGAAACTGAATTTAAGTAGTGACGGCAAAGATTGTTGTTGCTCCAAGCTTTCATTACTTTTATTGTTGTTGTTGTTGTTGTTGTTACCAATTATCAATTTTGAAAATGCTAGACATTAGAGTTCAAAAAATGTGTGTATGCATGCTTGTGCATGTATGTGTGTGTGCATGTGGTATGTGTGTGTGAATGTATATGTGTGTGTGCAAGTGGTGTGTGTGTATACATGTGGTGTGTGTGTCTGTATGCATGTGTATATATGTCTGTGCATGTGGTGTGTGTGTATATATGCATGTGTGTGTGTGGTGTGTGTGCTTGTGGTGTGTGTATGTATGTGTGTGTATGTCTGTGCATGTGGTGTGTGTATGTATGCATGTGTGTGGTGTGTGTACATGTGGTGTGTATGTATATGCATGTGTGTGCATGTGGTGTGTGTGTATATGCATGTGTGTGTGTGTGTGTGTGTGTGGTTTAGAATGGCAATAAGAACTGCTGTACGAGTAGCTCTCATTTCAATGTATTATTTTTGTGTGCTTCATCTGTGTGAAAGCACAACTCACACTAAGGTAAAGTAAGGCATTTGGACTCTGAACTTTAAGCCCCGCTTATGTGTGAAACTGATAACTCCATTTCTGTTTTCCAGCCACCAGTCCAGCACCATAAAGTCATGGTCTGCACAATGAAACCGGCTCCCGTGTGAATGTCAACTCCTAAAACCAAATATTCCCATTTATTAAAATAAAAATGTAAATTTATAAATTATCATCCTATTTTTATGTAAAAGCATTCTGGAAAGTACCACATACCATTGTCACATGGCAAACAGCCCTCCCCATCATTGGCTGTTGCTAGGCTACCAGGAAATGGAATGGACCATTGCCAATGATGAATTAACTGATGAGCCAGGATGACAGTAATCTTTGTCACTGGATGCAGTAGCTGTCTGAGCCCTGTCATTTTCTGCATTTCATGTTAAACAGATATACCTAGATTGTAAAACAATCCAAAGAAGAACCTGGAAAGAAAGAAGTCAACTTTGACAATCAGAGGGCGGTAGCTTTTTATAAAACGCGTGAGGCTTATTACCTTTGCTGAAGAACGCGATCCAACATTCATTAGCTTTTCTTTTTCAAATTAAAATCGGTAAGCAAATGAAACTTTGTTCTACATCAATAAAGCAGATGCAAAAGGATACATACTGGCAAGCACACTGCAGTCTGTCTGCACAGAGCCAAAGCATCCAGCTGAAATGTGAAAATCCACAAAATAATCAGAATGTTTGCTCCATGATGGTAAAGCCCAGGGATCGGTACATATGTAAGAAAATCCTTATATGGTGAGCTGTGTGGGGAAAAATGGCCAGCTAACTCTGGATGCTTGTGTTTTGTAGATGACATAAATAGCTGTGAATGGGACCACTCAGTGACTCACACCACGTCTTCACAGGATACAACCTTTCTCCACGTGAAACAAGCTCACTTAAATGTATTTTTCCAGGAATTTTATGTGAAAATATTGGAGATATTTTTCTATCTACTTATAGATTCAACTTTAGACCAATTGTGAACTGCTTAAAGGCAAAGGCAAAGACAGAAGTCGGAGGCTCAAACACTGGTCGTTAACGTGAGATGGGAGTGAAGCCCAGTGCAAACTCATGGCTGTGAGCATGCCAAAAATGAAAAGGCAAAAAATTAAATGAAATGGCCTTATGTAGCCAAGGAGGTATAGGAAGTAGGCAGAGTGAGATCTACTAGCCAGGAAATTATGCTGTAGTAAACGTGACTTATTTGTGAAGCAGAAATATAGTTTTCTAAAACACGCAGAAAAACTTGCAAAGGAAGAAAGGAACCAGGTGAGACCTAGGCATGCAACTTTAAGCCCAGAGGCTCCTGGGAGAAAGCAATATGTGGAGAGTTGTCAGGTGGAGTCAATTAGGGGCTTAAAATGATATCCATCTGGCCCAACTAGTCCATTCTGCATATAGCATATTTTTCTAAAATTAGACATGAAGACAAACCCCAACAAGTTAGGATAGTAACTTCTCACCTGTAAAAAAAAAACCAAAAAATGGTGCATTAGGTAGCTACCCTTTGCTAGCTTGACAATAATTTTTGTTCAAATTGATTGTTCTTCATAAACACAAACAAGGCCAGTGTAGTATGTATATGCATGTGTGTATGTGTGTGTGCGTGTGTGTGTGCACGTGCACCTGTATGTACATGGTATGTAGTCTCAGAGCTTCAGCACAAAGTCTGCCAATGGGACAGGAAATCCAGGGTCTTATTGGTCTCCACATGAACAGAAGATGAATGGTAGGTGGTTCTTTGGACCCAATCCTTCACCGCACTTAGGCATGCTGTGTTCTTTGTTACCGTTTCGATATTTGAAATGATAGATCATAACTACAGGCCCAGTGTTTGGATGTGATTGTGTGTACTTAATATTTCAGGAGAAGTGTATGCAACCTAATCCAATCACTCTGAAAAATGTGGAAAATGAAAATGCATGAAGAAAGCTGCTGGCATACAAAAGAATAAAGAAGAAATATTGATGACGCTCTCAGAGGGTTAGGCAAGATATATTCATGTAGCATTTGAATATATATATATATATATATAAATATAAGCATACACATACTGATATGTATATGTTTATATATGTTAGTATTATTTATGTGCATACACATAGTAGTTAATCAATATATTAAGACAAATCATATAGGAAACCCTTATTTCTCTGATGTAGAAACAATTGTTTCTCTCCCACTGTACATTTTTGTCACCATTGTAAGGATATAGAAAACTATTGAAGGATTCTTAATGAAACCACAACCAACACTCACAAACATATCCTCAGGTTCAGACGTGTTATCCTGGCTGATGCCTGGGAGCAAAGGCTGTGATTGGTTGGGGCAGGGCAGGCAGTGGTGGTGCAGATCTGCCAACCCAGGCATAAGCTGCAGTTCTCAGTGACAGCTTCTACCTGCAGCAAGGTACTCAGTGTCCTCTTCCCTCTTTCTTTATTTGCGAAATGGAGTGATAATATTTGTTTTAGAACTACTTGGAACAGTCTCTGGTGTACAATAAGCACTATGGAAATGTTTGTTAAATAAAAAAAAAACAACCTCATGGACATAGTATTTATATGGAAAATGTTATCAAAGGAGGAAAGTTTGAAGTCTTTTTCTCATTAAAAAGCACATTGCACATTATGCCTGAATGCTTCTATGGTGGTGAACCATTAACCTGAGCCTGATGTGGATGCTGGCGGCATTTGTTCTGTATCTTGGGAAACTGTGTTCTATAGAGCCAGAGTCAGATGGTCGCAGCCCCTGGGGTCTGCTCTCTTGACTGTAAAAGTTTCTCCCATCTCCTGGTCATTTCTTCTTATCATCTTGTCTGCTCTAAATTGAACTCTCCATCTTTTCATACCATTTTATACTCTTAGAATGACCATAAAGGTTTTAAAAAGGACAGACAGAGATATAAAGAGAGATGTGAAATAAAGATGAGAAATACTAGGCAGGATTACAAGTACAGGGGTAGGGATAAGGGTGGGGGAGGCAGAGATAAGAACAGAGCAGAGGAAAGAAGAAGAGAGGCCAAGAGTGCATGCCTGGGGTCAGCACCAAACCATAAAACACCCTCAGTGAACACAGTAAAGAACAAGGGTGAGCAGAGGACATTGTCAACAAAGAAACAAAGGTGCTTTACTTCCAGGCTAATGTCCTGCTAAACACCCAACAGCACATGAATTCACTCAACACTACCTAGAATGCATAAAGTCTTTAGAAATGTAATAAAGATATTCAAAAACAAACAAATAAGCAAAAGAAATTTGCTAATTGTGCAGAGTCCATTCCAGGTGGAAGGGGCAAGCAACTAAATGAGTGGTGTCAGAAGAAGAAATACTCAAGCTGGGGAGGAATTGGGAGGTGTAGGAGGGGGAGCTAGTCTACAGGACACAGGCCCTCTGCTCCATCTGGAATGTCAACACTGTCCCTGAAGGGTCTTGTCTCTTCGCTGTCTCTCTTTCTTTCTAATTGTCCTAATTGATTTTGCCCAAGTATCTCCACTAAAACCCCTCCTTATAACTGTCCTACTCTGGTTTTCTCCTGCTGTGGGTAGACCAGACTCTGTTTCCCACACTCTCCAGCCGAAGCAGTTTCTTGAGCATTAGATGCATTGTGGGAAATTCTAGTGTGACAATGATCTCCCCATATCTAGAACAACTTTCTCTACCTTTTAAGGCTGCCCTGTGATGAATTATTTGTCATCAACTACTGGGCCCCTGGAATGCAGGGGGAAAGCCAAAAAGGGGGAGAGAGAGTGCCTCTCTTCCACTATCCTGAGACTTCATAAGCAAGCTGCCTGGCCCCTCCCACTCCTCCTCTACAACTACTCTTCCATTTGAGCTTGTTCCCTTCTTTTTGCTGGTTCCCTCCAACTCTCTTCTGTGAGAGATGGACACACTATCAGGCTTGAGTGGGTGGTGTTTGTATATGACTGGAATCCTCGTTTAGATCACACATTGCAGTGGATTGGCTGAGTCTTATCCAGAAGGCAACATAATATAATGGTTTTGATGCAATGTCTCAGACTCACATGAGGATCAGATTCGAGCCAAATTCTTCCATGTTCTGTGAATCTCACTGGTTAGATACTTAACCTCTCTGAACCTCAACATCTGAAATAAGATAACAAAAATGTCACCTCAAAAAAAAAAAAAAATAAATGAAAGACTCACAATCAAATGAAATCAAATGAATCTGGATGATTATTTATTCTGAAAGATGCTCAGTGGATGCTGTAATTTCTGTTCTTTACATGGTCCTGAAAAGCTCAGAGCTGTTCTTCTTTTTGATCACGTGAGACAATTCTTAAAACAAACAAACCAGTAGCTCTTTTAAAAGCAAGTGCCTCTTCATGCTGCTGTGTGGTTACAGTCAGGTTGGGTTCACTATATTTCATGGAGCAGTAGATGGTGCAGACAATGGCCATCCTTCAGCAGCTTCACTCTAAGGTTAAGTCCCTTAGAGGACAAAAGACTAACAGTGTTGAGACAAACACCTATGTAGTCTTTACAACATGGGGAAAGCGCAATGCTATTCTTTGTGAGTGCACTTCTCTTGGTAGGATTAAAACACAGGCTTTATGGACATCTCAGTAAGCTTGTCTGACTGATGGGTAAAGCAGTTTAGAGGGGAAAATAACCACAAATTTTAGGAGTGAAAAAACCATTTAAGAAAAGAAACTATGTGAATGAGGTATGAGAAGTGATGTCATATTTCTTAACCAATGGACCATACTTGGTCTTCCTGTAACCTGCAGAACACTTTTGCTTGGAAACAAGAAATGAAAGGAAGACACTTGACACCTTGGCCTGTTAGAACATAGACACTTTTCACCCACAAGAATAAACTGACTATCTTGCTCCAACTGAAGTCTACTGAACTGAGAGTTAGGCATACCATGACCCAGAGAGAGCTCTTGGCCTTCAATCTTTCCAACATTAAGTCCAACTTAACCTTTCCTTAGTAAACCACAAAAACCTACTCAGGATTCTTAGAATGGTAATTGCTTTCCTGAAAGAGAAAGAAAAGAGAATTGAGCTTCCCAATGCTCAGAAAGACTACTGGAGTCTGTCGCAAAAAAAAAAAAAAAAAAAAAAAAAAAATAGCTGGTGATAGTTGATCATATGTCTGAATAGGTCGGGGTGAGGGTGAGCAAGATGGACTTTGGGTATGTCCCAGGTTTGGAAGAGTAGACGAAGGAAAGCTGGCTGAAGCCGGCTTATTCTTTCCTCCACTTTCACCAAGTTGCTTTGCATATAGAAACCAAAGACTTTGTGCATTGCTTTGCAACTTTAATAAGGAAAGAATGGAGAGATGACAGCAAATCCAAGACTAGGTGTTTCTTCTCCCTGGTTCACTCTGATAGCAGCTGTACCTACAATGTCCCATGATGTAGTTGTGTGTGAATGGGGGAGGGTCCCACTCTGAAATGATAAAATACTATCCAAATCCAATCCTTACTAGACTTGGCTGTAAAGATACAAACCCATCTTTTCTTGTTTTATTTTTAATGAAACCTGCCCAGTATATAAATCCTACCTACAAACATGTCCTTCCATTCCTATCCACCCTCTCGGGTCATCACTGCTTAAACTGCTTATACTTTCAGGAATCTAAAAAAGATAAACAAGAAATGCTATTAAGTTGTGAGGAATAGGAACTGAAAAATTACACAATTTACAGGTTCACACTGCCATTTTGAGACAGCCAGGATGGGTAACAGGTAAGCAAAGAAAATGGTATTTTGAAAACTGAAAAACAAAACAAAGCAGAGAAAGGAGTTGAGGGATATGGAAGAAGATCTCCTATTGTCCATTTCCTCATTCCTGTTAGTACAAGTGAGCTGCATGAAATGTCTTCAAAGCCTTTTGGTGATGTTATTTATTTTTTTAAAGCTGACTGGAGCAGCTCCTCTACTTAATACCAAATAATTCCTGTCAGAGCAGTTAATAAGGAGACTCACAAAAGCTCTGACTTTCCAGTGTATCTTGCAATTCAAAGGGTCACTTGCTACCACATACCAACTTGCTTTCGTCAATGTTAGGCACATGTAGATAATGCAGGAGTTCAGAGGGTGACATATCTGAGGCACTGACTAGGTTCCACGGTTGTCTGTGAGCTGGCGGGGCATCGCACATTTCAGAGGAAGGGACTTTCTGCCTCCCACATCATTTCAGGAGAAGTTAGCAAGCTTGTCAGTGTGCTAAGGTATCACAGTGATAAGCACTATGTAACCCCAGAGAGGGAGATAAAAATCACCAAGGATGATGAATGCTAATTACTATCTTCATTGTAGCACAATTGGCTTTCGAGAACAAAGTTAAGCATCCCCTGATCCCCGGAGACAGCCCTCTGGATTGGGTTCTAAAGAACATTACAGGGGCCTTGAAATAGAAGGGAGGTGGGGGAGCAGTGCCCTGTGCTTTAATCATGAGGATCTTCTGATTTTCATGTCAGGCCATCAAAACGCAGATGGGAATTCTGACACACGTGGGTGTAATTAATGGATAACCATGTATGAATATCCATACATGAATATGGTATGGATTTAATTGTCAGCAATCATCGAACAAACATTTAGGATACAGGACATTTGATTCTGAGCTCTGCCACCCCAGTCACATGATTTGGGTTTCACAGTGTCAAACAGCGACAATATATCAAATCCAGTGAGTCACTGTGTCCTTCAAGAGACACAGTTTTATAAAGGGTAGCATAGAGTAAATACTTAAGAATGTCCTGTGAAATTACAACACATTCTATACACTTTAACCAACTTACAATGTACAAAATCATGAACATAATTAATATAATAATAAAATGTAACCATCTTTTAAAAAGTCTTTTCTATGCTACCAAGACTTTTGCTTTGATATATTTATTGATATTTAACATTACTGTATGTACGTTAACCTAAAACAGCTTAACCAAGTACTAAACTGAGAGGCAAGATGAATCCTAGCCATAGTAAGTGGGTCTTGTGTTCTCGCTACTAAGTGATTAGCTAGAAACCATGGCTCAGACCATTATGAGGCCTGCGTGATACTGGCTGAATGCTAATTAAATTAACTTCCCTAGGCTCACAAATGATCACAAGTTGGCACCACAAAATGTGTTCTGCTCTAAACAACACATCTTGTCTCCTGTCCTACCAGACTGGACCATCGCTACGCTTCTCTTCTGTCAGACCGTCAATGCCTCGTTTGTTCTCATTTTCCTCTCACAAGTACCATAAAGGGACTCGGGTAATCTGGTTGACCCTTCTCAAAAAAAAAAAAAGTGTTCTGCAGAAAGCAGTGCCATGGCCACGTTTTCACTCCTCTCCTTTTCTGGCTCAGATGAGAGGATCCCTTCCCATACCAGCCAGCTGCCCACTCCAGCCCCTCCAACGGCTGAGCACAAGATCATTCCCCAAGGATCTTCCTTCATTAAAAAGGCAACATGGAGTTTTCAGGAAGGCGCTGCTGGCTGAAAGCAGAGCAGAATGTTAGCTAGGGAACCCAACAAGACGCGCATGCGCACCTAGCAGTGCTTTAAAGGATAACAGCTTTTCAGTGGGCACAGGTCAGGGGAACTTTGGTATGGAGAACAGGTGGGCTTCCTGACAACCAGCAGGCAGCCTTGCTTTCCACTCCCGCCATTTTTAATCAGGATGTTTGGCAAATCATTAGTGTCTGCTAGTTATTAAACAGAAGAGAGTTCAAAAGCCCACGCATGTTTTTCTCCCAGCTTCCCAGGTGGTCGCTGTCTGAAGCAGCAACCTTTTCCCTTTCTGCAGCAAGGCTTGCAAACTTCCCATGGCTGAAGCATGTTTTTCTAACTGGTCCTGGAAACTGAGTCTCAGCCCTAATGATTGCCAAACCCACAGGTGCCTGAGGACTACCATTCCTTCTCCTTGCAAGTTTATTGTTGAGATTTCTGAAATGTACACAAATGACTGCATTTGACGGTGAAATTTGGTGGAAAAATAAAGATATAATAGGATTCTTTCTTAAATAATTTCCTAGTGCGATGTCTGTCTGCAAAATGAAGTGAAATTATATGATGTCAAAAAATCATGTTTCAAAATGATTGACAACATGTGAATGTTTTGCATTGTGAAATGAGGTGGAAAATTTTAATTGCATGATGGGAGGACATAATATTTATTAGAACCTAGTAACTACAGAGGATTGCACTGAGGAGGACACAATTTTAAATTTGGCGTTAATATGTCAAGTCTAAATCTTAAATGAACAAGCAGGAGTAAAATTCTTTATCAAAGCCTTTTCTTAGAGGGTATGATTAAGTTTTCAGATGCTAATAGCTAAGCAGGATGGTCGAGGCGTGGGACATGTCCATACTCTGACAAAGAGGCCCATCAGCAACTATATTGAGGTTTGAACAGTGTTACCACATAGCACATGCCTTCTTGGAGAGAGAGGAGGTTGATTGTGCAGAACTCACAGACGGGTGGTGGTTTAGCTGAGGCCTAAGGCATAAAGAATGGAGAAAGGACTGGAAAACGGAGGTGGGGAGGGTGCACAGAGAAAGGACTTTGTAAGAAATCAGCAAAGCAAAGACCTAGAAACAAACTTCGAAAGTAACAGCCGAGGATAGTAACAGCAGCCAGCATCGCTGGTCTACCTGTCAGTTCCTAACAGTGGAGCAATGGATGCCCAGCCCTTGACAATAAAGCAAGAGACCTCTGCCAACCAGAGCAGAATTAGGGCCCTGAGCTCAAAGGCAGAAAAAGCAGACTGCCCCTCACCCACCTAGCACCTGATCCTCAAACAAGTAAATGGTTTTACCAGTCAGATTAGGAACAAGATCCTGGGTCCTCCATCCTCCCCGAACTCCAAAAAGTGTCACACTCTGTTTCCAGAGCGTACAGCTATTAGGAACCGAAAAGCTTTGAACAGAAACCCTTTTCCTCTGCAGAGCTGGTACTAGGATGCGGTAGAAAACTGGCAACAACATGCCTTGGAAATCCAGAAAGCAGCAGACTGGTCTGGCAGAGAAGAAGAGGTGAGAAGTGAAAGAGCCTCAGTATGAGCAATTTGAAATCTGAGCCATGCTTAAGAAGAACTTGCAGGTAGAGACTTTATAGTGAGCCTTTATTTTCCCCAGAATTGAAGGGCTGTGCTGGGTGAGGCAGCAGCTGGTGACTCCTTGTTCTCCCACAGCGTTGTGTGTTATAATTTTTTAACCCATCCCAAAGGAGTGAGTACCTAAAGCCAAGAGCCCTGGCCAGAAAGATGACTCAGCTAGTAAAAACGTGTTCTGGCAAGCCTGGCATCCTGAGTTCAATCCCAGGGACCTGCACAGTTAAATCGAGTACTATTCCCACTTGTTCACTGGCTTCTGCATGCACAGCGTGTACCCCTAACATGCATAAATAAGGTATTATAAAAGCCAGTCTTCTAATAATATGACACATAAATGATCCTTCTTACAAAGTATCTTGTTTTCCTGGATACAATTAGTGAAGTTTTAACAATTCTATTGATAAATGAAATAATAGTTTATCACATAGCTTCCCCATGCATCTGCTACTCCAAATGATGTTCCTTTCTGGTAGTAAGAATAACGTGTCTAGAAGATTAATACTCATTACATGTACATAGCACAATGGTTGTGATTTTAAAAGCATCATTCTCCCCCAGACAACAGAGTTTAGTTGTATGAATTCAAAACTTCACAAGTTTATAAATTGCAATCCACCAAGACTTATCTTTCACCTGCTCAAGTCATTCACTGTGTTTTGATCAGAGAGAAAATTTGTGTATCTGTACCAAATGATGTGAAGTGCTCAAGAGCACCACAAAGTAATTATAAGTTTATGACATCATCTTAATATTACAAGAGAGAGAGGGGCCCGAGAGAATGTGCTGTTTCCCTTTTGGGAAAGCATTAATGGACATTTACAATCTGTTTTCTTTTGTTTGGATGTTACAACCAATAATATACTTTTATGTCTATAAATAAAGTCTAAAGTTGAATAAATCCAACAAACCTCTGAGCCTGCAGCTTGGACTCTCAATTCCCATTCAAGGTCAAGATTTATGAATCAGATATAGAGAATAAGTTGAAGCTGCAAGATTTGGGGAGGTTGGGGAATTATTGCACATGGAAATTTTTGGGGGGGGGGCTGATTATGCATGCACACCTGATTATAGTTTCACCTGCTTAAGCCCATCCAACATGATAAAACATGGCCATTCTCTCTATTTTCCCTTGCTTGCACAACAGAAATGAATGTGCCCAACCTAATACCATTCATTTCTAGGTAGCTTCCCTGTCAGAAGCACCCTGACTCCCCACTCTAGCTCTGATGTCTGAGATGCTGCGGAGTGATTTATGTAAATGTCTTGAGGGCTAGAAAGGGAAAGGAAGAACATCAACTCTAATGACCAGCAGCAGAAAAGAGCTGCTTTTTGGAAAGACATTGCCCATACAAATAAGATGGCCTTTTTCTTGAACAGCAGCTACATGCCCACCTCCACTACCCACATGCTTACTTTAAAAGCTTCAGTTACAGTGGCAGGTTACAACAAAGTTCTCCTGGCTTCCCTAGCACAGGAACATCTCTTAGAAAGGCTAGGCTATCCTGTCCAGAGCAGATCCCTGACTATACAATTTACCTCTTCTTATATACTTGCTATTCCTAACATGCACACAGTCAGAAACACACACACACACACACACACACACAGAGAGAGAGAGAGAGAGAGAGAGAGAGAGAGAGAGAGATGAAAATACACATACATACACACAGACAGGCAGATATATACACAGACACAGAGAGACACAGATGTACACACACACACACACACACACACACACACCAGCAGTTTAATTCAGTTCAAAGCCTAATTGCCCTTCCTGGGAACAAACTTTTCCTACTGTCCACTCACCGACATTTTCCCCCTTCCTCAGTTTCAAGCCTTTCCTTCTTATTAGACCAACCTCAAGCACTGTAAGCACCATCCTTTCCCTAAAAGGGTTTTTACTCAGATATTTGTAGACAGCATAGCCTTCCATCCCTCCAGCTCCTTTCCCTGCTAGCTTGGAATGTTCAGTTCCTTTAACCTTCTTTATAGGTCATCTCTTCTAATCCTTTTATCTTTTTGGTCTCCCTTTACTGAGTTCTCTCTAATTTGCAGCATTGATGTTCTCTTTGTAATGAGGTATCCCAAACAGTGTGCTGGGCTCTAGGCGTGGCTGCCAGGAGAAGCAAGAGCTGGGATCTCCATTTTCCTCTGAGCACCTGCCCCTGCATGTGCTGTTTGCCTAGTAGAGCATCTGTCTTCTTGCTGCTGGGCTGTGTTATCTAAACACACTATCAGGCCCAGTTCTTGCTCCCATTCGTCTCTCGATGATACATTCATCTAATAACAATTCACCTTTTCCCTGTCCCCTCCTTGGCCCCCAAACCAAATCAGTTCACAACTTGAATCCAAGGCTCCACAGTCAATTAAAACAAAGTTCTTGGTGCTTTAGTTGTCAAGGCTCTGGTCTATAATAAACTAGACACAGGTACTCGTTAGCTGTGACCCTTTTATTTACAGCGTTGTCAGCGTGGGTTTCTTTTTACAGCACTGTAGGAGATTAAGAGCAAAGCTTCTGTGTTCATCGCATTGCCTTTACTGTGGGTTAGGACCTACGGGGCCTCCCTTCATTTCCTGAGACCCAAGCAATGAGCACAGAATCATTTCTAGTAAGTTCTGACTCTGATTAAAAAACAATCTTTATGAAATAGAAGCTAATAAAATTGCTTTCCTAATTACCCCGAGCTAGTTCATTTCCCAGCAAATATAATAAAATAGAGTTACTTGGCTCCGATTCACAAAATCTGAACCCAAGCTCATTATGAAGGCTTTTAGCAGGGAGAGAAGCATGTGTGTGTAAGATGCTGTCCCAGCAAGCAGAATGCAAGAAACCTTTTGAAGTTCAGACCTTTGAAGTTTGCAGTTATTGGTATTTTTTTTAAATGCAGGTATTTGTGCTTCAAAAATATTTATATTAGTAAATCTGTGAGCCTGTCCTAATGTAATCTTTGGAGGAGGCTTTGGTTGAGAATCAAATCTTTATTTAAGAAAAATATTTAGATTTGCATTGTGTTAGTCTGTAGGCTGTTACACAGGGCAGTGAGACTTTACGTAACAGAATTGAGTAACTTGTGTCCCAGGGCTATTTCTGCCCTGACTTGGGCCTTTCAAACTCTTTCATCTATTTAAAGCATGAGATTCTCTCGACTATAAGTGGATGAAAATGTTTGGGGTTGCTCCATTTCCATTGAAATGTCCTATCATTCATTAACATGGACATGATTTGCAAATATTTCTGATGCACACAGGGGTACTCTGCTAACAATGCTTCCAAATGCTGCATCCCGGGGGAGAAAAACACAATTACCAAAATTGAGGAACACCTTAATGAGAGGGCACATCAATTATCTGGCAGAATGATAGTTATGTGGTAAAACTGGGTGTGAGCTCTCCCCTCTGTATGATAAGACACTGGTTTGATATGGTACTACTGAGGGTAACTGAAGCAGTACCATAATACAACCAGGACCCATACAAAACAAAATCGAAACCCCTGTAGCCGGAAATGGAGATATCGGTCTTCTTTTCTCTTTTAGGGATTTGCCTGAAACATTGGTTTAGCATCCGTCCAGCAAGCCCCAATAGGAAAAGAAGCTGCCTCTGTCTTCTACCAGGGAGTGCAGCTCTTCTTGGGAAAATTTGTGAAATTCCACCCCCTGGGCAAAAACCATGGCTTTTTGTCAATATGCCCCGGGTAGAAATCTGACATTTCCATAATGATATGACAGATTTCCATCTGGGAAAACTGCCTTCTGTTTTCACAATGAATTTGAAGCAAGAATGAAAAATCTTTCACTTTGTCTATAAAACTATTTAAAAGAAGAGAAAAAAAAAGGAGTCTGCATTTTCCCTACCTTGCCATAATGGAGTGGTTATTAAACGAGAAAAATCTGCAACTATTTTGGGTTCAATCAAATCATCAGCAATGCTTAAGAAGAAAAAGGAGAAGGGACGTGTGTTGAGAATAAATCCTTCCGGATGAATTTGTTACTGGTTTTTGATAGTTACTGGCAGATGAAAGGAATGATGTGTATCTAGTAATCAGGGACTGGAGTGGACCATGCAGCTGGAAGGCAGGGGGAGTGTTGGAGCTCCAATAAGCCTATCTGCTGAAACTGGCTCTAATTGATTTGTATGAAAGTATTGTCATCTGGATTGAAAATTTGCTGAAAGATGATAAACAAAGGATAGCAATAAATGAAAGGCAAAGGGGATGCCACCAGGGTTAATATGAGTTTTGATCTCATTTCTCATTCTTTTTTTTTTTTAATGCAACAAGAGAGAAACAACCTGAACAAAAATCGAATATGCAAATGAACCAAAATGAATGGTGCGGCTATTGGCTATGAAAACTAAAAATTGGGATTGTCTTAGTGGAGTGGGAAGAGGAAGTTTGAGAAAAGGAGGGACACATAAACATTCAATGGGCTTGGAAAGGCCAATGCCAGGACATGGGGCTCAGGGAAGGAACAGCAACATGACAAAAATGCAAGCAGAGTTCCTTGATTTTGCAGAGTCATTTAGTCTGAGTGATTGGAGGTCCTGTTCTGTCTCTCAAGGGTTGGAGTGGAATTCTGTTCTTTCTGAAATTATTCTAAAGGGGTGTCCCTGAGTGAAAACCAGGGCTCCTGGGTGGGTTGGCTTTTATTGGTTTTTTTTGTTTGTTTGGTTGGTTGGTTGGTTGGTTTTGCCTGTGCAAAGCCTAGGCCGTGTTCAACCATATTAAATAAACTGTGTGCTTTCTTTCCACCCACCTGAGGAGACCAGGAAGACCTACTGGGGTCATTTTCCAGAGCTGTAGACAGTCCTCATGTCTTAGGATCTGCATGAAACAACCCATTCTGGAAGTTTGAAGGCAACAAGCCCATTGAAAGTAAACACAAACGAGGAGGGAATATCTGAGAAATAGAGGATGAAAAGAGAGGAGGGAAGACTTGCTCTGAAAGACAAGTACCCTGAGGATTAGCACCAGGTCGCATGCTGAGGAAGAATGGCTCAGACACCATGAGCAAGCGTGAGGCACCCTGTTTGCCGGCTCTTCCTAATGAGCATGATGGTCAAATGCCCTGGGTTTGCCATATGCTGTGGCCATATGCATATCTGGTGAACCAGATGCCCTGCTTTCCCTTCCCCATATTGAGCCATTTTTCTCACAGCATAAAGACATGGCTTAAGTGAGAAGCAGGAGGGGGTAAGGGGTAAGCAATGATAGCTTGTTATTCCAAAAGGTTGTAGGACAGAAAGCATCAGCTAATCCATCCATATGCCCACTTGGGCCTCAAATATTTAATGAGCACCTACTAGGTACAAGAAAAGTTTTATGCAAATCAGAAAAAAAAATCCTCCTCTGGGGCTTTTCAAGAGAGGCTGTAGACACTCCACAGAGCTGTGAGAATTTCTCCAGTGCTCACTGATGGAGGTGGGGTAACACTGTGACACTCTTAACACTAAGGATCTGAGGGTTAACATGGGTCACTTACTCTTGGCAGTGCTTCAGACTGTCCCCCCATCTAGGAGGCCTTCCATGTCCTCAGTCTCCTCTCCTTCCATAACTTACCCTTGTCCATTCATTCCTTAGATATTTCACTGCCTTCTAAACATTAGTATTCAAGATTCTATAAGGGGCAGACTTTTACCTTGCAGGAGCTTACAGTCCACTGACAGGGATGATAATCAAATAATAGATACACTGTAAGTACAACTGGAGAGTTTTACATCAAGCCAAAGGAGCTAGCTACAAATGCAGGAGCAAGGAAAACTAGGCCTAGCCTGGAAGAACCAGAACATGACACTCAGTGGCACCTTCTGTTACAACACTTAAGATTCTGCAAGCTATGAATACATGTTCTCTCTCTTTCTCTCCCCCCACCTCCTTCTCTCGCACCCTCGTTTTGACTCCTGTAGTTCAGGGAGGTAGTCACAACAAAGTCCGTTCATGTCAGTTATGAATTTGTCTGGATTGCCTATTCCTCAACAGCGCCTATTACGCATACCTGCCTCCACAGTTCCTGGCACTCACTGAATGTCAGCTAAAAGACATTGTCTCAGCTAGTTACGAACAGAGTAAAGACACAGGAATAAGTTAAAACACCAGATAACCCAGAAGTTCCTATAACCAAAATGTGTCACTTCTCCAGTGTGACAAAGACACCACCCTGGTTGTTCAAGTGTCAGCCATTCTCCCATGTTTGTGAGCTCCTAATAAGAGAGTTTAGTCTTCATAAAGAAACCAGGTTTTATTGGGTGAAAGAAAAAAAAATATGTGTATGTATGTTTGTATATGTATGTATGCAGTGTGTATGTGTGTGTTTGTACATGTATGTATGTACTATGTGTTATTAGCCTTTCACAGTGTTCTGGCATTTAGTACATTTTTAACACATGCGCATTATGGCAATCTATCAACAGGTGAACGAAATGATTCTCATCTCCAATTAGCAGTACCTTTTGTCGGCCTCCTGCCCTATGGTCACTGAGCACACAGGGGTCATCAGCAGCCATTATTGAGTTAAAGCCCAACCTGGTGTCAGAGACATACTATTCCTATCACTGTTTGTGGAAATGGACCCACCCTGATATCCCACATATACCCAGACTGAGCAGCGCCTCCTGCAGTTGTAAAGTGCAGAAGTTCTGAGCCCAAACCTCTTGCCCTCAGGCAGAAATTGTAAGGAATGAAGAGAACGGTCCCAATTTGTACAACAAACTTATGACAGATAGCAAGCTATTACTAGCTTCTTTATAGGTTGAAAATACAATTGAACTTAAACATTCCTAGAAGTGGATCAAGCTACTCTGGACACCAACACAGCAAGATTTAGAATTATTATTTCAGGGACTTTCTATTGTAAGTCAGTCAACATCATAAATTAGCCCTATAACCAGCCCTTTACATGTGGCACAGAGTCCACAGGTCAGCAGTAAGAAGCCCAGCTTCCCTCCAGTTCAGCAGCCCCTGGACAGGCAGAGAAGTGTGGTTCAGTAAAATGTTCCAGGGACAGCCTGGATAGTTTTATATTTTTTTCATCTCCACTTACAATGTCAGGAGTGACAGGAAAGAGCACACGTGGACTGGACAGCCACTTCAACCGCCCTTGGAAGTCTCAGGATTATGGAAGGTAACTATGGGAGGATTTGCTCCCAGGGAAACAGAAGAAACCATGGCAGAGTCTCCAAACCAACAGAATCTTGTTCATAGAAAAAGCACAGTTGTATAACATGGGGTTGATCTTTAACAAGATCTCAGAGAAACCCTAGTCACAGTACAAACAATCAGGGTTTCATATCACTTGGAATCTCCAATAGGATTCTGTTCCCCAGGTTACCAGGAACTGGGTGGCTTCTCAGCCCAGGCCCATCAAGTTTAATGGAAGTCTATATCCTGTGGCTTCTTTCTCATCATCCTATGCCTGAGGTAGAAGCAGAGACTTCCTCGGGAGAAAGATCCTTTGAACCAAAGCCCTTTCCATGGCAGATTCTCAAATGATACCTCTGTACAGTCTCTTCTGGTACTTGGAAAGTAAGAGATAGAAGAGGCTCTGGTTTCCTGTAAATGGTCATTGTTCAATTTCCTAACTTAGGAAATTCAATCTTACTATTTTTCTACTCTGAGTATTTGGTTAGGGAACTGAGCATATCGGGAGACATTGTGTTCTAAAAGTTTAAAAACATATATTGTCTTCTATCTTTTAAGTGCCTGTACACTGAGTTGGTTCCTGAATACCTTTACAATTAGACATTTTATAGATCGGAGGGCACATGTTCAATATGTCTAGGGAGAAAAATGTAACTAGAAAATAACATTGAAACAGGACCTAGGCTGGGAAAGATCCTGTCTCCCTGGCAAGCTTTCTCTTTTACCTTGCAGTCCTTTTGAGTTCATGGGGCAGAAAAAGGGCAGTACCCGCCTCCAACTCAGGAAGCTAAGGGACTGAAAAGCTCCGCTAGCTGACTTGTGTGCTGCAGACTGTGGGCCTACCAAGCTCCCACCAATGCCTGGCTCTATTCTCTGTACCCTGTCAGTTGGGAGTTTTCCAACTCAGATGGCTGGAGTCTAAGATTTTTGGATTTGATGGCATGTTGTTAGTGCTGTGGTCATCTCATGACCAGAAGATGGGAACGTGGGAAGAGATGACTAGCCTCCATGGACAGAGCCCAGATCTCACAGCCAAAATGTGGTAAGAGGCTTTTATTAATTGAGTCTCAATCATGTGGCCAGTTGTGAGCCCATTTCCTGTTGGCAGACAAAGCTGGCACACGGGACAGCACCAAGTACAGTGCCTGATCATGTAGCATCAATGGAGGGAGCAATGGAAGTAAGGTGCCAACAACCCATACAGCTGGGGGAGATGTGGGAAGGGATCCTGGCTTCTTTCTCTGCCTCCATTCATTCTGATCTGATTTGGAGCTAGGGCCAACCTCCAAGGACCCAGTGTAAAGAGACTTAGAAGTGAGAAACACATGGAAAAGAGCTACAATAGTAGTGTCCTTTATGTCTCAATATTATTTGATGGCTGTTGCTTCAACCCACCTAAGGTCCAGTGTCACAGTCCCCATAACTTCTGTTTCGCCACACAGCTCTTGGCCAGTAAAGCTCTAGCTCTTCACAGAGCTCCTTGCTCTCTCAGCTCTTCCTGGGCTCTGTTTTACTTTAGGGGCTGCAGTCTGTCAAGGGTTTTCTGTCCGGGTTGATCTAAAGTTAAATATATGCTATACACAGCTGATAAATAATTACTGTTTGTATTTCTTTCATCCATCAAATGAGTCTTAGGGAACCACATGAGGTAGCAGTACCAGAGCCATGCGGAAGATACACTACTCAGTAGAGAAGACAGAGTTCCCATCCCTTCTCTCTAGTAGAATGTATCTGGGTGAAAAGTTATAAAAGTACATGTGCCTGTGTAAACGTCATTAAATGTGACGACGAACAATGAAAAGTGTCTGCGACTTTCTGACGGGTTCAGTCTGTGAGTGACATGGGTCTCTGGAAAGTCTAGACAGAGGCTGAAATGCCAGTCTAGTGATTCAGAAATAGCTTAACAAAGGAAAGAGGAAGGCATAGAAAGCAGGGCTTCCAATAGAGACAATTACATGAAAAGGTCCCTAGGTAGGCAGAGTTGTACTGTTTCATGAAGTTGCACAAGTTCTAGAGAAATTGGTCATGGAAAGGCCAGCAAAGTGAATCTGGTAAGGTGGAAACCTCCTCTGAGGAAAAAAATCACTATCTTGTTTGCCCATTTTTAGGAAAGTCACAGCCTGCTTAGAATAAGTTTGAGGCTGCTGTAATTTGAAATGCACACTTCAACAAACCTGAGGCTGACTTAGCTCCCCTAAATCTCTTCCAACAACCACTGACTTGCTGAATTCTGTTAACTGGCCCATTTCCTGAGGCATCAGAAATATTCATGACAGGTCTCTGAGCTACAGTATTCAGCGAGCTCCTCATGTTACCTGATTACTCAGAGAGGACTGAAGAAGTTGTTTCAAAGAAAAATTAGTAAGTGGACACTGTGCTGCTTGCTTCCTTGCCTGTTTTTTGAGGCCTCTTTGGGCCAGTTTGGTGTAGGGCTGTTTCTTCGTTACCATGAAACATGATTTGTGAGTGAAGCAGGGGGCAGAACATAGCCGGCCACCGTGCAAAGACTTCAGGCAAAGCCAGAGTTCCTACAATAGCTGGTAACAGACACCCTCCCGCTCTTACTGCTAGAGCAGTCAGGTTCTCAAACACTCGTTTGTTACCTTGTGTGCCCCCTGCTGGCCCTGGACCTGCAGAACGGAGGTGTGCCTGAAAGGGAGCCTACCCACTGCCAGAAAGCCTCACCTCCCTGCCTCCCCACCTCCCCTGACATCATCCCCACATCTCACAAGCCCACAAAGCACAGTGCTCAATGGCAAATCCTTTTACCTTGGGCTCTGTCTCTGGCATGACTAATTTCTTAAGTTTCTCCACACCAGAAACTAAGATTCAGACATTTTCCATGTGCCAGGACATCTCCAAAGTGGCCAGTTTGGGTGGGGAAACCATGGAAAGGTGTACTTGGATGAGTCTGGAAACAATTAGCAATGGAGAGTAACAAATACAGGCATGCCCAACCTCATTTGAAAGAAGTGATCACAGATAATGATTGTGCAATATTCTGTCTCCAGGTGTTCAATTAATATCCATATAGTCATTGCCCAGTAGTTTTTCCACCCTGAAAAGACGTTCCGTGCTTCCTTTCCACTACTGTTTTTCTTCAGTGTTAATTGTCAGGCCTAAAGCATTTGACCACGCAGAGTTTCCTTTAACTTTTTTTTTCTAAAAGGCAATGGTTCCTTTCAGCCTGACAACCATTCAATGTTAAAGTGATGACCATGGCAGCGAGCTAGGACAGTGCCGTCCCTGGTACCCCACTCTTTGTGACTGAGCCCCCTCAGGCTTTTTACCCTAACCTCAACACCTCAGGTTATAGTCTCTTTTTGCTGATACAAGCTCTCAGGGCGTCCCCATGGAGACATAAAAAGGCTTCTGGTTTCTACTTAATAAGGAAACCTGAAAATATACAAGACCCTAAATACATGGCCTCTGAGAAAATTTTCCCATGGGCCAAATCCAGGTGTAAGAAATAATTAGGAAGGGCACAGCCATGATTACATTGAACTCCATGTTACATCTCCATGCCTGCAAAACAGGGCAGCCTACTTCTCCTGGTTTCTTTTGTTAGGTCTTCCGGTTTGTTTCTTCTTTTGTCTTCCATGATAATGCAAATGTTTTGTGCTTGGTTCTTTTCTGAGTTTCCCCATTTTCTTTGTTGCTTGCTTGATCTCCATGACATCCTTGGGGAATAGACAAAGGACAGAAGCCAAGCAACTGCTTCTGGTAGAAGAGCTGGTAAGAAGCCCCACCCTCCTGCCCCACCCATTCAACTGCTTGCCCCAATGCAGAGCTCCTTAAAGAAGAGACTTGAGTTGCAAAGACTAGGGAAGCCGAGGCAAGGAGAGGACCTATCCAGACAGATTGAAAGCCACCAAAATCCCTTGTGAAAAGCAGGTTATCATTAATCCCCTGATGGAAACTGCAACAGGTAGAGTATGCCCATCCCTTGAGCTTAAGCAATGGCACTTTCTATTTCTCTGATTTTCCATAAAAACTGTTACAGCAAGAGATCCTTATAAGAACATGGAGATCCTAAGTCCTAAGTGGTGGTGACGTCAGTACCACTGGAAGGCAGACTGTTTTATATCAGGCAATTGTAAATACTAGTGGCATCTGTAATGTCTAACCAGAGTAACTTAGGGGTTCTGTTCCTAACTTTGATTTTAACTTGTTCCTGGGCCAGTAACTTAGATCCCTACCCTTACCTTAATGCACTTTTTATAGTTTAATTTCCTTTTTGTGGTTCTGTTTGGAGTTGGAACTTTTTTTTAAGCAATATGACTCAATTGAAATCAGATTTCCCCTAAAGAAATAGTACAGATCACAGAACTGCTCAACCTGAAAATAGTGATACCATGGAGAACCATTTTCCCCTTTGCGACCCCTCTGTCTACCGTAATGATCTGTTTGCCCTGGCCTTTCAGTGGTGAAGCCATGGTGCTCATGAGCAAAGCCTCTGAACAGTACATAGAAGTTATTTCTTTCATCTGTAAAAGCTTTGTGGGTGGGATGCGTCCTTCAGTCCCAGTTTAGTCCTTCTTGATAATATTAACACTACTTCCTGCCACAACTAGGGTTGCCAAGACATGAGTACAGAGATATGAATCTCTAAGGAAATCAGGTCGTTCCAGACAAGGCCAGCATAGGGGAGGGGGAGCTTGTGAAGTGGGCTTAAGTATGTCTCTGCCTATGATTCTTTCATGTGAACCTAAGGTGTAAAATTCTGTGGAGAGGCATTATCATTTTGGAAATAAAACCTGAGAGGAGAGAACCCAGAAAAAGGTGACCAGAGAAGAGAAGGTCAAGAACAGAGGGCTTATGGTAAGTTCCTCCTCCTCTGCCCAACTAACTTTTGAGAAATGACTTTGACTCTATGAATCTCCGTTTTGTTTTAGCCTGCAAAGTGGCAGATATATTAGAAAGGCCCTCCTTATAGCAAGCTTGTGTGTGTCAAATGAATATGCATGAGAAGTTCTTCACAGAGCTCTTGGGCTCTGGTTCTCAGGCTGGGGTGCCTACAGCCTCTTGCAGGATCTACACAATCATCTTTGCACAGGTAAGAACAAGCAAGTGGGGATGACTGCTTCTTCCATGCCATTGCCCAGGTGGGCTCTGGGGATGCTCAGAGCTCTGAGATGAACGACCAACTCAATGGGATCAGACACGCTGTACACACATGGCCTCCGTTTGTCTTTAAAGTTTCCATAAATGGCCCGTGGCTGAAAGAAGGAAGCTTTCTAACATGGTGTTGTTTTGAGAAAAAAAAAAAAAAAAAAAAGAACTAGAAGACAGCAAGATTCGTCATGGATTAACAAGAGAAAAATTGGCATTCTGTCGCCTAAAGTAATATTCTTGGAGTTACTAAACATTTTAAAGACACAATTTCTCTGAGATTAAAAAATGCTTTGATTCCAGGTATGAAAATGTGGAGAGCAGGCAGGGGACAAGAATTTCCACAGAATTAGCTTCATTTAGGGACAAGGTTATGCGTTTGTTACTTTTGCTTTGGTAGTGGTGGTCACTCTTACTTTCTATTTGCATGGGTGTTTTGCTTGCCTGTGTGTGTGTATGTGTGTGTGTGTGTGTGTGTGTGTGTGTGTGTGTGTATGCGCGCACACCATGTGCATGCCTAGTGCCTATGGAGGGCAGAAGAGGCTAGAGTTACAGACATTGTGACCAACCTTATGAGTCCTGCATCTGAGCAAATGGTTGCAGATATTACTAAGAGGTTTCCCCAGAAATAAAGATCAAAATATAAAGAAAAAAACAAAACAAACAAACAAACAAAAAAAAAAAAAACTACCAGCAAACATAACACTACTATCTTGCCTTTTCTTTATCTTCTTCCTAAAAGTAGCCAGAATCAAACACAATAAATGTTATCTGTTCACCAGAAATAGAGCCTTCCCTTTTACTCATCCCCACCCCCCTTCTGTAGAGTCAAATCATACCTGGGGCAATTTAAAATCTGGCAACAGGTGTCTAATGCTCAGCCTACCAACCTCAGTATATTAATTAGCTTTCAAGACCTCCAAGGAATACACATTTCATAGTTCAAGGTCACAGTTTGACTTATTTCCAACTGACAAACAACATGGCAAGTTCTGTGCCAGGCCACTCCTTATGGTGGAAAATACATTGTCCTTCGACTTAACAAAAGAATCTTTCTTTGCCATCTCACTACAACGACCCTGCAAATGAACATCGCCTGAATAAAACCCTAACCACATTTTCACTCTCATTAACCACAGTAGGGTATCACACAATTTGCCTGGCTCCTGCTTAGACCACTGTGCACCACTTTGGTAGCAGCAGTTTGATGGGTTTTATGGCAGGTGATATATGGAGTGGGAGTTTCGGGAGTCGTAAACAGAAGGCACGGTGTATCACAATGTGGTTTAGGGATATAATGACTGTGTTGTAAAGCAAGGATGACAATACTGCACTAGGCTTGGGGTCCTGAACCAATAGACCAAGCAGCTCTAAATAACTCAAGGAAGAAGGAAAATACCCTAGGAAGGTGTGTGCGCATGCACATATATGCACACAGGGCTACAGCTCTCTTTCATTAATTACTTCTGATAAATTTGAATAAGAGCTACTAAAACTGAAATAAATCTGTGTCTCCCGGGGAAAAAATAGACCATTGCTCTTTTCTTCTAGGGCACTCTTTTTCCTGCCTCCTCCATTTTGTTCTTAACCATGTTCACTGGCAGGGTGAGGTAGTCAAAGAGAAGAGCAGGAGAACTTGAGTGGAATGTAACACTAAAGTAAACCTCCTTTCCTTCCCAGGGAGACCAGTCACCACCACCACCAGAACTTGAGTCTGTCCAGCATGGAAGCTCCGCCCCATGGCAGGCAGGTTACTGAGCTCCGTGCTCTCAGCAGCTCATCTATGAACACCTCGGGTGTGCAGGATCCTGTCACTTCTAGTCACTTTCCCAGGGAGTTGGATGTGATCTTATAAACAACAACGACAAACAAGTCATTGGACCAACAAAGGGGACCTTGTGATTTCTTGGACAACCTGGGAAACTTCTCTGTCTCCATTTCTTTCTGTCACACCTTCCTGACAGGTGGTGAGGAGTTGACCAGATAGTAGTTCAAAACTATGAAGCCATCCTAATGGTCATCATGGTCACTACCATCATTGCCGGAAGGAGCGACGATAGGGGATGTAAGGTGGCCTTCGTTCTTACTCTACTTCCTCCTGAGTAGGAAAGGATCAGTGGGTGGGTGCAAACTCGGAAAGCAGGAGACCCTGAAAGTTTGTGATCCAAGAGACACAGAAAGAAGCACATGCACTTGTTAGTTAACCCCCAGAGACTGTAAAGAGCTTAGCAACCTGTACCTAATGTGTGTAGAATGGACCGAATCGGAGCCCAGACAGAAAGTACCCCATCTTAAAAAGAACATGGCTCCATGAAAACATGCCATGCGCCAAGTAACAGAGAACCTCCGAATGCTAATAGGACTCAGGGCTGACAAACTCCAAACAAGACTCACAAAACATCCCTACCCCTTGCTCTCCACTGAAACTAGTGAGACTGAGTTTCACACCAAGCTGAGCTCTATCTGACTGAATGTGTTCAAAGCAGTACAGTTGCATGTGTGGCTCAAGGTTGGGTCTTCATTTGCATCACCTTAGGTATTGAATCAGAGCAAGCATTACTTAAAGCCAGGAGAGTTTTGTCCTTATAAGTTCCTATTCACCAGCTACTCTATCAGATTTGAGAATCACATCTGAGGAGATAAAAAGAATAAACCACTTACACACACACACACACACACACACACACACACACACACACACACACACACTGGGAGGGCAGAATAACTCCATAAGTTAATTGCAAGCACACTGGAGGCACTAAACATCTGTATCTGAATGCTACTGTTTCAGTGTGCTTGGAGTGTGCAGTGTAGTCTGTGTGTGTGTGTTTGTGTTTGCATATAAAACATATATGTTTGTTTGTATATTTGGACATGTACCATCCCCCATGTGTGCTCATGTGGAGGCAGAGGTCTTCACCCACCACTTTCTTCTTCACAGTCCACCTGTGTTTTTTAAACATGGTTTCTCAGTGAACCTGGAGCTCACCAAGTGGATAGTCTGGCTAGTCAGTGAGCTCACTGGATCCCTGTTTCTCTATCACACTCATCAGCACTAGGGTTACAAACCCACACCACCAAGCTCAGTTTTCTTTCAGATGCTGGGATGCTGAACTCAGGTCTGCATGCTTGCTCAGAAAGCACTTGCTGAGTCATCTCCCTACTCACCTCCTTCCCCCAAAGGTATCTCAAGTCCCCTTGTCACTGCCTGATCCACATCTACCCTTTGCATTTGAAGGACCAGAGAGACACAGATTCTCCTTCATCTCAGTCTATCCCAGCCCTCACCATTTGATGCCAAATCCAGGCCAGGCACTTAGCCATGGCCCATGTGGATCTGCCAAGGCTGTCACTTCATTTCCTTCTCTCTTCTTAACAAGGAAATGACTGACCCACGTGTAGCACGTATCTATTTATCAACAGATCATAAGCCCAGTCTTCTGAGATCTTGTGACAGGTCCCATTATCTGTGAGCTACCCAATAATGTGTATAATCAGTTGTTAATGGCAATATGCTATTCCATGATAACTGGGCCATTAGTGAGTGTCACTGCTGTCTCCATGAAAGCAATATTCTACCTGACTGTACCTACCTAGAGAAGCTGTACACCCCAATTCGTAGTGGTTCCCCTAGGTGAGAGACAGAGTACTTCCCTAAATTACCCACATCTTGTGTCCCTTTATAGTTTGTTTTGAACCTCTTAAAAGAGCCTGAGTTATATGCAGAAAAACAGGGCATTTGAACAAAAGCACGTGTGCAAGAATCTTCGAGGTACCTGTGTCTCAGCAAGATAATTGACACTTGGAGCACACCCTAAATCCCAAGTCTTTCCAGAAGTGAATTGTCTCAAGGTCATCCTACATATGAATCCTTACAAAGCTCCAGCCACTGTTCTGTGTGTAGGAAGTTCAACAAGAAGTCACACACTTCCTTAACTCCTCCATTGTGGTCCCCATCCCATGCCCAGTCTGATGGTTGGCTACCAGCATCCACATCTGTATTGGTCAGGCACTAGACAAAAAAACCAGAGCTCCCAGAGCTCCCAGGGACTAAACCACCAACCAAAGAGTACACATGGAGGGTTCCCTGGATCCAGCTGTTTATATAGTAGAGGATGGTCTTATCTGGCATTAAGGAGGCCCTTGGTCCTGTGGAGACTCAATGCCCCAGTGTAGGGGAATGCAGGAGTGCGTGGGTGAGTGAGCTCCCTCATCGAAGCAGAGGGAGGGGAAATCGGATAGGGTGTTTGAGAAGGGGAAACTGGGACAGAGGATAACATTTTAAATATAAATAAATAAAATAACCAATTAAAGAATAAGCAAGAAGTCACAAACTCTTGTCTCCCCCTCCTCCTCTTCCTCTCCCTCTCCTTCCCCTCCCCCTCTCCGTGTGTGTATGTGTATGTGTGTGTGTGTGTGTGTGTGTATGTGTGTGTGTGTGTCCTCCCTCCCTCCCTGCTCATTTCATCCTTTTCAAATAAACTTGTCTCCACAGCAAAGCTCCAAGGCAAAGGCTTCCTTGGCTTCCATGACGTGTATATCCCTCCATTGCATTGGAAGAATCAGATCATAAAGCAGCAGATTCTTTTTCAAAGAAAACAGAGGTGCAAACCTGCACTTAGGAACTGAAAGTCTGTGCCCATTTCACAAAAAACAAAAAACAAAAAACAAACAAACAAAAAAAACCCCTCCAATATCAGCTCAGATTCTGACTTGTGGCAAGTGGCTTAGGTTAGACCTTCATGGATCTGAGTTTGATTTATGTGAAAATGCAAAATCTCACTGAACCTAGAAACCTGTCAGCTGTATCCAGACAGCACTCGGTGATTTACGTCCAGGCTTCATCCCAGCACTGACTATCAAAGGCCCTTGAGTTTTACTACCACCTCCATAAAAAGGAAATTTAACACTAAAGACTTGCCAAAGAGTCATCCCTTGTTGTCAGAGAGAAATAAAGAATGAGATGTTTTCAAAGTGAAGTGAGAAAGGGTCTTTGGCTTTCATTATCTCTCATGCTCTAGCACCCAAAACTCAGAGGTTTCTCTTTCCTTGGAGCCACCAACAGAAGCAGAATTACCCTCAGACCATGGAGGTATTAGCACCCTCGGGGAAGGATAACTAGCCTTGGTCACAGTCGCATTCACCCCAAAATGTAAAAGGAGATCACTGGTTCACAAAGGGGCCCAGTATGGCAGAGGAGCTAAGGCTCCACATGTGGAGAGCTCAAAACATCAACACCTAGCATTCTGCATTCTCTTGGGGGACAGGGAATCTATGACACATTCAGTGGCATTGACCTAGACTAGCTCTGAGGATAGCAGACGTGCTCACCACATGCTGTGATGAATTGGGGAAAGCACAAGAGGAGGAAGAGTGATTCCTCCCTACTGACGATGCTTCACTGAGCCATCATGGCAGACATGGCCTTGAGCAGCATCCATTCCAGGACACATACTGCACAGAGACTGTAAAGATGGACCAATCAGAATGGAATTCTTCCGTGGTCTCATTTTCTAGAATAAAATTTCCCTTTTGGTTCCAAAAGCAATCTTAAGGTGTGTCTGTTTAGGGAACCTGAGCCATTTTCAGATAAAAAGAAATAACACAGACAGTTCCTGAAAAGTATGGTTTCAGGAAGCCATTAGACAATCCAACACCCCAGTTATGTCTGAATTTCTGCACACTTTCATTTATTCCATCATTCAATGCATATATTCCATCACCAAACATTCATTAAACACGTAGCATACTCTAACGAGCCTGCTAAGATAAAATGTTCAGCAAACAAAACTTCAATTTATGGAGTTTAATAATGAATTAGTTGCAAGCAAATGGAAACTTTCAAAAATAGAGGGAGAACATGCTGGTCTGATTGGAAAGTTAGGAATAATTTCTCTAGGATGAGCCTTCTGGAAGAATAAGAATATGCTGGAGAGACTAGAGGAAGAGTACCCCAGATAGGAAAAAATATAGCCAATCGAGTTGGGTACCATTTTTCAAAGCCAGAGTTCAGTCAATGCCCAGAAGAACCCTAGCTGAAGAAGACTGTGCAAGAGAGACTGACCATCTTGGTTAAAGAATTTAGGCTGGTCCTGGGAATTATGGAAGGCTTGTCTGACACACGATCATGTTGATTTGGTTGTTAATAATTTCTCTGGCTTCGGGATGTATAAATGAAGAGGCAAGCAGTGTGGGGACACAGAGGTAAGTTATCATCCTCTCCAGGATCAAGCAGTAGGCAAGCTGGCTTCATGGCAGGTAGTATGTGGGTGAAAATGGTCAGGAAGTGACTTCAGTAGGAGGTCAAAATGTATTAGCCATCTGAAACAGACTGTGCCTCCTGGTTTGCATCCCAGAAGGACAGTAAACCACTTCACAAGCTGCTTCCTAGTTTGTATCTGTGTGCACCAATCCCCCAGTTTTCCCTACCCCTTTCTAGGCTCTCCCAGATCAACTTGCCCACCTTCAAACTTAACAAATCAGCCCCCTTGAACAATTTCCTTTAGTGATCCCCCATTAAGTCTTCTACCTAGGTGTTCTGGGTTTCTGCACACCTCTTGCTTAGGACCTGTGAGCACTCCTCACCACCTTTCTGCCCCTACCTCAAATCCAACCAATCAGCACAAGCTGCTGTACTTCCTGATCTACCTCCACCATCTTGGGCTATAATAGGTAGACAAGGGTTGCCTTCTTGACTGCTTAGAGAGCTGATCAGTCATCGTTTTCTAATACTTTCATATTATCTCTTAGGTGCACAGCAAAGGAGAAATCAGTAATGATGATCTACAGTGTACTATTTGTTAAACATAACATTATATTGTAATGCTTAAATGTTTAAACTCAACAAAAATGCCATGAGGAGATTATTTTTAGCAATGAAGAAACTGAGGCACAGAACAATTAAGTAATTTGCCCAAGACCACGTGGTTAAATCTCAATTCATCCTTGGAGGATGAGTCCAAATGGCTTGATTTGAAATCTCATGCTATGGCCAGATGCTCACAAACTCACAGCATTAACCACACATCAGGTACTTCTCTACAAAACAGAGATCATCAAGCAGTAGCAAGAAATGTATGCATCCTTGTGCAAGCTCAAAAATCAACAGGCATTTGTTTCTAATAAAATTTGACTTCCCTTTGCTATGGGGCCATCTCTGTGTTTGGAAAACAGAAAGTGGATGAAAGAGATACACTTTTCCCACTGGTTGTATATTTAGTGTAACTTCCTGGTTCTTGCACATGACTTTTCACACCTCAGAGGGACTATTAATTCTATTTCTTAAGGGTTTCTTTCCCTCCAAGAATTTCGGGGATTTTTGTCTGTTGCTTTCTCCTAAAAAACATGGAGGCTTTTCCTAGGAAGAAATATAACACTCCGAATAAAAGGACTGATGCCCTCTTTGTCTCTTGTGTTCTGTATCTTGTACAGTTTATGTGAAATTGGAGATGATCTTCACTATAGTAAAATGCATGGACTTAGGGGCATCTAGTTGTTTTGCATATTAAAGTATTGTTAATAGTTATAAGAATGGCAAATACTTATTGCACTCTCTTCATCTTAGGCATTGTGATGAGCACATTTCAGACAATGACTGGCTTACTTTATAAAGGTGAAAATTAGAGTTTAGGAGAATCACGCCATTTTCCCAGAGGCATAGAGATTTAACATTTCAAAGGTTTAAAGTTGGATTTACTGGGCCCTCTATTCTTCACTTATTTAGGATGTGGACTAGTTAGAGATCCAGCACAAAAACTGGCCTCAACAAAAGCATTCTAGCTACCAGAACCAAAGACTCCCGTCCAGCCCTACTGCATTCTCAGTCCTGGGCTGAGTGATTGACACTGAACAGAAAGATCTGCATCCTCTGGACCACAGTCATCTATCACCATGACCTTCTAGTTACATCTGCAGAATAATTTTCACAACTGCCACACTGCTGCAAACGTCTAGGTATCAGCTTGTCCTCAGGTTGCCTCACCAAATCTATGCAGTGTTTCTTAAGCATTTGGTACCTTTCTCTCTCCTCATTTTCTCCAACACTCCACCCCCATTACACCCCAGCTTGAGCTCTCGGAGACCAGACTTGCCAGATAAAATGATAAGATACAAGATGCCCAGTTCTATTTGAATTTCAGAAAAACAACAAAAAATTCAGCATGCATATGCCCTATGTAATATTTGGGACATACTTATACAAAAAAAGTATTCATTGTTTATCTGAAATTCAAATTTAACTTGGTGTTTTGTATTTTTATTGGCTAAATCTGGCAATCTTACCAAAAATTCTCTTTACAAGCATCTTTGTCCATCGGAACAAAAAAAAAAAAAAAAACATGAAATGACAAAATATGAATTTGTTGACTACTCCAAATGAATCTTAAATTGAAATTCAGTCCCTTAACCCAAGGATCTTGTTAAAATACTGACATTCAGGATAGATACCAAGCCAGCTACGCCTGAATCCCTAGGAGTGTCTGTCCACAAAGGGGTCTTATTTTATAGCTGTAAATGTGAGGCCACACTGGGTTCGGGCACATCGGAATGGAAAGTGTCTGATTAGAAGAGAAGATTTCTAAGAACTGTGGGAATCCAGACACACCCATGCATGCATCAAACTATGATCAGAATTGGTGTGGAAATAGCCAGATAGACAAAAGAAGCAAGTGTGACAATATAGTAATATGAGAAATCAATAGTTGCAATATGAGAATAAAATAGCAAACAAAAAACTTTATTAAAACTTGTAATGTCACACTATAATATTAGCTAAATAATTAGTTCATTGAGAGACCAACACAGCTGTCCACAGAGAGGGAGTAAGCATGGTGACACCTCAGAGACTCCAGGAACTCGGAGATCTTTAAGTAGACCTGTGCACTGCAAACTCAACTCCCTATGCATACAGCCCGAGAACCTCAGAGGAAGGATTATCTCCAGGCATAAGGTAGAGAACATGTATCTTACATTTGTAGAATTTCTCTATGTTAGAAAAAAGAGACCAGTTTACAAATGAGGTTGAATTCAAAGGACATGATTTTCTATTCAAAGGATCTTCTGCTAACAATTGAGGATCATGTCAGGAAAAACAATAACTATATAGAACTTAGACACATAAACCGCATCATATATATGATATACCATAGCACAAAGAGGAAAGAAATCCATGAGCTCATGGTTTTAGAAACAAAAGCAGAAGAAACGAACTGTATCCAACGACTCACTCTGGAAGTGTACCCACTGTTCTGCTCTGAGAGCTGGCTGGCGCAGAGATGAACTCACCTCGCTCCCCTTCACAACTCTGGCTTGTCCTTGCTGCTTTGTAAGACTGTGTGTTCTCTGTGGCATTGCTGGATCAATTCTACATCGCCAGCTAAAGCCATTTGAATTGTCATAAGATTTTAGAATAACACAAGCATCAGTCTGCCACTGTCACGAATAATCAGGCTTGGTACCCCTGACACTGGGATGGGCTAGTCCATGTGCTTCCATGTGAGGTGGGAGATCAAGGGCATAGCACTCCTCACAAGGATTTTCAGCACTGAGGTGGTGGAAGGCCTGCCAAACCCTTAGAGCTAACTTCCACTCGCTGAATATAGGGAAGACACAGTGCAAACCAAATGATACCTAAATGCAATCCACAAACTTTTATTGAATTGGGCAAGAAAACATAGCATTAAATGACCCTTGAAAGCTGAAAAAAAAATATCTTCAGATACAATGGTTACAAACGATGATGATGGTGGTGGTGGTGATTGGAGAAATCTCCTTACTTAACGGTTACATAAAGAAGTGTTTGTAGTACAATGTCATGATGTCAGCAACTCATTTTCAAGTGGTTCAGTAAATAAATGTCCACGTGTGTATTTACGCTCAGTATGTGTCTAAGTATTTATAGATAGAGCAAATAAAAATCTTTGAAACTTTATGAAAACTCTTCAATTTTCCCACACATTTAAAGATGTTCATAACAAGTGGATAAAAACTCTTCCTCAAATTTTACCCCACAGCATCTCTGTTTCAAAGTGGTTCTCTGCAAACCAGCTCTAACCTCTCCACAAATCAGAGTCAGGGTCTAGTTGAATAGAAGCTTTTCATATAATGGGGGGACATGTGTGTTCTAAAGTTTCTTTTTAAATTGTTATATAAATATTAGTTCAGATTGGTGGACCTTAAACTAATATGGTGGAGGTCGGGCCCTCTTTCTATTGGCATAGCTTCTACCTACCAGACAGGACTATTTTCCTCACCTGCATTTCCCAAAGTATTTGTATGTACTAAGGACAAGAGATGAGAAGTCTCCAATGTAATTAAACTACCTCCAAAACTGTAGTATACTGAGTAAATAGCCATGTAATGCAAGGACTGTTCTCTCATTTACAATGCTACCTAACATCTAGATCGCATTAGCTAAACCTGTCCTTTCCTTCCATGTGCAGTGTGCCTTGCTATCTCCAGCAGGCAGTGGGTCTCACCATCCCACAGCCAGTTCTTGCTGTGAGCTGTGCCAGCCAGGGGTATCTGCATGGCTACAGTACACACAAAGCCCAAGCAGCTTTAAAAGTAATTACAAAGTTCAGTCAGCTCTTACTTTTCTTGCATACTGCCATGTTTACAATATGTCCAAGATAGGGATACATTGTTCCACTAGGCAGAACCTTTATATGAGAAGAAAGCTTGAATGGATCTCAGTTGACCTTCAGCCTGGAGTCAAATTACAGAAAAGCTGCAGCCCCTATGAGCCTAACATGAATGAAAACAAATTCTCTCCATTGTGGGTTTAATGATAGTTGAGAAATAAGGCGGGACTTGTTAGGCAGTAGCAGCCAGGCAGCCCATAATAACCATACTTCCCTTGTAGGGTTGCTGGGCAGATTCAGTGTGATAGCCATATAGGACAGGTAGTCAAGCATCTCACATTTATCATATTTGGAAAGTGGTCTATTATTATAAGCCAGGCATTCACTTCCTTCATTCTCCCAACAAAGATCTGCTTTCTGGTAAGCCAAGCTCCTGGGATTTGTACCGTAACACACCAATGCCAATTCACCATCGGTGTGCCACCTCCCTCTCTGCCTCAGTCCCTGGTCACCATGCTGTACCAATCTTGTGTCTGGGTCTGTAATTTGCACCTTTATGTCAGGCCACAGAGTGGCTAGCTCTACCCTAAAGACCACCTGAATCATGACCTATTCGGAGCCTCTGTTACCCCTTTCACCCACTTTGTTAGCTAATGCCCACGTGGTGCTACAATGCTGCTTCATTCAACACCTTCAGATCTCACGAATCTCCAGCAAGGTAGGGTTGGTGGGGACAGACATAAAGGTTTTCTCTTTTTTGTAGAGGACATAGAAATTTGAGCTTCTAGCCAGTTCAGCTTTTCAGCTGTAGTGGACCAGAATTCAGGAGTGTTCCCAGATGACCCAGGGGAACAGAATTTGTACTGTTTTTTTATTGTCCTGGCTACTGTCCTTTGCCCATCAGTCTTGTGGATGAACAGAACCACTTCTGAGTTCCTCGAGTTTGTGTGCTCTCATGACACCATCCAGCTCCACTCTAGGCTGCAGGACTGTTGACTATGAGTGTCTGAGCATGTTAAAGAGGATGCTAGCTCATTTCTACAGGACTCTGGGCCCTGTGCATCCACTGTGTGAATGTTATATGAGGGAGTTTTTCAGGGTCACCAACCCTGACCTGTGCCTCAGCTCTAGCCCAGCCATGGTTTCTACTATTCAAATACAAATTCTACATTCTAACATCCAAATTAGTGTTTTACAATAAGAAGTTGAAAAGATTAGCAAGTCCAAGTAAATGGAAGTTTTCAGAGACCTGAAGACCAAATGTTTTGTCTTCCCCTTCTGTGCATCTTCAATACTTGATTTTTTGCTGCTGGTGGGGTTGGTCTAGAAGATTCTCTTGACCTCTCTGGGCTTCAGACTCCATTATTTGATCAATAGGTTATATCAGGTACCTGCAGACTACTCTGTGCGCCAATTCTGGCCTGTCATTCATTTGTGTAAGTAGTTTTGTTGAAAACCACACACACACACACACAAACACAAACACACACACACATTTGTTTCAGTCCTGTGTGCAAAGGACTGAGTGATTTCAACAATCTGGCCAGCATACATAGCCTAACATCCCATAGCCCCTCCAGGGACAGTTTGTCCCTGGGTTAGGTGACAGGGAAGGTCTCTGAAAGACAATTTATACTGTTTCTCTAATTTTGTGTTGTGTGTAGCTCCCACAACATTGAGAAGACTAGGGAACAGTATCTAGCAAATAGAATTCTACCTGGTATTTAGATGTACAGCCATCCCATCAAAAGCATTTCAGTCTCACTGAGCATGCAAGGAGAGATGCAGAGATGCAGGAGATTTCTGTCGCTATTTCGGCTTCTCAAGGAGACCCTGTGTTTGATACAATGTATGTGTGTGTGTGTGTGTGTGTGTGTGTGTGTGTGTGTGTAAGTTCCCAGTATACAGTTCCTTTCACATTAATAGAAGTCACATGCTTCCTTCAACAGGGAATCTATCTTTCAAAAACAGCAGAATTTGTTATTCCAATAACAAATAGTTGGAAGTTTTCTCAGCTAGCAACCATGATATCTGGTTTCAAAGTTATTTTTCCAGCAAAGGAAAATGATGATGATCTCTCCGCCATTGCTGTTTTTTTTGTTTGTTTGTTTGTTTTGTTTTGTTTTGACACGGATCTGAACTCAGAATTCTAAAGAGGACTATGCAGACATGGAGTATCCCTCTCCCATCCAGCCTCCCCTGCTCATTTGGTAGAAGTGCAGAAGTCCTGAGTGCTGTAGGAGGGTCTGGGCTTTCCAAACCCTGCAAGTCATTATGGATGGCCTTGTGCCCAGGCAAAGGTTAAGGAGGCCTTTTGTTGTTCTAGTTTAACTTGTCTCTGCCACTGCAGCCTAATCATTCCACATAATAACAGCCCTGATACACAGGCTTGAGTCAAAGTCGCAAGTCAATAAATCCATTCCTTCCTCCCTTTCAGCCAGAGTGTTGAATAGTACTGAGTGTGCGGTGTCACCAGATCCCGTAGTCTATCACATCAAGGTCGTCTGGTTTACAGAACATTAAAAAAAAAAAAAAAAAAAAAAAAAAAAAAAAAAAAAAAAACTCTTTCTATCCTTTCTGTACCTTACACATTAGAGGGAGGGCCATTGCTGTCCCATGAGTGAGGATGGAGAATTGACAGGTGTGCTTCAAAGACTCAGGAAGCCATTGAATTGAGTGAGAAGCAAAGGTCTAGACATCAGCTGCCTATGTTGCCCACATATTTTACAAATGAGGAAGCTGATGTCAGGCAAAGGCAGGGCTTTGCACAAGATCCCACAGCCACGGGCCCTGACTTCCAGCCCAGGGCTTGTCTGTTTTGTAAAGGGCAAATGAACGGATGAAGGTAACGTGAAGAGGAGACCAAATGTCACAAACCCCACCGAGAAGTTCTTTCTTGGAACGCTGGTTTTCAACATGTTTTAGAAAGGGCCACCACGTCAGTAAAAACCTCAGTTTCTTCAGCTGTAAAATGGAGACCAATAAAGCCCTCTGCTTCCAAGCATCCTGGAGAAGAGCTGACACGTGGCATCAGCTCAGCAAATGCCAGCTCTTATTAACACCATAGTCATGAGGACAGTCATAGCATATTAACCACAGCCAGCCACCTCCACAGTCCCCTCCCCCTCCCGCTGCATCCTGTGTGCGGCCTTTGGGCTCCTCTCAATGAAACAGAGTGCCTCGCCTCAAATTATCTCTTCACCTCTGGTGTGAAAATAAAACCTGCTGACGGAGGACCCTTGGAAGTCTGCAACCTGAGTTACAGTCTGTTTACTTTGCTAAGGGACCTCCAGCTCCTTCAGGTCCATAAATTCCTTGCGGTAGACCAAGGGAGGGATTGTAAATTAACTTGAGTAATAGGACTACATTTGTGTACCTTCCAAAGGTTTAAATCCCTTCTGTGAAAAAAAAAAAAGTCACTCCTCCTCTGCCGCCTGTTTCCTCTTAATTAGCTGTCCTACTGGGTTCTCCTGGAGGTGAAGGCTTAAAGGAACAAGGGGCAATCAGATCCAACTCTACAGAATTTCAACACAGTGACTGTGACCAGCTTCGCCCCAGATAGATAAGATGGGCACAATTATGTGCCAGCCCCAGGTCTGATCTAATACCTGTTTCATTTAGCAAAGCCTCCAGAATAATCACTACCTGGCATTACAAGGACTGCCAGCCGGGCTCAGGGTCAGGTCTCAAAAGCTGGAAGTTCCTCTGGGGGACTCTGTTTAAAGCCTGTCTGCACCCAGGCACAGAGTAACCATTCCTAGAAACCTTAATCCCTCATAAACCTATTCTTTGCCCAGAGCTCCCCACTAGTAGGGGTTGCTTCTAACTGGATACAAGGAAATCTTCAGAGTCAAACATATGAATTAAAAAGTAGTTCGGAGGTCTGGCTTCTGGGCACTCTGCGTACTCACCTTGAGCTAGTTTGAAAGGAAGAAAATGTTTACCTTTGCGACATTAGGAGATATCGAAATGATAGCTGGACTAGTGCTCACAGACACTGACTAACTCAAACGGCCAATCTTTCTTTGATTGTCTAGACCATCAGCTACTGTAAACATGTTATCCACTACTATCCTCCAACCAATGGTGTATGGATTCAATAAGCTGTCAAGGGCCTGTCAAATCCCACCGCCTCAGTACGGGTACCCATAATTACACTTCTTCCGATTTAATCTTGAAAGTAGATCCTAAACTCATAGACATTTAGCAAGAGAAGAGTGATTAATTGTTACAAATGTTGTCTCAGATTTTAAAGGATAAATAAGAATTCCAAACTCTCATCTCTTGATCTATTTTCACTTGCTTTGGGAATAAGTAGAGGAGCCACACAAGTAGCTCTCTCTGAGTCAGACCCTCTTCTCATCTGTGAGCTATGCCCTAGCAATACTTACTCCCAGCAAGTGGTGGACATCACCACACCAAAAGTTTCTCTGATGAAAATGGAAGCTCTCATTAAACCATGACCGGTTACTAGGAAGAATGAAACAGGCAAATAATCTCCCTACACCACTGCCACGTTTTAATCAGGTCAGGGGTGAAATGAGGAAGGAACACAGTCAATCTCTCGTTGCTTCTTGAGCTGGGTGGCTATGTGGGTGTGCTGGTATCTTGCACCATTTTCTAGCAAACAAAATGGAGTGCCATAGTTAATTGAAAAACAGCTCTGTCCTGACTGCCATAATTGACATTAAGTACTGTTTGGGGTAGGAAATCAGCCATTTCCAATTGATATTAAACAGGGAAATCATTTAACATCAATGGCTATAAACCAGGCGCGATTGTGCTGAATTAGGGAGAAATGCTTTGGCTCACGTTAAAAAAATGTTTCTGTGAAGTGGGATTTTTGAGAGTGAGTGAATATTAAGTCAGCTTAATACCTGTATTAGGAAAGAGAAGAAGCCACTTTTCGCTCTACCCACAGGCTTAGCAGAGCCACCAACTGCTCTTTGGAAGAAACCTTGTTCTGGGGTGGTCTTGTCTTTGAATAACCTGATGGGCAGATGAAAGAAAGGTTCCTGTAAGTCTCTCCAGCATCTTCTACTGGGACAGGAAGGGGTTTTCAACAGGAAGGGGTTGGGAGGCCTGTGGAGAAGACCTAAGGGGCCTTTGTTTGCTTTAGGGCGGACCCTTGGTACAAGAATAGTAAACGGGTCAGGATAAGGAGGTTAGCAGTCTTCCCTCCAAAACCTTTGCTGAACCAGGGTAGGTTAGTCTCCCCTCTTGTCTTTGTGATGTGTGATATGGCAAGCCTAAGTGTCTCAAATCAGGCTGTCAAACTCTCTTTTGTGCCATTATGACTGGTGAATTACCGGATGGAACTTTAGAAACTGCCTCTTCATTCTCCAAAGAATATGGGTAGTGAATTCAGCTTCTGATTCTTCACTTACTTCAGAGAACAGGAGGAAAAGTAGAGAGAAGAGAAGGATTCTAATAAAGAATGGACTTGGAAAGAGAGAACAGGGACCTATGACGGGGAGAAACCAAATGGTTATTTATGGAAGAAAAGGAGGCAAGAAAAACTGGGGTCACAGCGAAAGCCTCACAGCTCCTTCTTCCATTTACTGGTGAAGAAACTGAGATCCAAAGAGACTTTGTAGTATCACCAGCCATGAGGCTACTTAGTGTCACAGCCAGCTTTAGAACTCTCCTGAGTCAGCTCTAAAACCCTCTTGTGTCAACTCCAAAACTCTCCTGAGTCAGCTCTAGAACTCTCCACTAAGTCAGCTCTAGAACTCTTTCCTTTGTCTGCTCTAGAACTCTTCCCTGAGTCAACTTTAGAATTCTCCCCTGAGTCAGCTCTAGAACTCTTCTGAGTCACTGCCTATTTTAAGCACTTCACACAGAGCACTTCTTCAAGAGCAAAGAAATAATAAGAAAAGAATGCAAACAGAGAAAACTATTGGAGAAGTGTCACAGAAGTGCCAGGATCATAGGCTGCCTAGGGTAGTTACCAGAGGAAAGTGAGGAAGCCACACCCATGTCTGAATTGACTTGAGCACATGTGGTTTGAGAACCGATGACATAGCATTCCCCTGATTCCAGGTCTGTCTGAAATGCTGGCAACCGCAGATGCAGCAGGTCTCTTAGAGTCCCCATCTTCAACCACCTCCCCTAACTGGACTTTTCTGTCTGTAGTATTTGTGGCTGAAACATCCTGTCAGGCTTCACCCAGAGAAGAACTCTTCATTAGTGAATCCCAAGACAGTCTCTAAGACTCCAGCCTTTGAAGTGGGTTTTGTATAGAAATAAATATCTGTCCCTGGTAGTTCCTCAAAGAAAGAAACTAAATTGGTTATTTTTTTAATGTACCTCAGAAGCCTCTGCTCTGTCAGGAGAAAGCCTGGTCTGCATGAAGTAAGCAGCCCAAGTTAGATCCATTAGGTAGAGTGTGGCAAATTCTTCCTTATAATCTATCCCTTTCCTTAGGACTCCTAGCTTTCTGAGCCTGTGACCAGGGAGTGGAACATAATACAAATAATGACCTGATCCCCAGAAAGATGCTCATCAGAGGAACTGAAATGTGGTCCCACTGCATTTGCTGGAAGAAGCTCATAGAGGTGTGAGCACCTGGGGAAAAGCTGAGCAGAGGTGACGGATGTATTGAGCTTCCTACTCCAGACTTCCTTCTTACAGCAATGGCTTTCCCACACTAAATATAAAAGGGGCTTAATTTCTGGTTCCCTCACCCAAATTTTGTTTATATTCAATAATCTTTTGGCTAGAACAAGTAACTACAATAGCTTTGATTACACCACGGTCACTTGGGTAGAGAGAGTGCCTAGCAAACAAGACAAAGACAAAGAATAGCTTACTTGCTTTGTCACAGCCCTGTGTAGGCAAGGTCAAGGCCGATTCGATCACTCCTTTATTCAGTCAAGCCAATCGAAAAGCTAGCGTCAAGCCTGTCCATGATGTCAGACACATTATGCTCAGCCAAAGGCCACAGAAATGCAGAAAACACATATTCTCAAGAGTTTTCTGCATCACAAAATTCCTGTGTCTTACTCTATGCCCATGAATTATGTTTAAGAACAAAATCCATAGTGCTTCATTCAGAGTCTCCCTCTGATTTATCCTTCCCCTGCTGTGGTCCTCCTTCCCCTGCGGTGATCCTCCTTCCCCTGCTGTGATCCTCCTTCCCCTGCTGCTGTCCTCCTTCCCCTGCTGTGGTCCTCCTTTCCCTGATGTGGTCCTCCTACCCCTACTGTGGTCCTCCTTTCCCTGATGTGGTCCTCCTACCCCTACTGTGGTCCTCCTTTCCCTGATGTGGTCCTCCTTCCCCTGCTGCTGTCCTCCTTCCCCTGCTGTAGTCCTCCTTCCCCTGCAGTGATCCTCCTTTCCCTGCTGTAGTCCTCCTTTCCCTGCTGTGATCCTCCTTCCCCTGTTGCTGTCCTTCTTCCCCTGCTGTGGTCCTCCTTTCTCTGATGTGGTCCTCCTACCCCTACTGTGGTCCTCCTTTCCCTGATGTGGTCCTCCTTCCCCTGCTGCTGTCCTCCTTCCCCTGCTGTAGTCCTCCTTCCCCTGCAGTGATCCTCCTTTCCCTGCTGTAGTCCTTTTTTCCCTGCTGTGATCCTCCTTCCCCTGATGTGGTCCTCCTACCCCTACTGTGGTTCTCCTTTCCCTGATGTGGTCCTCCTTTCCCTGCTGCTGTCCTCCTTTCCCTGCTGTAGTCCTCCTTCCCCTGTGGTGGTCCTCCTTCCCCTGCTCTGGTCTTTCTTCCCCTGCTGTGGTCCTCCTTCCCCTGCTGTGATCCTCCTTGCCCTGCTGCTGTCCTCCTCCTTCTGCTGTTACTGCTGCTGCTGCTGCTGTGGTTCCTCTTTCCCTGCTGTGGTCCTCCTTCCCCTGCTGTGATCCTCCTTCCCCTGCTGTGGTCCTCCTTCCCCTGCTGTAGTCCTCTTTCCCCTGCAGTGATCCTCCTTTCCCTGCTGTAGTCCTCCTTTCCCTGCTGTGATCCTCCTTCCCCTGTTGCTGCCCTTCTTGCCCTGCTGTGGTCCTCCTTTCCCTGATGTGGTCCTCCTACCCCTACTGTGATCCTCCTTTCCCTGATGTGGTCCTCCTTCCCCTGCTGCTGTCCTTCTTCCCCTGCTGTGGTCCTCCTTTCCCTGATGTGGTCCTCCTACCCCTATTGTGGTCCTCCTTTCCCTGATGTGGTCCTTCTTCCCCTGCTGTGGTCCTCCTACCCCTACTGTGGTCCTCCTTTCCCTGATGTGGTCCTCCTTCC